>NW_008236935.1:1060575-1064424 GCF_000691975.1 Corvus brachyrhynchos | reverse complement strand
CTAAAGCCATGCCCCCTTTTCCTATCATTACATGACCTTGTGAAAAGTCCCTCTCCAGCTCTGCTGTAGCCCCCCTGTAGGTACTGGAAGGTGCTATGAAATCTCCCTGGAGCCTTCTCCTCTGCAGGCTCAACACCCCCAGCTACCTCAGCCCATCTTCATAGGAGAGATTTCCAGCCCTCTGACCACCTTCACGGCTGTCCCTTGACAGCTCCAGAAGATCCATATGGGACCTCCCCTTATGTCGGGAGTCCCAGCACTGAATGCCTCAGGTGAGCTCCCATGATAGCTGAGCACAGGGGAAAAATCACCACCCTAGACCTTCTGGCTACACTTTTGATGCAGGCCAGGACATGTTTGGCTTTCTGGGCTGCAAGCTCACATTGCTGGGTTATGACAAGCTTCTCATCCACCAGCACCCCCAAGTCCTTCTTCCCAGAGCTGCTCTCAATCCATTCTCTGCCCATCCTGTGTTTGTACTTGGGATTGCCCTGACCCACGTGCAGGACCTTGCACTTGGTCTTGTTGTGGGGTTCACACAGGCCCCTCTCAGGCCTGTTGAGGTCCCTCTGGGTGACATCCCCTCCCTCCAATGAGTCCACTACACCACATAGCTTGGTGTCATCAGTAAACTTGCAGAGGGTGCTCTGATCCCACTGTCCATGACACTGACAAAGATGTTTAACAGTGCTGGTCCCAGCAACAGCCCCTGATGACCACCAGGTCTCCACCTGGATATTGAACCATTGACCACAAACACTTTAAGTGCAACCATCCAGACAATTCCTTATTCAGTGAGTGGCCCCACCATCTAATCCATGCTTCTCCAGTTTAGAGACAAGGAGAGCCATCTGGGAGAGTATCCAATGCTTTGCCAAAATCCAGGTAAATTACATCATTTCCTCTTCCGCTACTCACCAGTGCTGTAACCCCATTGTAGAAGGCTGCCACATTTCTCAGGCACAATTTGCCCTCAGTGAAGACATGTTTGCTGTCAATCATCTCCTTGTTTTCTGTGTGCCTTGCCATAGTTTTGAGAAGGGTCTGCTCCGTGATCTTGTTGGGTGCTGAGGTGAGACTGACTGGCCTGTAGTTCCCTGGGTCTTCCTTCTTATCCCTTTTAAAAATAAGGTTGATATTTCCCCTTTTCCACTCATGGGAACGCCACCTGACCATCACAATTTCTCAAATACATGGGTTAGCCTCTTCCTCCACCAGTTCCCTCAGGACCTGTGGATGCATTTTATCAGAACCCATGGAATTGTGCGCCTTCAGTTTGCTTAGATGTTCTTGAATCTGATCTCCTACTGATGCCTTTTCCTGGTCTTAAAATCAAGAGCCATACACGGTTAGAAGGGGAAAAGGGATTTTACCTTGGTATTTATTTTAAGGATCCTTAGGTGCACACGTCCAGGTCATATGCATCGAGATGCACCCCACCCGAGTATGTGTGTCAGTGTGTGAGTCCCCCCCAACATCGAGTATAACATTATAGGTTTTACTAATTAGCATATCTGTCAAAGATTCCCCAATGTGAGGCTCAAGTGAGCCCCTCTCCACAAGGAACCTTCCCCTGGATGGTTCTATCTTGGTTTACAAAATGTGTTCTGGAGAGGACCTTGGGGTCTGGGGCACACTGATCCCTAACTACAAAGCTTCTAAAATGTTTAGTCTCTTAGCTTGACAAACAAGTCCAAGAATGTAGGCAAAAAGCACCAAGAATACAGAAGTTGTATAAAGGTATAACAGGGGTATAAAAGGCAAAAATCTTCATGGCATCACTGCAGTGGAGGGTTATTTATTTTACCTATCCCTGCCTTTGTCTTCTGTGACTTAGGCAGGGAGGCTGAAGTCACTTGCCAATAAAGACTGAAGCAAAAAAGTCATAAAGTACCTCAACTTTCTCCATGTCCCAGGTAACCTCCTATATTCTTCTGGAGAGGCCCCACATGTTCTCTATTCTTTCTTTTACCACTGATATACCTATAGAACCTTTTCTTTTTGCTCTTGATGTCCCTGGCTAAATTTAATACTATTGGTGCTTTATCTTCCCTAACAGATACCTGAGTACGCAGACTAGTGCTCTGTACTTCTCCCAGAATACCTGTCTTTACTTCCATCCTCTATAGGCTTCCTTTTAGTATTTGAGTTTCCAGAAGCTCCTTGTTCATCCATGCAGGTCATCTGTGGTTTTGCCTGACTTCCTTTTTGTCGGAATGCACTGCTTTTGAGCTTGGAAGAGGTAGTCCATGACTATTAACCCGCTTCCTTGTGCCCCTCTCCAGGGCTTTATCCCATGATACTCTAAGAAGCGCTCCCCTGAACAGGCCAAGTCAGCTCTCCTGAAATCCGTGGCGGTGAACTTGCTGTGCTCCCTCCTCATTGCCCCAAGCATCTTGAACTCTACTATTTCAGAGTTACTGCAGCCCTTGAGCTTCACATTCCCCACAAGCCCTCTTCTCGTCGGTGAGAATAAGGTCCACCATAGCACTTCTCCTCACTGGCTCATCTATGACTTGGAGAAAGAAGTATTCATCAAGGCATTCCAGGAACCTCCTGAATTGCCTGTGCTCGGCTGTGTTGTTCCTCCAACAGATGTTGGGCTGGTTGAAGTCCCCTTTGAGGACTAGGGCTTGTGACCATGAGGCTGCTCCTCTCTGTCTGTGGGGGTACTCATGTCCTTGGTCTCCCTGGTGAGGCAGCCTGTTGCAGAATCCCACAGTAATGCCACCTGCCCCTGCCCTCCCTTTAATCCTGACCGATAAGCCTTTGGTTGGCTCCTCAACTCCCAGGTGGAGTTACACGCATTTCAACAGGACAAGACACTAGTGTGCACAGAGGCATTGAAATTGCCCTCCCCACCACCAGAAGCTGACTTACAGGCCAGAGTGGCTGGAATTCCTTTGTGCTGCCCTCGAGGTGCTTTCTTGCTGACCTGAGATACATCTCCAGGCCCGGAGAACCTCTTGCTGGCCCTGGTATCAAAACAGTAAGAGCTGGATGGACTGAGGTTCCCCTTCCCTCAGCAACTACAGTAGCTCTTAACATTTCTACTCAGTGACTGAAGCAGTCCTTACTGCTCTTCAAATATGGAATCCAACATTTCAAATTTTTGTCCAGTGGGAGAAATGGAAGGAGAAATTATGAATAATCAAACTTTGAAGTATGTTCTCTAAGATACCAGAAAAAGTTTCAAACATGGGGAAACTTAGCAATGATACAAGCTTCTTGGCTCCTGCAAAGATCTACTGAAATCGATTGGCCAAGTTTTTGAGTACTATTACAGTTTTAACAACTGTGGGGCAGGGAAGAGGCAGGGTGGGAAGGGGATGATATTCTTGGCAAAAGAAAATAAATAGTGGTTCTAACACATATGTCCTGACTTTAAGGCATAGGTGTATGTGTCAATGATAGTCATTAAAAAAGAAGCACACGCAATGGTAGAACATGTTCCCAGGATGTGCCTAATCCCCAGTGGCAGCCAATGCATCTTAAGTACTTCCTCGAAATATTGGGCACGAGCAGACATCAGGCATGAACGTTTTCAGAGCGAGCAGATTAAAGCTGTAAGAATTAGGAGCTAAAAGCTACCAAACGGAGGGTACAACCTGAGTGGCCGTCCCTGAACCGGCCTGTTTCAGCTGTGACCCATTCCTGCAGGAACATGCGGTACGTCGCATGAAAGCACCGTGTAACATTGTACTCCTTCATGCGTAGAAAAGCCTGACCCAAGCTGGAGCTTGCAGCGGCTCACAAACGTGCCTAATGGTGTTAGCGGGCAACAGGGTCCCCACAGAAGGGTGGACGGGGCTTTGCTGAACAACGCGGATGCCAGGGTCATTCGGTACC
>NW_008236935.1:989402-1059300 GCF_000691975.1 Corvus brachyrhynchos | reverse complement strand
GGTCGCGGAGCGGGGTGCGGGGCGTGCGCGGGCAGGACGGGGAGAGCTGAGAACTCGGGACCTCAGCCGTGTCAACAACAGGTAGGTTTAGGGAAATGCTGACTTGGTGGCTGCTTTCCTTGCCGCTGAACCGTGCTTTGGTGCCGTAACTGGCTGACCCGACTGCTCCGCATGGTTAAACGACGCAGTTCTTCAGTTCTTCGCTTTCCTGTGTTGGCTGCGTGGCAGAGAAGTTTAAAAGCTGTGTGTCGTGGTTGTGTTCTAATAAGAAATGTTTGCCTCTGAGAAGAAATATGTATTTCAGAGAGGACGTGGTTTGCTGTGCAGAACGGCAGAATACTGCTGCCTATCCACAGCTGTGTGTTCTTACAGACACAAAACCCCAGCAAAACCCCACCACGTAGAATACAAAGTTATAACCTGTTTCTGCTTGCACTACTTGGTACTTATTTTAATTTTTTTTTAACAGACTGAATGAAAGTATATTTTAGTATTGGAGTGAGACTTCAAGTGAATAAAAGAACTCTGAAGGCTTAGTTTAAAAGTAACAATTATCTCTCTGTTAGAACCACTCTTGTTTCGTTCAGTGCAAAAGTAATAATTGATATCATTTTTTTAGCGGTAAAGACAGAAGCCTCGACTTAAATGTAGAGAAATAGAGCAGATCTGTTCTGCCTTTATTCTTTCAAGTTACAGTTCAGAGGTCAGCCTTTAGTTTTTGCAGGAAGGAAGAGAACAAGAGGAGGAGGAGAAGAGGAACAAGACAAGGCTGGCTACAGCAGCTGTGTCTGTTAAATGTGTAACTCCAGCAGGACAGTAAAGCCACATGCGGCTTTTGTAAAAGCTGAGTACAAGTGCTGCTTTGGGGATATGGTCAGTATCTTATGTGAGGAAATGAGTTAATGTGTCATTATTCAACCAGCTGAGTTTAATACAGGTGAAGTATGTAACAGGAAATCTCATCCATGGGTGTTGTTTTCTATTTTTAGTGTTAGATTTTGGGTTGAAATAGTTGAGTGAACAAGGATTTATTAGATGTGTTTTGTCTTCCATTGTCAGTGTCTTGCAGTTGAAGTTCCTGTCCTACAGTGTAATCCTGGCTGGATGTGTAACATGGTCTTACCTCTTGTGAGCATGGGTTTGGTACTTAATCTGTTTTCAGGCCTCTTCCTTCTAGGTGGTGTAGTCAGCTAGAGACAAACGTTTCTCCTTTCATCCTCCTCCCTCCCCTTGGTCTTCTAGAACAGTCTGTCGCTATTTACTCTTTTTGCCTTTTACATGTCTAGATTTCTTTGAGGCTTCTGATTCTCACTGGAGAAACTTCTGCCTCTCACTTGTTCTTTCTTTGGGTGAAACAGTTACCTTTTCGTTTCTTAATGCTTTATCTTTTGAGATGAAATTAATATTATTTTGTCATTTCCTTTTGCTATGCCTATGATAGAAATGTTTCACTTTGTTACAGCTGTGAAACCTCTGACACCTAGCAAATGCTTTCAGAGTTTTTTAACATCAGTTTCAAATAAATGCAAAAGATGAAGAGTGGAATAGAAGCCTCCAGAAATATGTGAGAGAAACACTTTAATACTACTATCTCAGCTGACAAAATTTGTTTGTGTTAGTGCAGTGTTGCCAGAGCTCAAAGTACTGTAAATGAAACTAGCCACAGATGTAAAACCTTCAGGCTGTTTTTGTTTGTAAAAAACTATGGCAGCAGACAGTAGATTTAATAATGCATTCTCTTTTTTTGATTACAAAGGCCAGAATTTTTTAGCTTAGAAAAAGGAATTGAGACTTTTTTTTTTCCTTCAGATGTTACTGATTTGATTCACTTCATACCTCTCTGTTTTGGCAACGTGCTTTGCTGTTCCTCTGTGCAGCTCTGGTTAACAGCACACGTCACCTTTCATGTCCCGGAAGTTGCACATTGATTAGTTTGTTCTTTCTGACCTACGTGGCTTACAGTTAGCTCAGAGAAGAGAAGTGGGTACTTTTGGAAGCAGTCCCCTGTTTAGCTTATAAGCATTTGCTCTTTAGGTATTCTGTCTGAACTCGAGATGGGATTTTTCAGGTGGTAGTGCCTGTTGAGCTGCATTCACCTAGAGTGTCATGATACCTAGTGCCAGTAGTAAAATAAGTTATTAGAACTGCTGCTCCATTTTCATTTCTACATTTTTTCCAAAGCAAGATGCCTTCTCTTTGCCTGGTCTCAAGGTAGCTTGCATCAGACTCAGTCTTCTCTTAGGCTTCTCAGTGTAGGCCGGTGTAATGAAGAGCTGCCCTTACAGAACTTTCTCACTAGTTTGAGAGTTCAGGACACCAACTGAAGTGTCCTGCAGAAAAATTTTTGGGCAAGATCTCCCAAGATGGATGAATATCCATAGACAGATATCTTTATGTGCTTTTTAACCAAATATTTAAATGCTGTGGTACAAATATTTATTCACTGTGGTACTAAACAGAACTCATGGTCAGGCTTGGGACACAGCATTGACTTTGTGTCTTTTTTGGTGTTTGTGTTGCAAAAGCTGGCATCAATAGTCAGTTTCACTGTGAGTGTTTGCCACACTTATCCATGCTAGGGTTACATGTTACAACATTGTGCAGAGATGAGCTCAAGGTGCAGGGAGAGCCTTAGGTGAATTTTTAGGTTATTATTGTACCAGTTGTCAGTACAGATCATTGTGTAAGATTCTTCTAGTACAATATAGTGGGGAAAGGGTTGAGTATGTTGGTTTTGTTAGCAATAATACAATATTCTCTCAGAAATCATGTGTGACTGCAGAGTGGAGAAAGGTTCAAAGTGGTGCTTAGTCCTATGACATTGCCTGTGTAGCAAGTGTCATGTATGAGTGATGTGTGGGCTAAATTGATAACTACTGAGTGAAAGCTACATTCAGATCATGTCTGAAAAGACATCCATAAGCAGCTTATCTTGAAAAACTTGTGTTATTGTCTACAGATGAATACCAGGTCCTGATAAACCCATATGAACCTATTCTGGATTGTGGACTCATATAGAAGAATAAAAATAGTTAGCCTAATGGCTTTCTCAACTAACTTTACTATCACTTATAACAGATCCATAAAATCTGTTCATTTACAGAAGGTTGTGGAGTGTTTATTTGGTTTCTAGGGTTTCACCTAAGCATGCATGGCGCATATTAAAAGTCCAATTAAAAAAAAAAAAAAAAAAGTGGAGGGTTTGTTTGTAATTTTATCTTGCATTAGAAATATATGCCCTTTATGTAGTCTTACATTGAAAGATAATTCTTAGTGAATTTTATGGCTAAGCAAGGGGAAATGACATCACATTGAATCATACTCTGTCACTACCTGGCAGGTAATGCTTTGAACTTGAGCTTTTTCCTCTAACCACTTTTTCACATGGCTTGGTTTAGCTTTTATGGGACAATATCTCTGCACTGTGTGAAAGGTTGTTTCTGAAAATACAGTTGTGGAAGTCAAGCCTGCTCTGATTCTGTGGATAAATGGACCAGCTCCAAGAGATACTTTATTTTGGTTTTGTTATTTTCTTTAAACTTTATTAAAAGGCAAAGCAGAAACAAACAGCAACGTCCATGCTTACCATTTTACTTTTCCTAAACAACTGTTATTTGAATAAGATCTCTCTGTGTTTTCTTCCCCACCTCCCTCTTTGACCACCATTATTTGAAGCATACTCTCATCTCATGTCTGTTAACTGCTTTTATGAACTCACTGATTGCATTGAATCAAAGGGAGGTGATCAAGTACAGTTCCTCTATAAGTAGCTGACTTGATTTTTTTTGGTTTCTTTTTTGGTTCCTGTGTCCTTCAGCAAATCATTAAGTGTCCTGGCAGTTAGTACTGCAGAAGCTTGTTGTTGTATTCATGCTTACACAATGCATCAGATGCTCCAGGATAAATATCACAAGTGGTGATTGTTCCTGTATGGAGTGTTATTTCATCTGAGTTTGCCAATTTGACAGTAGTTCCACCTGGCCAAAATAGGAATCACAGTTGGGTGGAGCAGTAGTGGCAGGAAATTAGGACCAAGTACATGGCAGAAACACCAGAGTTCTCTGATCTGTGTGTTGAACAAAGGCACCCTATGAACTTTATTCTGGGGTTCTGCAGAGGTATCACTTCCCCTACTGTAAGGAAGCTCTGCCTTCAGTCAGCCCTGAGTCTCCACTGGGCTCATGCTTGATAGGTACCATGCTCCACAGATACACTATAAATAGCTTTTCCAGCTGAAGCTTTGCTATATACATTGCCACAGTGAAGTAGCTGAAATCAATGGCTCACATGGAATATAAAAACACGTTTTGATGCTCCATGTTCTTAGTAACTGGTGTGTTTTCATGAGCTCATTTGGGAGCTTTATGACCTTTATTATATAACAAGGAACCGGACTTAGCTTTGTAGAAGTATTGGAAGCAGCATAGTCAGGTATTTATGAAATCTTTGTTTGTCACTCTAAAATGTGAATAGTGATAGTTAAGGTTGTGCATCATTTCAAAGTACTCTTTTTTTGACCTCTGAGCACTGAAAAACTGGGCGCAGTGACTTTTACTAGCATTCTTAGGAGTTTTACATCAGAGGAGATCAAGTGTTGAGTGAAGAAATCCACAGAAGGAATCAATTTTTCTGGATTTGAAACATGTTGACTTATTTAAAAACAAACAAACAAATTCCTATTAACAACACTTAGTAAGTTCACAGTCTAAAAGCCTTTGAATATCATGGAAATGATCTTGAGTGCAAATAATGAAAATTTAGGATTATTTCTGCTGAGCTTCTAGTACTTTGCAAAGCAGGAGCAGCTGTCTTTGTGAACATAATTACAGGTCAGTACCAATTCTTTATTTTCCTAGTGTTCACAGAGCGTATTTGTTTTTGTTGCTTGCACATTTTGTGTAAAGTTCTGTCTAAGCAGCAGTCAAGCAGAAGCTATTAGCCTCCTTCAATTACAGTCTTTAAATCTGGTGCGAAATGTTGAGCAAAATGTATTTTACAGAATATATATTCTACAAAACAGTAACTCTAATTGAGCACATCCTTCTGCTACCAAGAGTCATTGCCTAACTTAACTGTATCAACTAAACGAAGAGAGGTTTTCTAGTTCTTACTTGAGCTTTTCTTTGTCTGATACATTATTTTAAGTTTTGACTTGTTTGAATGAAAATAACCATTATTAAAGTTCTTACTCTTAGTGGCAGATAAGCCATGCTTCACTTTTGTACTGCTAGACATTTAAATAAAGATTCAGCATAGGGTAGGGAGGAGGATCAAAAAGGAGATGAACACAAAATGGATCAGTCACAGTAGCAGTGGACATTTTTTAGTTTAATTGACTTAGAAATCTGGAAATATTCAGTTTATTCTCCTTGCCTTCAGGTCAGTGATGGTGGTGTCAAAACTAGTCCCTGACAGCATGCCTTTTATTTGTCTCTCTAAATGGCATGAAACATAAGTCTACTGTAATAGTACATTAAACATTCTTGTTATTGCTGCCTCTGGTGATAAAACAAAATGTGGAAGTCCATCAGCTTCTTAAAATCTATTTGTTGTTGCATCTTTGGATTAGAACTTTGTGATTCTTTTAAGAGAACAGACTTTTGTAGTTATTTAATTCAGAAGAATTCCAGTGTCTCTGTAAAGTGAGCTTTTTTAGAATAGTATTTTAAAGGTAGGAAATTACTAACAAGGTTACTTATGTTATTTTCATTGTCACAAATATGCATAAGCCCTCTGTATGGATCAGTAAAGCCTTTAAACCTTGATTTGTCCTTTTAACTGAAACATTGTATGCTTGTTTTTTGTTCTGTATCCTCCCTTGCAAAGAGAATGCATGCTGAAACAGTGTGATCAAATATTAAGCTTTGATGGTACACTGGGTTGCATTTTTGACTTGTAACTGCTTTTTTTTTTCTGTGCAGGAGGTGACCATTTAATTGTGTATTTGGTATGTTCTCTTCACTGCTCTGATAGAGACCAGAGAATGCATCCTGGTCTTACCATCTTGATAAGCTGGCATCTCATCAGAGTTTATATCAAGATTTTGAAAAAGATAGCATGTGATTTCTAGAGATGTACCTGGATATAGTCACTGGCAAGACCAGTGCAGAAAACTGTTATGATGACTGCTGTTCAGTGCAGCCAGAAAATGAGACTTCGAGTCCAGTTTCCTCACTGCTTACTGTAGTGAATGTGGATAGGCAGTGACCTTGAATTCCACATCCTTCGGAGAGCTACGTCCATTGTGGTGTTCCGCTTTCTTCACCGCAGATCTTTGGTACACCAGAGCCTCTAACGCAGGACACTGACAGCTCCTTTGTGGTCTCCTGTTGTTTCATGTGGGTGAGAAAGGGAATGGGCTCTGGCTTGTTTCAAACCAAGCACTCGGTGGTTGCTGGCTGAGTCTGGATGCAAGTAACCAAATTCCAGCTGACATAACATCAGAAGTCTCTAATCTGGATTTTCCTCTGCCTGTCTGTTCCTATGAGATATCCTCATCTGTGGGCCTGTCATACTCTCTCTTCAGTTATTTGAGCTAGCTGTCTTTTTCCTGATGAAGTGATCACTAGTGGCCTGTTGAAAGCCACTGCATTTAGAGAAGGAGTGTGTGTTCACTCAGGAAATGAAAGTTCCAACTAGCATATTTTCCACAATGTACAGTGTTTAGATAGGAGAAACTGAACACTCTCTACTTCCTCAGAATAAAACACGTTGCTCTCCCACTGTGTTGCTGGGCTTCCCTCCTTGTGTTGGGTGTCACTGTGCTCCTTTCTGGAGAGTCCTTGCTCCAGATCAGGCTGGTGTCAGAAGCGAACAGAGAAGGACAAACAGAGGGCAGTGGGAAAGCAGACTGCTCTGGAGTATTTGGGGCATGAAAACTGCTGAAGGGTTCAGAGTGACTGAAGCATAAGGAGCTGTTTATGTAGCTGATTCATGTGGTGATAGTGGCAGGTTTCTCAGGGCATCTAACAGGTGTGGACACTTGTTCCAAGTGGGAGGAAGGTGTGCGGGTCTGTGTTGCCTTCACATGAGAAAATTTTGTTGGTTAAGGCCAACCCTGTGTAAGCACAGGAGTGGTGAACAGGTGTGCTGCTCATGTGATGCCATTCTACCAGTGCAGCTGTAGCTACTTTCAGTGGATTTGTTGGCACTTTGTGCTTCTTGTAGAAGTGCTTCCTTTGCTGTGAAGTAACAGGAGGATTGACTTTCTTGCTTTTTAGTAAGATCTTTATTTACATACTTGTGAATATATAAAGACAGAGAGAAATGAAAAAAGAAATCTGACACCAAAGTTGTTGCAAACTTTTTAACTGGTTGCATAGACTACTTCTAGTTTCTCTATGTTAAAACAAGTATGTAGATTAACAGAGCATCCTTGAATGCTATTCTCTTGTACTAAGATATACTTAGTGTATCTCCATTTTTCTGTGCAGTTAGACATTTCTCAAAGTCTTGGATGAAGGTTGCTTATTTTCTAAGAAGACTTGATGCTGTGAAGTCAGAGATAGTTCTGCTCACATGTTCAGCTAGTAAAGTTTTGTCGTTCAAGATCTACAAAGCCATGCAGAATGCAGCATTTCACATAGAATTGGGTACGGTTAAGTTGGTATATCTCTGCTCAGATTAAAAAAAGTTAAAAAAATCTCCCTGCTCACCCTTAAATGCGTGGAAAAATTGAAAACTTAATTTAAAAGAAATACTGTTGGAGTATGGTTTTAGTAATGGAGAGGATCCCTGTGTTTTATCTTTTAATTAGACCTCTTTAGTGTCCCCTGTAACATGCTTCTAATCTGTTTTTCTGGTCTGTGGCTTGCAATTAATAAGATAAAACAGCTTGAGAGTAACTTCAGTTTGGTACTGTTTGGCCTTGACATTTGAAGTAAGTCAGTTGCCTTCCTTTAAAAATTTTGAAACTGAATTTATTTTCATGTGTTAAATTAATTGTTTTGAAGAGCTGCAGTGTTTTCCATATTCAGCTCATGTTTTAAAATCATTTTACTGTTGAACAGGCAGTATCTATTTAATAAGAAGAAAAGGTGAATGTGCAATGAAAATATACCTAGCTTTTGCATAATTTGTATCCATGTGAAATTTTTGTCTTGAGAATGGATTCCTGACATGAATTATTTTCATACTGAATGAAAACTGGGATCCATTTCTAGTCTGAGACACCGTTGTTTATCTTAAGTTTCATGGATTAGACATTTCACAACAAAAAGAGAAAATATTTTGATGATCTCAAAAATTTGATTTCCTGCAGTTTTAACTTGGTTATTGATTACATGTTGTTAACATATTCATGTTTTGCATTCAAGTTGATTTAGCACATTGCATGTGTAAATGCTTTAGAAGCATGATGTATCTCACAGTCTCTACAAAAGAAAGGATTTTCTGTATTAATGTCCTCTGTTAGGTTCCACAATGGGAGGTCTTTGTAAGGATTTCTTTCTCCAAATGACAGAAGAATTACCTTCAAAGTTAAAGTAACATACTTTTACAGACTTCTGAAAACCAGTGTCCTAGGTAGGCTGGAACCTTGCAGCTTAAAAATTATTGCTGGTTGTACGTAGCAGCATATGAAGTCATTGGTGTTTAAAGGTCGTCTAGTAACAAATTGCAATTTGTATGCAAGGAACTTGGTTTACAAAGAAAAATTCTTTGTCACATAGTAAATGGTAAACTGGTAGAACTTGTTACAGATTTTTCAAGGTTTAAAGTATAATAAGTTAAATGAAAGGTATGTCCTAAAGATATGAAATATGACATGACCTCCAAATTTGGAGGAAGTTTATATCTGTCTTCTAGAAACTGGCAGTATATGCCAGTGGAAGGATCAATCTAAACACTTATTTTATGAGGGTTTTTTTTGTTTGTTTGTTTGTTTGTTTTCCACTGTGTGTGTTATTGTCCTGGAGAGCATATAATTAGCTAGACGATATAAACCAGGTCGGTGGTGCATTCTGTGACCAGGCAGTTGGCAGGCTATTGCTAAGCAATATAAAACTGTTTTTGGTAAGAAGACGTAAAATACTTCTACAACATACATGAATGAGAATATAAATTTTAAACAGTTGTCTGGTTTTATAGTTGTAGAAACAGTGTCCATAGTGGTGGGATAGGTGTGAACAGTGCTTTAACTGCTTGCACACGTGGTAACTTTGAAGTGTAGTCAGGCAGGGAGTGCAGTGAGGCAGGGAATGATTTATATGGATGGCAGTTGTATTGTAACTTCCTAGGAATCTGAAGATCAGAGCTTCTGTTGAGCAGCCTGTAAAGCCTCTATCAAGTATTGTTTTATATATGTTATTTTTAGATTGAGTAGCACAATAGGCTATGAGACGCTGTGTAGAGAAACCTTTCCTACTTTCGAAGCATCACAGATATTGCAAGGGAAAACACTAATTTTGTATAGAAATGTACACACAGTATCTTTAATGTAGCATTTTAAAGATTTTAGTCTGTCTGTTTCTTTTGTGCCACCAGGGGGCATGGGACTACAGTCTGTTTATTTTTTTTTTCTTTCCAGTATCCCATCATCTGCATATTGATTTCTTCTTGTTTTCAGTTCCTCAATTTTAAAAGTTTCTAGCATTTATCATTAAACTGTTGGGATTCTAGGATGTTGGTCCTACATCTCAATTAGCTTAATCTGGTTCTGTTGTCAAAATATGTATTTGTCCTTTTGGGAAGCAGCAATAGCTGTCTGCCTGTGTTGCATTTTAGAACCTGTTACTGTTTTCAGGATGTATCAATTAAGAAACGGAAACAAACAACAAGCAGTGGATCAGCACTTCGCTCAGCCCATAAAATGTGGAGACAAACCAATAGATTTAAAGAAGTACTAAAACATATTGTCTGCAAAATTACAAAGAACTTTCATAAAGGTAGACTTATAGTAATGACAGTTTAGAATCCAAAAAACTGATAGGTAGCTCTTGGTAAGGGTTTGGTTTCTGTTTGGTTTGGGTATTTTTTTATTCCTGCAGGCTTCTCAAAGTCAAGAGAATTTAAAAATTGTACACATCAATTTAGAAAGGAGACCTAATCCTTTGCAAACTACAGTTGCTGAAAAGGAAAATGCAAATATTTCAAATGTATTACTGTCAAAAGGGAAAAAAGTGTCATGTATAGATGTTGTTTCTAATATTATACTGTAGTCCGAAGAAAATAAGGCAGTGGTGCTAGGAAAAAGTCATTAAAACCATAAGTCACAGAGTAGCTGTCTCCTGATTCAATGGTATTTGTGTTGAATGTAATAGTAAAATGCAGATGCCTGAAACTGCAGCAGGTTTGGCTATTATGACAGCTGCTTGCAAAAATATCTAATCATACATTGTATATTTTGGAATCTGAACTCAACTTTAATAATAGGAAGTGACTGGTTTTTTTGTTCTCTTGTCACTTCTTGTTACATTGAAGTCATTTTGAGGAAACAAAGAAATTACTGTTATGAGGAAGTATCCCTAAGATCACGTTAAATAATCTGGCCTTTTGTGAGTTTGTAAAAGCCAGCACATTCATGCCTGATAAAAACCATACCTCAAATGATTTGGAAGGAGTGGCTAGTACATGAGAGGGCAGTAGCATTTTGAGGTGCCCTTTGAGGAGGGCTGGGGTCCCTCCTTCATTCCAACAATACAGTGATTAGATGCTATGAAATTGCTTTGTGGGATCTGTCTCTTCCTTCCCAGTTGCTCTGGGAGATGAGTCTACTTTTTTCAATTCACATTGATGTTCTGCAGCCTTCCTCTTGTGGAGCTCTCTAGAATGTCTGCAAATCCTGTTGTTTGGCAGTTGGAGATGACCTTCTGACTGAAAATGCCATTAGCTTGATCTCTCTTTTTCAGGATTTTCTTGATGGTTGTAATGGTGCAATTGTATAGATTATTCCTACGATCAGGCTGTTAAGGATGTTTTACCCCCGTACAGTGCTTTTGTTAATTTGTCTCCGACTTCCACTGAAAATCAGAAAAAGTGGTATTTATTGAGCTATTTTAAATGTATGGGAAAAACCTGAAATGTTTACAATATCCTCTTAATCCCATCACGATGTGACTGACTTGTAAAAAATCGCTTTGATGTTCTGATAAATGAGAAGATCAGATTTTTGCAAATCTATGGAAGATGTGAAAAAAGTTGAATTAGAGATAATTGCTGCTTGATACTGTGTGACTTTAAAGCGTATCTTCCTATCATTGATTAAATCTTGTGCTGTGAATTCAAGTTCATAGAGGAAAAATGTCTCTTGCTATTTTCTCTTGTACTGGAAAGAGGAAGTTCTGTGTGTTGGGTCAATACCTTATTAGTTTGTCTTTATGTAAAATATGAAATAAAGATATATTTGAATTTTCTGTGTGATCACATACTATTGTGAAACTGATTTTTTTGTTGTTGTTGGGCTTTTCCGGTCTATCAAGAATTTTTCTGAGAAGTAATTGCACCTTACTTTTTTTTTTCCTCTCCCCTAGGGCCAGCTTTCAATATTGCAAGAAAAAATAGATCATCTAGAACGCCTGTTGGCAGAAAATAATGAGATTATTTCAAACATACGCGATTCTGTGATCAATCTGAGTGAATCAGTAAAGGATGGTCAAAAAAATCCAGAAGCTATAAACTTCAGTCAAGGGTCTGTTTCTGAGCTGTTCCCTTCTGCTTCAGTTTTGTTCACAGTTGATTCTGAGGATTGTTTGTTTGCTTCAAAAAGTGGAAGTCACAGTTCAGATGTACAGGTAAGCCGTATGTTTTTCTCTCTTATTGTGCTGGAGTCCTAGCTGTCACTTTGTATTTAATTCTGAAAATGTCAAGTTGCTGCTAAAAGCTTGGTACTAAGACATAATAGAATTGTTGAAGTGATTGCTGTGTTTAATAGATGTTGTGAAAGTGTTCCTTTATACCTTTTTTAAAATTCTCTGGAAATTGAATAATGATTATGAAGAGCCAACATTTGGCTTAAAGAAACAAAAGCTTAGAAGTTTTTTCAAAAATCCGAACAAAATATAGTGATTATTGTCCCATCGGTTCTTTGGAAATAATTTGTTTGAGAGTCTCTTTGAGTTTCCCCAAACTGTTCTAAAACTGATGAAAAATAAACTGCGAATAGTGGATAGTCTTGGTTTAAATATATTTTACTTTTAGGGACATATGTGTTGATGAGGTTTGATGGGGAGGTAAAGAATGTTCAAGAATTAGTAATTTAAAAAATATCTTGGGTCCTGTGTTCCCTTTTGAATGTCATTTCTGTATTTCAGCATTCCTGTGCCTCCAGTTCGTATAGGCGCTTTGATCAGAAAGGAGGAACATATACCATGTTGACTGGTTGGCATGAACTGGGGAGGTTGAAGTTTTGAAGTTTTTAAAGTCAAACACTTCAAGTTGAATTTATTTTGCTTTCTGGTGATGCTTGTGAGTTCATGGACTCTTATATATTCAGTTTTAATGGAGTGATTCAGGAGCACTGAGAATACTCTGTGAAGTTTGTGATCTGTACTGTTTTTGTGAGTCTTGTGGGAGTACTATAAATATTCATAGTACTCTAAAGCAAAGATTAAATTTTGCAGTCCAGCTTTCTCGTTTTAGAATTTAAAGTATTTCTATTGCAGGAGAAAGACAGCGGACTTCAGAAGAATAAGTACACATATTAGAACAATTGCAACCTCTGATGTATCGTGCTTAATGCCTTTAAACTCTTCAGGGATAGGCACCACCTCAATGTCTTTTATAGAGAAAGGAGACTTTTTAAAGGCAATATCTGAACATCTCTTCATGTTTCTCATATGCCTTAAGACTTCTGGGCAGGGAAGTGAAACATCTGGACCTGTGGTTACAGGCTTTCAAGTTAGTGGATTATTAACAAGTTATTTGTTGTACAATCTGTTACCATGTTAGGTGATGCGCATTTTTATGTGCATTAAAAATAAGTTCCAGTAAATTAATTTTGAGATAAAATATGTTGTCTTAAATTCTTGGGCATGTTAACCTGTTACGAATGGAAGGTAAAATATACTTTCTAAAACTGCTCTTTGTTTTTTTTTCACACTTGCAGAATGTCAGAACATACATCTCCTATCACCCAATGCACCTACTACCTACCTAATGGGAGGCTGTTGTAACTAAATTGGTTTTGGATAATTCTCTTTACTTTTAAGTACATTTGCATGTTCATAAGAAGCAAGCATACTGTTCCCCTACTCACATTTTCCTTTCTTCCTTGCACAGGGAGGGAGGGCTTTAATGTTTTCTGTGCCATTTCGTTAGTACCGTCTGTTTAGCAGGGTATTCACCATCATCATTAAGTCACTTTAATATTGCTTCTGTATACAGTTAGTTTCCAATCCTGTGAGTCTGAGCTGCATTTCAGTTATGGAATCTAAGACCTTGACTTCAGCAGAATTCCTCTAGCACCACATTACGAGCTGATCTAAATCACTGTATTTCAGTACAGTTTTACTATTTAATACTTTACACACCCTGATGTATTCTGCGTGCTCAGTTAATTTATTTGAGACGTTTTCAATCATAATTTTGAGCAGTTTTTGAAAGAAATAAACATGTTAATTGCTGCTGTTTGTAAACATTAAGTTAAACCCACAGATTTTTACATTACTTTTCCCATGTTTGTCCTTGGGTGGCTGAGAGCCTACAAAGTAGTAAGAGCTAATATAGGTGAGATTAAGTATTTGAATAAAAAATAACTTTACAGAGTGAAGGTAAAAGAGTCTTCACTGAATAAATCATGGAAATTTATTATAGTCTCCCATAATGGAGAAACCATTGTAAAAATGCATTCAAATATAGATTTAAAAACTTTGTGATGGTTCAGTGAGAAATATTGCTGGATTTGGTACTCAAAGACATGTGTTTACATAAAACAGAAAAAGCAAGTTGCTAACAATATGAGACCAAAAGATTCTCAGATGGGACAGCTAAAGAATATTTTTTCATGGACTAATTATAAATCAAGAAATTGTTGATGTTGAACAGTGTTCTAGTAGGTAGAAAACTGTAATAGAGCCGGACACAGAAAATAAGGCTGACTTGAGAATGCTATAATTTAAGTCAAGTAAAAGACTAATGTGTACTTTTTTCCAAAAGATAAATAATAGACAGGTAATAAACCCACAAAAATGAAGACAACTGGATTAAATATGGATATGACCTGATACTTTTTCAGTTTAGGATTTCAGGAAGTATCTGGCATTTGTGCTCAGAGAAGATGGAATTCTCAATAGCCATCATGCTGAGCTGGAAGGTCTTTTAAATAATACACTGAGGTGTCTCCTGTCTTGTCCATTTCAACTACTGAAGCATCTAAGATTAGGCTTAGTAATGTTACTCTTTTTGAAAATGAGACATGAATCACTCTTTAAAAAGATGGCTTGAAGAGGCACAATCTATGCTTTTATTTCTACTGAGCAGTAGTTTAGTATTTGCTGTTAGGATGTTATGATGTTTTCATGAGATTTACATAATTTCAGCAGTTTGACTCCTTCAGTATAGAGGAAGAATAAAACCATGTAGAAAAAACACAGCTGATAACCTTTCTGATGTTTTAATGAAAAGCTTGTAGCAACATGGCTGTCTTCTGAAGCAGCCATAATGAAGAGAGGCAGCATCCTTTTTGAATTTCTATCTGTCTACTGTTTTTACAGAGTCCTTTCTTATCGTATCAGTATGTTATACTCAGACGTGAAACTGAAATACATCCATGAAATACTTTTCTTTAACTTCTTTTTGTTTTTGCTAACTAGGGGCTTGGAACTTATTAATCACTTTCAGTCGTGTAACTTGTTTGAGTGATGATGCAATTTGTAATTAATCCTTTACACAATTCCTGTTGAGGATGGTGTTGTATGAAAGATAAAAAAGATTTAACTTCTGTTTTTTGGATGTCTTTTCATAAGTGTAAGGTTTTCAGCCTGGTCTGGCTTTTTTTTATCACAGGGGAAGGTTTTGGGTTTTTTTTTCTTTGGCTTTTTTTTAACTGCTTCTGATTAATGTTTGAATCACAAAATGGCTGAATGGTTGAGGTTGGCAGGGACCTCTGGATGTCATCTGGTCCAGCCACCTGCTCAAGCAGGGCCACCAAGAGTCAGGTGTCCAGGATCATGTCCAGGTGACTTTTCAGTATCTCCAAGGGTGGTGATTGCACTGCCTCCCTGGGCAACCTGTGCCAGTGCTCAGTCACCCTCACAGGGAAAAAGCTTTTCATGATATTCAGGAGGAACCTTCAGTGTGTACCCATTGCCTCTGATCCTGTCTCTGGGCAACACTGGAAAGAGAGTGGCTCGACCATCTCTGCACTCTCTCTGCCTTTATTTTCCTGGGTGCTCCTTCTTGCCGTTCTTGAAGATAGGAGTGACGTTGCTTTCCTCCAGTCTTTGGGCACTTCTCCTAATCACCATGATCATTCAAAGGTTCTTAAAGGGTGACCTTACAGTGACAACAGCCAGAACTCGTGGGTGCGTCCCATCAGGTCCCATGGACTTGGATATGTCCAATTAGTTCAAGTAGTCCCTGAGCTGGCCCTGTTTCAAGAAGGACATCTTCCTCAGTCCAGTTCTCTCCCCTCCTTTATGAGACCTGGGATCCCTGAAGGCTGATCTTGCTCGTAAGGACTGGGTGTTCAGTAAGGACGGTGTTCAGTACCTCAGCCTTTCCCATGTCCTGTGTCACCAGGTCCTCTCTCTCATTCAGCAGTAGATCCTGGCCTTCCTTTTGTCACTTGTCTGCTTAAAGAAGCCCTTCTCGATGCCTTTGACATTCCTGGCTGGATTCAATCCCACCATTTGTCCTTTAGCTTTCCTAACTTTATCACTGGGTGCTCGGACAGTGTTTCTGTATTCCTCCCTGTATTAGATTTGCTTGACCAGGATTTTCTGGGGGTGGGGGCTATACCTCCTCTTCGAGACACTGCTGGAAGTTTCCCCCATGTCTGACAGCCAGTGCCAGGTGGCTCCGAGATGGATCCACCTCTGGCCAAAGCTGGGGCAATCACATGGTAGTAACACCACTGGGATAACAGATTTAAGACAAGGGAAAACAAAGACACTGTATAGAAGTAATTGTGGCCAGAAAAGAGATGAGTGAAAATATGTGAGAGGAACAGCTCTGCAGACACCCGGGTCAGTGGAGAAGGAGGAGCAGGAGGTGCTCCAGGTGCCAGAGCTGAGATTCCCTTGCAGCCCGTGGTGCAGCCCATGGTGAAGCCCCTGTGTCCCCACAGCCCATGGAGATCCATGGGGTTGCAGAGATCCACCTGTAGCGCATGCAAGATCCCAGCTGGAGCAGGAGGATGCCCAAAAAAGGCTGTGATGCCATGGGAAGCCCATGCTGGAACAGGCTCCTGGCAGGACCTGAGGCCCTGTGGAGAGAGGAACCCACACTGGAGCAGATTTCCTGGAAGGACTTGTGACTCTGTGGGGAACCCAAGCTGGGGCAGGCTCTTCCTGAAGCACTGCCTGTGGAAAGGCACCCTTGTTAGAGCAGTTCATGGGAAGGACTTACGTTGGAGCAGTCAATGGGGAACTGTCTCCCATGGGAGGAGTTCCACACTGCAGCAGGGGAAGGACTCCTCCCTGCCAAGGAAGTGGACAGAGAAAAAACATGTGATGAACTGACCATAACCCTTCTTCCCCATCTCCTTGCACCACTGAAGCAAGAAGGTAGAGAACTGAGAATAAAGTTAATCCTGGGAAGCAGGGAAGGGTGGGGGAAAGGTGTTTTTAAGATTTGTTTTACTTCTCATTATTGTACTCTGGTTTTGATTAGTAATAAATTCAGCTAATTTCCCTAAGTCAAGTCTGGTTTGACCATGATGGTAATCAGTAAGCGATTTCTCCTTCCCCTAATCATGACTTGTGAGCCTTTAATTATATTTTCTCTCCCCTGCCCACTTTTAGAGGAGACTGACAGAGTGGCATTGGTGAGTACCTCATACCCAGCTAGGGTCAATCCACCCCACTCTTCCATTTCCTGTCTCTGCCTTCATCCTCTGTAGGCTTCTTTTTTGTGTCTGAATTTTGCCAGGAGCTCCTTGTTCATCTGTGTAGGCCTCCTGGCATTTCTGCCTGAATTCCTACTTGTTGGGATGGACTTCCTCCACTTGGAGGAGGTGATCCTTATTACCAGAGGAGGTATTAACCAGTTTTCTTGGGCCCCTATTCCATCCCAGGGCCTTATGCTGTGGGATCTTGACAGCAAAGCATCCAGAGCCTGTGCTTCTGAAGTCCAGGGTTGTGGTTTTGTATTTTGTCCCCCTCCCTCTTCTCAGGGTCCTGAACTCTACAGTCTTATGGTCACTGCAGCCAATTCTGCCATTGAGCTTCACAGCCCTGATGAGATGAGGGCACTCATGACAAGCAAGAGGTCCAGCAGAGCACCTCTCCTCACTGCCTTCTTGGTCCCTTGGATTAGGAATATGCCACTGCCATGCTCCGGGAACCTTCTGGATGACTTATGCCTGGCTGTATTGTCCCTTGTGCACAACAGAGGGTCATTGAAGCTCCCCATGAGGACCAGGCCCTGCAAATGTCTGTGGAGAGCCTCCTCTACTTGTTATCCCTGATCAGAGAACCTGTTTGCAGACATCCACTACACTGTCACCCATACTGGCCTGCTTCTTAGTCCTTGTCCATAAGTTCTCTGTTGGCTTCTCATCCATAGAATCCAGGAAAATCAAGTGCAATCATTAATATGGCAGTGCTGTGTTCATCACTAAACCATGTCCCTAAGCTCCATATCCACATGCTTTTCTGTACACTTCCACACTTCCAGGGGTGGTGATTCCACCCTTTCTGTGGGCAGCCTGTGCCAGTGCTCGACCACTCCTTCCATGATGAATTTTTTCCTAATATCCAATCTAAACATCCTATGTCACAGCTTGAGGCTGTTTCCTCTTGTCCTGCTGCTGTTACCTGGGAACAGAACCAGACCCAGACCTGGCTGCACCCTCCTGTCAAGGAGCTGTAGAGAGCAATAAGGTCCCCCCAGAGCCTCCTTTTCTCCAGGCTAAACACCCCCAGTTTCCTCAGGTGTTCCTCATCATACCTGTGCTCCAGACCCTTTCCCAAATCCTCTCCCTTCTCCAGACACACTCCAGCACCTCAATGTCCTTCTTGCAGTGAGGGGCCCAAAACTGGATGCAGGATTTGAGGTGCCTCACCAGTGCTCAGTACAGAGGGACAATCACTTCCCTGGTTCTGCTGGCCACATTGTCTCTGATACAGGCCAGGAAGCTGTCAGAGAGGCACCCCAACATGCTATTTTACCAGGAAGGATTTTGGGGATTTCTTTGTGATTGTGCCTTGTAGGTTCTTCCTTGCTTATCAAAAAATGTTGGAGGTGACCCAATTTTATTGATTTATTATATTACATATTTTTTAAACCCTTCCATGTCACATCATTCCTGCCCACTACTCCCTCACAGGGCTGCTGCTGACTCTCTCTGTCCCCTTTTATTCTCAGCCACAAGCTGTCCTTAACAGGTCAGCCATCTCCCTGGCAAAGGTACCTCTGATGCCCTTAGCTGGATCTCATCTCTCCCAAGCAGACAGAGATATGAAAACAGGGTCAGAGAACTCCAAACACCAATTCCGAAGCTATTTATTGATCTATACTACCAGTGTCCTCCTCTCACACTCTTACCCCCCTCACTGGTGGATAGAAGAGGACACCACCTGTGACCTCAATTACCTGCAGAATTCTGCAGTCAGTTTTGGTGCAGTCTGGGTTGCCTCTGAGAGTTTTCACTGATACCCACATGGAAGGACAACAAGGGATAGTAGCCATTAAGTTGGACAAGCTTCAACAGTTCCTCTACGATATGCATGATTCAGGCCTTTGCAAGGCAGCAAATGTCTCTAGAAGATGGGTCATGTCATCGAAGCAGTTATATCAGACAACTGTTGATAAGGATTCCAAGACCTATTTCCTGAATTGCAGTTTCTGTCTCTTGAGCTCGTAGTCATATCAGCGTGGTTTGAAATAGCTGTGAAGTTGTAGAGGTCAGGGAAAAAAATTATGAATGTTATGTTTAGTACTGTAAAAATTAGTATCCTTCAGACTGCAGAAAGTTGCTCGTTAAATGCTGACTCCATCCATAAGAAAAACTCACAGGAATGTGTGGAATTCCATGAATTACTACTTTTTAATCAAATAATGTTTTCATGGTTGAAATGTCCAAAGAGTTTATCAGTATTAAGGCCATTCATTGTTCACTGGCAAATTGACAAAGTATGAATTACATTTTCCTCAGAACATTGCATTGCAGAGAAAAAATACAGTTCTTCAAACTCAGATTTTAGAAAATACCGTATTTAGAAAATATGCAATAATAAAAGACTATCTGTATTATCTATTATATAATATATATTATTTATTCTTTATCTAATATATAAATTAGCCCAATAGCATATTTAGAAAATATGCTATTAGGCTAACAAACTTAAGCAAAACCCTTATTTGGGCCCTTCAAGCTGACAGTACAGAATGCACAGATCTTCAAGTATTGCACCTTTGTTTTCCACTAATTAATATTGTGCAAAGATTGAAGCAATCCTAGGGGAGCAGTGATGTGACAGGATCATCTCATACAGGCCATAGATGTTTGGTGTACATGGAATCTCTCACATGTTGTAGTTATCCAGTGCACATTGCAGGCCCAGCTGAGGCTCTGCTGGATGTAGGATTACTGGGTTTTATTCCCTTCTTACCTTACTTAGTTCCCTTTATATCTTAAGCTAAAGGCCTGTGGTGGATTGACCTTTTCTGGCTTTCAGATTCCAACCCCTCCAAGGTTAACCCACTCCTCTTCCTTTAGGCACCCAAATCTGGGTCTTGAGGATTAAGAGATGGGGAGTGGCAATGGCCAAAACTTGGACTGAACATTTCCAGAGTGAAGTAACTGTGGGGATTCTTTTGTTGTTCTTATGAGGTGAAAGGACAAGGAGTGGAGATCTACCTTGTATGTGGGTGTGTGTAAAAATATCCACTTTCTCAGTGTCTTAGTGTGGGAAAAGTTTTTTGTAAATGTAAGTGAAGTTTGTGAAGACTATGTGATGAATATGTATTTTATTGACTGTTCTTAAGTGTTTAACAGAGGTGAGGGTGGAATGCTCTGGCAGATGTCTAGGTGTTGGCAGTGAGGGGCTCCAGTATCTGTGAGGAGAGGCCAGTCCTGCCCTGTGCCAGACACAGCTCCAAACCCACCACAGGATACAGCCTCCACCAGCAAAGAGTGGTAGTACTTCTGGCAGAATTGGTTTTAGGAAGGTAAAATGCTGCCTGTCAGTGTGGTATAAGGCTAAAAAAGGGGGAGAAACAGTCCTGTGAACACCATGGTCCTTGATGGAGGAAGCAGAGAAGGTATTCTAGTCACTAGAGCAGGTGGGGAAAACCACAGTGGAGCAAGTTTTTCCCTGAAACTGGTGGAGGACCTCATGCCAGAGCAGGTATATATTTTCAGGAGCAACTGGAGCCCATGGTAGATCCACACTAGAGGAGTTCCTGAAGTGCTGTGGCTTGTGGAAGGGTCCCCATGCTGGGGCAGGCAAAAAATTGGAGAAGCAGAGAATGACAGAGAGGAAACATTATGGACTGATCTCTCACTATCCAACTCTGTTTTAATTGGCCACAGATTAAGTTAATGTTCCCGAAGTCAGGTCTTTTTTTTTCTGTGATGGAAATTGTTATTATCTTCACCCATAATATTTTATATTTCTCCCCCTGTTCTGTTGATGAGGAAAAATGAGAGATCAGCTGGGTGGATGCGAAAGTCAACAATTGCAAGGCCTTAATTTCTTTAGTCAGATATTTGTTACAGATGTCTGTAGTTTTTTTTAGGTTTTCCTAGCAGGACAGAAAGCATCTTACCACTGGGAAGTTTTAACTCTTGTGGTGTTCAAGTAGCAAATGACTGCTATAGTGGTCCTTTTTTTGTGTAGATGAATTGGGTTTTGTAGAAAGTTTGTCAAGTATACAATTGTATTCTAACATGGGTTTGGAATTGATTGAAGTTTAGTTATTAAACTAGGGTGTCAGGAATTGGCTTGTCTGATGTCAATTCCTGTTCGTATCTTGTTTTCTTTCTTAAAAACAAACCAGAGCATTACCAAAAAAAATTCCTTGAATCTCCTATTAATAGCCTCTCTTTGAAGCTGTAGGGTGTTCCCTAAGTTTCATAGGAGCTTGTTACAGTAATTCTATAGTTGCTTTATTTATCTGTATCCTTTTTATTTGCATTGAGAAGTGAAATATGTCCTTCCTTGTACAATTAGTGTACTGGGCAACAGGAAATGTACAAGAAGCTTTGTTATAGCAGTTGACTACCGTTATCAACATTTTTTCTTGATAGCTTCTTTCAGTTCCTTTTTGTGAGTTTGCCATTTGCCTTGATATCTCTCATGTTGTCATTCCTTCTTGCTCAGTTTATTTTCTTCATTTCCTGCATTCCGCTGTTTAGTGTACTGTGCAATTCTGTATAATCCTCTTCATACCCTCCTGCCCAATGCCATTGTGAGCTGCTGTAATTTTTTTGACTTAAGCTTAAATCCTGCTGTTTATCTAATCAATGTCAGTTTCCTCAGAACAGAGCTGGCCAAATGCTCTTCTTCCTGCCAGCTGTGTCTTGGGTGTCCTAGTGTGATTTGAAACTTGCTCTCATTTGTCAGTTTTCTATTCATTTGGCTCGTCATCTCTCCCTCTGTAATGAACGAGCTGATCCATTTGAGGTGAAAACAGCTTTGTTTTTTAATAGCAGAACTGTTTCTGTGAATTCGTGTTTTATATTCCTTTAATTTTTCTTTTTTAGATGCTGGATGTCTATGATATTCTTCCTTTCGATAATCCAGATGGTGGCGTTTGGAAACAAGGATTTGATATCACATACAATGAAAATGAATGGGACAGCGAACCACTTCAAGTTTTTGTTGTGCCTCACTCACATAATGATCCAGGTAATATTTTAACTGTATTGATTTGAGGATCTAAAGGCTTTTGGATTAAGAAATGCATTGCCATTTCTGTTAAGATTTGGGTTTTTTTGAAGCATACCAGTTAATATGTTAGATTTAAGTCTAGCAAGGCAGTTAAACAGATGTATAATTCAAGTGCCCTTGACTTCCAATGACAACTGTTATGATCCAAGTTGTATGTCTACTGAATTTATTAACTGGAGCAGAACTTCAGTGTTGAAATTGGAAAGTAACATGAATTTCTGGTAACCCATTCAGTTTATTCATTGATGCATTAAATACCGTAAATTCTTGTTTTGATTTTTTTGACTGTCATAGATATTTAACCCTTAGCCTGTGCTAAAGAGATGTGTTTTTAGAAGATGTGACAATGGCAAATCTGAAGTTTTTGACACTTTCTTCACTGTTTTGTGCACACCCCCAACCAATAGCAGGATAATGAAAAGTCTAGATTTAAACAGAAATCTAGTTATGCCCATGTTATTTCATTTCCACCCAAGTGGGTACACCCAACTGTAATAAACAAAATGGAGAAGTGTTCCTTAATTTTGGAATGACTTTTTGGTAAAATTTACCAAAAAGCAGTGAATTATACTGCTGCTCTGTAGTCCTGGTACATGTATACTGAGAGGCTGGTAGCACTGGCTGTTGTAAAAAGCCACAATTCCAGTGATACTGAATTTTACTACTGTATATCTCTCTAAAATTTAATTTGTTATTTGAAGTACTGTGGATCTGAGTGAAGGTATGGTAGTTTGAACATAAATGGCTTTTATTTGCACGTATCTAGCAATATCAAGAAAATGCACACTGGAATGTGGAATTATATTGTCCAGTTATGACAGCTAAATTAGTACAGATATGGTAAAAATATTCAGAGCAAATAATCACAGTGTAAACTTATATCTGCCTATCTAAAGAAGGCCTATAAGAAAATCAAGTCCAATCATTAATCTAGCACCACTGTGTTCACCACCAAACCATGTCCCTAAGCCTCATATCCACCTGCTTTTATGAACACTTGCACTTTTCTGGGCAGCCCAATTCAATGTTCAAGCACTTTTTCATGGAAGACATTTTTCCTAATATCCCATCTAAACCTGTCCTGGCACAGCTTGAAGCAGTTTCTTCTTGTACTGAAACTTGTTGCATGGGTGAAGAGCCTGATCCCCACCTGGCTACAACCTCCTCTTGTAGTGATAAGGTGCCCCCGAGTCTCTTTTTCTCCAGGCTAAAGGCACCCAGAGTCCTCATCAGATTTGTGCTCCAGACCCTTCTCCAACTTTGTTCCCTTCTCTGGACACGGTCCAGCCCCTCAATGACCTTCCTGAACTGAGGGGCCCAGAACTGGACACAGCACTCGAGGTGTGACCTCAGCAGTGCCCAGCACAGGGGGACGGTCACTGCTCTGCTCCTGCTGCCCCACTATTGCTGACACAGGCCAGCAAGCCCTCGGCCTTCCTGGGCACAGCTGGCTTGTGTTCAGCTGCTGTTGACCAACACCCCCAGGTTTCCACTGGGCAGCTCTCCAGGCACTCTGTCCCCAGCCTGTAGCGCTGTATGGGGTTGTCATGACCCAAGGGCAGGACCCGACATTTTACCTTGTTGAACCTCATTCAATTGGCCTTGGTCCATATCCAAAGGAAAAAAAATGCAACCGAAACCAGCCATCCTCCCAACCCCTCCAAAGAAGTTTGTGAGTAACTGAAGTTACTAGACCTCTAAGACAGATAAAGTGTAAATACTACTCAATAACCAGAGGTAGCTTCACCAATATCTTTTTCTGTTTGACTTCCTGTGTTATCAATCATGGAATTTCCTTTACTTTTTCAGTCGGAATTTCCTCTTAACCTAGGAAGTATGTTAACCATGTGTTTATTTTTTAATTTTACGTATGAGTGATGCCTCTTGGTATACCTGAGAGCTCCATTTAAGGAAGTTTAATCTGATTCTATTTTGCCCTTTCTAGCAGTGCTCTGGCCCTCTTCCAAACATAGGGATGTAGGCTATAGTGAGCATAGATTCAGAAATGGATTTTTACAAGCATTTATTACATTTGTCTTGCAGGGAGTCATGAATTAAATCTTTAAATCTATAGTAAGGTACTTGTTCTTTCATCTCTGAGAGAAGTCCTCCCTGTGACTGTGCCTTGAATGACTGGGCTTGAAAAAGTCTGAAGTTACAAGAGCTGTCTCCCATCATTCTGCTGCAGCATTTTTCCTGAATATGTTGTTTGCAAGGGCTTGCCTGAAGTCTTAATGCTATTGTCATTCACCTTTGAGAGCTGGCTTTCTTGCTGGCGTCTGGTTTTTGTTTCTAAGTCTTCATTCTTAGTATGTAAGTCCTTCATGCCTTTACAATAAAATGATACCTGTCTTTCACCAACAGCAACTAAAATGATGAAATCTGTATCTCCTCTTGCATACAATCTAAATATTTCTCAGCTTGTTCAAGCTTCTCAGATGATATTCAGTAGACTTAAACTGAGATAGCACTCTGGTAAAAGTAAACTGTTCCTTCACCAAAGGTGGTTGTGTGAGACTGGTTACTGTTTGCTTTTGCAAAGAGTGTTACAGAAATCTCGTGACTTGGTACTGCTTTTTAAGGACATTTCTGTGGAATTTTCTGCAGTAGGAAATTGCATATTAACAAGCACTTGAAAGAAGGAAAATATATCTGTAACATCTGAAATCTATTGTATCTAATGGTTACATTGTTCCTTTCCCACAGAGGACTAAAAGCATTGTGCAAAGGAAATGCCTTCTCAGAAAAAAGCTTAAGTCATCATGACTGTACAGTGTAACAATGTATGTGAAAGATATTTACCAAGAAATGGGATCAGTAAAGGTATAACTATATTAGCTGCAGAAGCTTTAAATTCTGATTAGATTTTATGTTTTCTCATCTGAGGCTACTTTCTCTTTAACTTTCATATAACCAGTTATGCTAGTGAGGGTATGTACTTCAAAGGCAAAGAAATGGCCTTTAAACAACCTTGTCTAGGGGGTGGCATCCCTGCCCATGGTGTGGGGCTAGGAACTGGATGGTCCTTTCCAATCCAAGCCATTCTGTGAATCTATGAAACACAATCCGTAGGGAAGGTGGTGGGTTTAGGTTCCACCTTCTGTTTTGGAGGGATGACTGAATGTGCTGGTGCTCTGAAACACTTTGTGATGCTAAATCTGGGTTAACTGCTTCTGCATGAATTTAACCATGACCTGCAAACTCGGGGGTTTTGTGCTTCTCCCTGCAGTAGTTAATGTGTTTACCCATTTTGGGAAACAAGGGTTGAGAGTGGGCCCCCTTCAGACTTTGGATCAGTGGTGGCACAATTGTCTTTCATTGCTGGCAGCTGATAAAAATTTGAGCAAGTCAGTAGCATGTCTGATTTTGGGAGGACTCACCCAGTAGAGATTAATCTTAAGCCATGGAGAGAAGTTCAGTTGTGTGAAATTGTAGCCATCAGATAGGTAGCAGTTCTGTCAGGAGCAGATTAGGGAGCAAGCACATACTCTGTGCTGGCAGAGCCCATATGTTGGCTCT
This sequence comes from Corvus brachyrhynchos, assembly GCF_000691975.1. Taxonomy (NCBI): domain Eukaryota; kingdom Metazoa; phylum Chordata; class Aves; order Passeriformes; family Corvidae; genus Corvus; species Corvus brachyrhynchos. The sequence goes on along the minus strand of NW_008236935.1, from coordinate 1,033,789 downwards.
CACCTTCTTCAACTGCAGTTTCTTGTGGCTGCCTGAAGTGGAGGAGGCAGGTGAAATGCAGAGGGGAGAACTCTGCTTGGGGACTGTGAGATTGTCAAACAGCACAGCTGGACTTGAAAGATGAGGTTCAGATCTGACCTGAGAGGTGCAAAGACACCTCTAGCATCTATTGCTCTGTGATGATTTTGGTAATGACTTCCTATTCAATTATTTACGAATTGAGACTTGTGAGCTTTCTAAATATATGTGTATACCAGATCCGAGTATTTAATTGCTGAATGTGGTGGTTACAGACCTAGTATGAGCAGCACCTTAGTGGAATGGAAAGTGACCAAAGTAGATTTTTCTCTTGCCTCTCCACCCACATGGAAGTGTATGGGCAGATAGGTCAGGACTAAACTCTACTTTTTAACATTTCATTAATTACCTATAACATTGGTAACTTTACCTTGCTACCATTCACATTAACCACCTTTTATTATTTAAGACAGTCTCCATTTCTCAGGAGGAAACCTATATAGACCTATGAAGGTAACAGTGTTAAAATATAAGAAAACTTAACTGTAAAAGTTTGGTGCTGTTAATCCACCATGGAGTTTCATGTATGTTTTCTGTTGACAGGGTCTGGATATGTTTTTCAGGTGACTTCTTAGTTTTCCTGACACATTTGGAACACAGATTGCTTAGACTTTGTCTGACCCACCAAAATACTAGAAATGGGCAATTCACAAGTTTTTCTTGACATACCTGAATGAGGGAAATTAGAGTTTTATTCCTGGCTTGTTTCTCAATATTTCTGTGTTTGCAGAGGAGGTGCAGTTCCTTTGAAAATTGACAGGACTGTTACAGAAAGGACACTTTTGACTGCTCATCAGTAGAAATTTCCTTTCCATTTTAGCTATGATGGCAGCAGATTTGATATGTGCAAAAGCAAAAGTAGCTCTAGTATAGGACTTAAAATGTAAGAAGTCTAATTATAATTTTGGTGGTACCTCACTGATCACGGCAGATTTTACTCTTTGTGAAATGTGCAATCATTCAAGTTTTTAGTTATGCTTATGAAATTAAGCCTGATAAATAAAATTATTCTTGTGCTACTTGAGCAGAGATATTTTACAAGTTAAGGTATGCTGTTGGAAAAGTAAATACATTGTCATGCTTCTTTAATTTTGGTGTATCTGCTTCTACCTAAATTATTTTAGTTTGGTACATATTTTGCAGGAACAAGAAGCTCATCTATTTAATTTCTTCGGAATCAGAATGAATGCTTTAACATAGGGATGTTTCAGGGGACTTTCTGTCTTTCTCTGATTTGACTATGTAAAACAAAAACAAAAACCAATCTTAGGCAGCTTTTAGTTTTAATTTGAATAGCCTTACCATCAGGTTTTCCAAGTTTTATTTCACAGTCTTGGCTGTGAGCCATTCATCTTTGTTGAAAAGATACTTTTTGGTGAAATTAGCACAGAAGTGTTACGTCGGAATCATCTATAAAATATTAACTTGTATGTCTGTTCTGTTTTTTACATCATCAGAATGATGATGCAGTACTTCTAAATTTTAGAAAAAATTGATGTGCGTATTCTCTGCTTTAAAATGAGGGTTTTTTTTTTAATTGCTGATTCTACAAAGGAGCTAACGCCAAATTATTTTCGTGTGTGATCATGCTTACTAAAATGTAAGTTAAAACTTAGCTTTTGGACTTATTCCTAGTATTTGCATTATTGTCATTGTTGTGTGCCTGTGTATGGTCAATTAAACACACACACTGTGCTTAAGTTCTATAGAGCTCTTCTTTTGAAGGTAAGAAGTCATACCTATCTGTCCTTTTTTTTTTCGGTTTTATGAAAACCTTTTACTGTTGCACTATGTGGAGCTTGGATGTAATTAAGAACAAGGACATCCTCTCAGTTTATGATACTTTTTTACTTAGCTATCAAAACAGTCACTTAACTGTGTTGTCTTACAGGAACTAGTAAGTTGAGAATCAAGCATAAATGAAAAAAAAAAAATTAAAAATTACCGATAATTTTTACTAACTTGGGTATACATTTTAAAGATCAAAGAACTGAAGTTCCACTAATATATTTGTGAAGAGAATACTGTTATTTTCTGGAAAGCTGTATAGTGCTAGCTGAAATTTAATGGTTTTATTTAATACTGCCATAATATTAATAAATTACTCAAGTTTCTTGTGTTGTGAGAAACATCACCGATGTGTGAATTTTGGACTCAGTGAAATTAATTATGATCTCCTGAAAAATAAATCAGAGATGCATACTTCTATCAAAAATGCATTAATCTAGTATATTACTCGTGTAGTATTTCAGACATTCATGAGATCTGCCTCTTTGTTAAAACAGACTTCATCAGAAACAAGACATTTTTTTAAAGGCTCATTTCCTCTTAAACTTTGAAGGGTGACTTGTGGAAGTAAGCAATTGAAAAGCCTATTCTGTTTTATTTCAACAGTTAATTTTCACCCAAGAGGCAAAAGAAATGCAGATGTAAAAAACCACTCCTGCAGTCTTGCAGGTGTATGTAAGCAGTACCTGAATATTTTTGCTAGGAATGGATTTGTGATTCTTGTCATGATCAAATTGTTAAGTGCTTTTGCTTAATAAAGTTACTTTTTGAATAATGCTAATTTGTCAATTTCTGATTTTGTCCTGAAACCTTCGCTTTATCTCTACATCTGTGTCAACCATGTTAAAACACAAGACTGCCTTTCTCTAGTGCAAGGACCTGATAGAGCTTCAAGAAGGAATTTGAACTTGAAAGTGTAGACAGGAATAGTGGCAAATCAGTTAATTAAATGTTTCAGGATTTTTTGTAGAGCAATGAGTTGCATTGATATTCAGACATGATGCTTGGAATATGCTGTCAAGCCAAGTAAATTTACATTAGAGTGGGGAAAAAAATCAAAAAAACAAACAGCTGCATAACGATGATAAATCTCATGGAGGTGGGGGAAGATAGCAACTTTCCACACTTTTGAGGACAAGGATGAGAGAGGGAATGAAAAGGCAAGCAGCTCAGCAGTGTGTGCCCTCCGTTATCACACAGGCTGGCAGAAAATGAAAGTATCCGGCTAAGTCCTCAATATGTATTATGTCAAGCCTAGCATAATGACATGAAAAACAGTACTATTTTCTTCTCCTGTTTACAGGATTGTTAAACATTGGAATGGTGGAGTCACCATCCCTGGAGTTTTTAAAAGAAAAACTGTACATGGCACTCACTGTCATGGTCTGATTTATAAGGTGATGGTTACTCAGAGGTTGGACTCAATAATCTCAGAGGTCTTTTACAACCTCAGTGATTCTGTGTTCCTGTGACTTTTATGTTGACAAAGGGCTTTATGTACATTTAAACCAACAAGTGTTATTTTGCTGTTAATATCATATTTAGTCTTGGTAATTGCAGCTCTGAACTATTGCAATTTTTGTGTAAACTGTCTTTGTACTGAAAGTTTCGTATTGGAAATACACTGGTAAACCTTTTTCTTTCAGCCTGGGAACAAATTTTTAGTTTGTGGATAAACACAAGTTGTAGATTCTTATGTTGTATTAAGGACTGAAGTGTGAAATAATACTCTAGCCAGCAACTGTAAATTGATTTATCCATTATTTTGTTGTTCAGCTTCTTTTTTTTTAATTTAAAAAAAAATTTTATTGTGTGACTCCGTGCAAAATTGAAGAGTCTCTGTAAGTCATTGGGTTTAGTGCACCACACCTTAGGAAGCATGTGAAGGTACTGGGACACACCCAGAGAAGGGCAGCAGAGCTGGCAGAAGGGCTGGAAGGTCTGTCCTGTGAGGAGCTGCTGAGGAGTCTGGGTTTGTCCAGTTTGGAGAAAAGGAGGCTGAGGGGTGACCTCACTGCTCCCTGCAGCTTCCTGGGGAGGGTGTTTCAGAGGCAGTTGGCTAATGCTCTTAACATTTTTTTTTGGTCAACCAAGAAGTGGTCAGGCAGTTGAACTAGGTGATCATTATAGGCCCTTTCCAATGCAGAATATGCTGTTCTATTTATAAATAAATAGATGTATGGTAATTACATTTCAGAGGGCTTTCTGTTGGCTTGCAGCTAAGTCTGTGAATACCTGTAAAAACTTCCTAGTACTCTCTGAAGTGTGTTCAGTTCAGTGTGTTAACTCTGTTAACACACTGTTAACAGTTCAGTATGTTACACTCTTCCTCAGCGTAATGAACTGAGTATGTTAAAACAAAACAATCTTTCATTATAACACTTCCTACATCATATTGTATTCTTTTGTCAGCTGCTTTGACATTTAGCTTGATGTTTTAGTTAGCCTGTTTTCTTAACATTTTTAAGAATGTTTCAGAAGACTAGTGTAAATTTGCTTTTATTGCTGCAATATAAAAAGACTTTGAAATAGTTTATGATGATGATATATTGCTGTACAGGAAAATCATAGGATGTTTTTAATTTATCCTCCTTTAGTTGTGTGCTAGGATGATACTGTCTCTTGCAGAAGAAATTTCTTGATATAAAGCTATAAACTGGCAGTCTAATACATATGGATATTTTAAATGTAATTATCAGTAAAATACTCCTTTGATTTGTTGAAAAGTAAATGAGAATTGGGAAAGAATAATTGTCTATGTGATCTCAATTCTTTGAGTGGAAGCTTCTATTAAAAAAAATACAACCCAGGTTGAAATGGGAAGAGGTCAGAAAAAAATTTTATTACATATTCAGATTATTCATCAAATTTGTTTTCAGTCTTTTTGAAATGAATGCATAATAGTAATTTACTGACAACTTTTTTTTTTTGTATTAAGCTATTTCCATTCCTCTAAAGAAAGTATATTTTAATTTTACGCTTTAAGCCTTCATATTAACTGCCCTGACAAAACGTATTTTCCCCCTTTAAGATAGATTAGACCCCACTTGTCTATCTGTAGAGAAACTTGTATTACAGGTGATGAGTCTTCTAGGTGCTAAACATTTGTAAAAGAAAAAATAGAATGACCTAGAACTTTTCCTCTGGAGTGTTATGATTTTATTTCTTATTTTGCAGATTAAAAACAGTAGCTCTGCATCTACCTAAGATGAATGTTTGAGGTTTTTTATCCCTAAAATGAAGTATAATATATCCTTTCTGAGTCAATAGTCAGACTTTATTTAATCATAAAGTTATTTTTGAATTAAACTTGAAAATTATTTTTTAGTGGTAAAAGTTTCTGCATTTATGTAACTTCCTTGAAACAATGTGATTTCATTCCATGACAGCCTAATCCTGTATCCTATAAGCAGACTGGCACTATTATAATGGTAGTGGCTCTGGAGAACTTAACTGGTAAATCAGAGTGGAATTACTAGTATAATATTTGTCTGGAGTGCAGTCTTCATGGTGTGGAAGCTTTCACAAAATCTTATAATGTGCATACATGACAAAAGCTGGTAGGAGTAGGAATATAGCACTTTACAGTAAGTAGTAAGCAGATAGACTTAATTTTTTCAGTTAAAGTTACAGATTCTGGGAAGAAAGATGTATGTACTCTCTCATGCAAGGTATTATGGAAAGGCTAAAAAATTTTATGTAAGATTGTGAAGTCTGAAAATGTGGTTAAAATTTCTTTTTCCTTTGCATCTCACTGATGCGCAGTTATTTGCATCCATGTATTCTGTTGATCAAACTTTCTACTATGCACAGCATAGAAAAACTAGAAAGTGGAAAGCCTATTAATTTCCATATATTTATACATTTAGGAAATAAAACTTGTAAATTTTGTAAAAAGAAACTCCTTGAAAGTTTAGCACTTCAAGCTGTCTGTGGCACGTAAAGTTCAGCTTTTTAAGAACAGTCTTTACTTAGCTTTTTTCTGGCGTGTGAGAAGGAGCCAGTTCTCTCTGAGACTGTTCTCTGAAGAGACTAAGAAGCCAGTTCTCTAAAGAGGCTTTATTTCATATTTTCTTTTTCCTAGGTTGGCTGAAGACTTTTGATGATTACTTCAGAGATCAGACACAGCATATTTTAAATAACATGGTTATAAAACTGCAAGAAGACAACCGAAGGAAATTTATATGGTCCGAGATTTCTTACTTTTCAAAATGGTGGGATGGAATAGATAGCCAAAAAAAAGATGCTGTTAAAAGGTTTGAATACTGAATTTTTCTTCCATGTATCTTGTGTTGAGACTTTGTGTGTTTGACTACACTGTAAACTTGAGATTTCACCTGTGATGCAGAATTGCTAGAATAATTGGCTGCTTGAGTTCTGACTTTTTGGGCTTGGTTTAGTTTTCTCCCAGTTGCAAAATAGAGAAGTGAAGACAAATTACTGAGTTGCCTAAAAATTTGACTAAAAGTTTCTATGTACAACCATGTCATTCAAACTGTAATGGATAGTGATTATGATCTTTATTTGAAATCACACTAAGGTATTTGCAACTAAATAAATACAACCTTTCCTAGTAGCTGTTTACATATGGTATTTTTTCCTTGTTATGATACATATGAAGATTTTATCAGATTTCTGTTTGCATAAAAATTTGTAAGGATTTTTTGTGTTTAAATACAAATGTTTTTTATAAACATGCAGCTGCTTTAATGGTAAAGTAGTATGTACTTTACACCCTTGCTCTTCTTAGTAATTTTTAAAATCACAAGTCAAAATGGAATATAGAAGTAAAAGGTTTACCTAGCCATTGAGACAAGGAAGGAGGCTGCTTGGATAAACTTGAAGTAAGGATCTTGTTTGGGGTTTTCAAAAAGCAGGGATATTTTTTTCTTATTTTTACTTGGCTTTAAGACAGGATCCAACAGTTGTTATTTCATCCTTGTGATGGCCTCCTTCTCATGCCCCTCTTCAAGATGCGGGTGTTGCAGTATGCATTAAGTCTGTGAGATCACAGCTGCAAAGGTTAGGTAAAGGTGGAAATCTTGGAATCTAGGTAAAAAACTACTTGTTTAAAAATTTATGTGCAGTGGTTGAGTATTACAGCACAGCTGTGTGGTTTTGTGACATTAAAAATAACCCTGGGAACGCAGTAAACAGTAAATGAGAATCACTAAGGAACTGTGTCTTCTCTTCAGGGGAATCAGGTATTGGTTAAGCTGCTGTAAGACTTGGAGAAGCTACACTTGAGATTATTTTTGTTGCATGCTTTTTTGTTACTCTTATGGGTATCATCTGTGATGGGACTAAGTTTTGATGAGTTCACTGTATTTTTTTCTTGAATTCATTAAGCACTTCTATGCTGTTGTATACAACATAAGTGCTGAAACTGTAGGGACAACCTGATGCTGGGATCATGATCTTTATGTTCACTGACAATAGAGAGACTGGGCCATCCTGTGACCTTTTTCAAGAAGGCATTTTAATGAGTGAGATGTTCTGAAGCCTTTGTAGATACAGTAAACTTCGAAGATCTATCAGCTCCCTAAAACTCTAAAAAGAATATTAGATCAAAGATGGGGAGATATTAGCAGCTCTTGAAATGTGCAGTGTCTAGGCATCTTGGTCAGCTGGCCTTCAGTACTGTGGCACATACATTTTTATTTTTGTAATCTATGCAGGAAACAGCCTTCTTCCTAATTTAAAAAAAATCTAATGTGGCACATGCAGTAGAGCTAGTTTTCCTTGCATAAGGGCGTTAAAAACTTCACTGTTCAACACTTCATTTTTTCCCTGTTTGATTAAAGAAATATAGTCCAGTGATGGAAGTAGCACAAACAATTTAGATTTTGGCATCAAATTGCTGGAAAATGCCTGTTGAGTATACAGAAATTGATTTTAAGAGTGTGTTTTCATATGGAAGATTCTGAATATGATTTATGTATTTTTCAGGTTAATAAAAGATGGACAATTTGAAATTGTAACAGGAGGATGGGTCATGCCTGATGAAGCTTCTGCTCATTATTTTTCTTTAATTGACCAACTGATAGAAGGACACCAGTGGCTAGGAAAGAACCTTGGTATGTACATTGATCTAAGATTTAACTATGTTAATACAAGAAGTCGATAGGAAAATAATTTTTTTTTTAAATTTCTGAGATGCTTAGAAGGCGCTCTCTTTACTCTGCTTTTCTGAAACACTAAATCACACCATTTAAAGGAAGCTGTAGGATGAAGTCTAGTATTTGCCATTCCTCTTTGCAGACAGAAGTTTCTGGACAAAGTGTATTTGAACTATTTTATGTCATAGCATTTTGTCTTGGTCAATGTAAGACATGCGTATTATATTGGAATAACCGAATATTAACACTAGATCATGCTGAATTTTAGATCCCATGTTTGGTATCACAAATCGTCTTCAATTGCCCTTTCTGTCTTTTAAAAATTATGATGAAATTCTTAAAATTACTTAAAAGTTGATATTTCTTTCATGTGTTTGGATCAATTCTGTGGGCTCTGAATTCATTAGCTTCTCTTTTATAAGGCTTAAAAAAAATTACAAAGTTTATTTGTAGCAGCAGCAGCAGTAGTAGTAGTAGTAGTAGTATAGTATAGTAGTAGTATAGTAGTAGTATAAAGCCTAAACCCAATGTAATGTTAGAATTGGGAATTACTGATTGCAGTTACATTGGCTGAACTGTTTTGCTGGCTTTGGGATGTTCTTTTGTTTAGTTCCGTAAGAAGAGAGAAACTTTTTTATATAGAAAATATTTGCACAGTGATTTTAATAATAAATTGAGATTATTTCATCCAATTAACTGAAATTATTTTGGAAAGCTGTTTCACTGTTTTTCTTAGATTGCAATTTCCATAAACACAGCTTGACATAATTGGAGGGGGAAGGAAGACCTAATGAAAGGGTAATGCATTCTTTACTGTGGTTTTTTTTTGGAAAGACAGTAAAAAGTGCCAAAGGAACCATGTTGATTAATTAAAAACGAATCAGATGTAGCTTCTTTATTTACTAGCATGAAGTTCAGTGAAAAGAGAGTATTAATCAACATGATTCTATTGATCAACAAACTAATAAATCAAAAGAAAATTTAGTTCTGAAGCCAAAAAAGATTAACCTTATTTAAATAACAGTGAAATATCAACAAGCTACCTCATTAATCCATCCACATCCATTCATTTTCTTTCAACTTTCTTTTCCTATTGTACCGTCTGTAAACTACTTTAAGTGAAAGAAGATATGTATTTAATTAATGATTCCAAATAAAGATGTTTGATGCAAAATTGAAACAGCATAGCAACAAGGAGTACTATTTTAAAGTTTTTTATTTTGTTAGAATGCCTTGTTTATAAGATATTTGGTTTTTTTGTTTGTTTGTTTAATGGTTTAATTCTAGTTTGTTAATTCCAGGGTTCTGCAGGAGGTTTAATACCTAACTGGGTATATAATCTTGGAAATGTTATCTTTAGTGCTCTGATTTGAATTATTGGAATGATTTTCTTGGAGTGAAAAGTAAAACTTTCTTTCCTTTTTTCTTTTTTCTTTTGTCAACAGGAGTAAAACCAAAGTCTGGATGGGCAGTTGATCCATTTGGGCATTCACCAACAATGGCCTACCTTCTGAAGCGCACAGGATTTTCCAATATGCTTGTGCAGAGAGTTCATTATTCAGTTAAAAAACATTTTGCAACACAAAAGACACTAGAATTTTTTTGGAGACAGAACTGGGGTATATGCTCTTCCTTTATGTCAATTTATTTTGTTAATTTACACAGGTAAAATATGAAGAGAACTCGAATAAGTACTATGGAAATATTTACAGAGGAGATTTAGCAGAGTTAGTCTAGACATGAAAACTTTAAATTGCAATCCTGTTTAAAAAAAGCCTTTCATCTAGCTTAAATTTAGCAGATTTTTTTCCTTTTTTTTTCCTCTTTGAATAACAGAAAGTGAAATGAGAATATCTGTGCATTAGGAAAGGCGCTAAATGTAAAAACATTATTGTTGCTATTGTTCCTCTGATCTTCCTTTCTTTTCACTTTCATTTTTGCTTTTACCTTCTCTTGTTTTTTCCATCCTCTCATACTCCTTGCAAGTGTACATAAGAAAAGTAAAAAGGGTGAAAAATTCCTTTACTTGTGTTTTACTTTTTTTCTTCCTCCTACTCCTTTATTTCCTACTATGTGGAAATATAGTGTAGGAGAAGGAACATTACAACTAATTCAAATATTGTGCTAATGAGGCAGTGACAGCAGGGTGATTGGCTTTTGCTTTGTTTTCTTTTTGGTTTTGTTTTGATGTTTGGGTTTTTTCAATAGTTGTTTTAATCCACTCGCAGTATAAAATATGTGTTTTATTACCTCAAAAATTCTAAAAATCACGAGGTTTACCTGGGTAAAACACACCTAACATTTGTCCCTGTCTTTCCCAATCACCTGGTGCTTGACTAGAACATTCCAATCTTGACTGTATCTCTTTTTTTACCCTCTTTATACATATAAGGTATATATATATATACACACATATATATATATGTATATATATATATTTGTAATTAAAAAGGTATCAAGCAAGCTTTGCAATGAATTTGATTTTCCTGAGTCTCTATTGATACCAACTATAATCTATCAGAAATTAACAGAGTGCAAATTCCAGATTTGGGATCCAGTACGGATATTCTTTGTCATATGATGCCTTTCTATAGCTATGATATTCCTCATACTTGCGGCCCAGATCCGAAAATCTGCTGCCAGTTTGATTTCAAACGGCTTCCTGGAGGAAGAGTAAGTTGTCCTTGGAGAGTTCCACCAGAAGCTATTCATGCTGGAAATGTTCAACACAGGTACAGTTTTTACATACTCCTCAAGGAAATAACTTTAGAAAAATGTAATTATGCTGGTCAAAGATGACATCTGGCATAGCTTGGTGAATTTAGTTCTGCTGTGGTTCAACCCCAGTGAGCAGCTCAGCTCCACTCAGCTCACTGTCCCCATAGTGGGGTGGGGAACAGAATCAGAAGAGTAAAATGAGAAAACTCATGGGTTCAGATGCAGGAGAGGCCTTGGCGCTGTGCAAGCCCTGCTCAGAAATAACAAAATCATCTCTCTGTTGTCAACCCTGTCAGCAGAGCAAACACAGATCACAGCCCCATACTGCCCACTGTGACTCTACCCCAGCCAAAACCAGTAAAAGATTTTAAAAGAAGCTTGTTATGGCTAAACAATACCTATTGCATAACCTGGTGTTTGCTGCTAAGTTGGTAACATAACTGTCAGTGAAATTAGAGGAAAAGTTGTAGTTAAGGAAAGGGCACTTTTAAAAATTTTCTATTCGTGACACATGAGTCAGTGTCTGAATGACAGTCAGAACACAGTCATCTGGTTGTAGTCATGTTACTGGTTTACTGTGTTTTTTGTGAATTTTATGAACACTGCAAGTTCCCTGCAAGTGGATCATTTTGGGGCAGCGTGATGTGTGCTGTAACTACAAACAGTGGTATATTTCCTGTGGTATATCCTTGAAAAACTTGGCAATCTGTGGCCTAAGTTTTGTGAAGTGCAAGCCGTAAGTTAATCTGATTCCTATTTCTTTGTCTCCAGGGTGGAAATACCTGTTCCTTTGTGCCCAGGGTGGAAATTCCTATTAACCTCAGTTCTAGTTTTCAAGTAGAAACACAGAGTTTTGCCACAGTTAAGAATCAAATTTACACTCCTACAAAACTGCTTCTCATTTTTGGGTGACGGGCGCAGAGGGTGGAGGTGGGGAGCTGGGGAGGGAGAGTAAAGGAAGAAAAAAAGGAAAAAAGAGAAAAGAAAGGGAAGTAAGTTAAGCTACCAAAGGTTTTTCCAGAAAATGGTTGTGTTCTATGGTCCTGTTGCTATCTTCAGGCTTCAAACTATACCAGGTTTCCAGAGTTAAAAGTTGAGGTAGCTGTTTACAGTTTGTGCAAATTGCTGAGCATAACAAATGTATTAAGGGTGACTTTTTGGTCCTTGATGCTGAAGTTTTAAAGTGATGATGTGATGATGATGCATTGCTTGTCTACATGTCAAGTATGCATTGCTTTTCTCAGAGTATAAATTTTGACAAGCGTCATGAAAACTTCACTTGAACAAAATTCAATTACAAAATATTACTGAAGATAAAACCAAAATTAAACACAATACATTACAATTGCTGTATTTAAAGGTAGGAATTGGTATGATGATAGGAAAAAGTGGGGTTTTTTTGAAGCAGAGAAATGAAAGATGATGGTGACAGCAGAAAAGTAGAAAAAATATGACACACCCAGTGCCTATTGAATGTGAAGGAAAGCTCATATGTCATTAAATCAAAGTTGTAAAAAAAAAAAATCTTGACAATATATCTCAATTAGCTGAGACAAATATTTGCAGAAGAGCAACAGCTTGTTTAACAAATACCTGAAACATAGAGGCTGTAAATAAAATGTAGAGTATCTGCTTGGAATAGTCTTTTTAAGGGTCTTGATTTTTAATTATCCTTAATTCTTTTGCTTTCTAGATGCAACCTTTGCATTAAAATCTAAATTAGATCTTGTAAAAGAAATGGGTTTTCACATGTCAAAGCATATTACAGAATAAGATAAATGGGGGCAGGTATGTAGTGAACATATGATCAAGTTAAAGTGATTATCATCTCAGTATGGTCTCTGAAACTTAATATTTTGCATCAGCTTTTTTAGATAAAAGCAGTTTTGATGTCTAACAGGGAGTTGAAACAGCAGTATGCTGTATGATACCTCTGGGAAAAGTAAAACTAACACATGGTGTTTGAGTTAGAAGCCTGGATTATTTACATTTGGAACACTGGAACTACACTTCTAGTGTCTAGTTTCAAATAAATCCACTATAATGCAGGAAGTAGTGTTTTGATGGAGAATGCTAAAACACTATGTGTGTTTTATGAAAAGTTGGAATATTGTAGACAACCAAAAAGTTTGTTGATCTGACCTCTGTAATAACATGTTTTACAATTGTTATGATGAGATGTATGAGTTCCAGAACTGAAAAATCTATCTTTATATCATAAGTTTTCCAAGGTTACAGGTTTGCAGCAGACTAATTAATCTACCTCTTATCTCTGATTGCTTTAAGACTAAAAAATACAGAAGATTCATGAATTTGAAAAAAGTTGATTAATTTGGAGACTAGGTTTAGATTGCTGACCTTTCTTCAATGCCAAAGCTACAACAAAATTAATAAAACCCAGATCTTGAATACTCAGGTGGGACTGTTGCTTTTGATTTCTATACTATTAGGGCCTTATATATGCATTAAAGAGATGCTGAGTTGAAAACTTCAGACTAGTAGTTGTTGGATTTTTCATTGCCTTGCCACATAAGTTGTGACTTGGTAAGAAGGAATGAAGCAGCAACCTAATTGAAAACCTGTACTTGTTTAATTACACTTCATAACACCTTAGGTTATAAAGACTACCCTTGCACTTGCCCTGATTTGAAGCTGCATCCTTATCCATATGTTTGAATGCTGAAGCTTTTTGCACTAGGAAGAAAAAACAGCTGTTGTATTGGGGGTTTTTTTCCTGGGTTGTTGAGGTTTTTTTTACCTTGAATGGAAATGAGTTGTTAGCAGAAGCACAGTTTGTTTCTCTCTGAAGCATGGAAATAGGAGAGAATCTGTACTGCAAGTTATGTGCTTCAGAGAAGCAGTAGAGAAAGGACTTTCCTCTTCACCAGCTACTGTTCAAGAGCCCAGTTTTGCCCTTCAGCTTTTTTCTCCTTATGGTCACATTGTACAACATGCAATTTGTGTTCAGAATGACACTGCCAGATGGCATTGGGGGTTAATGTTTGTGATTGCCTACTTCAGGTGGTTGTAGCTCCTCTTCCTTTAACATAGAAAGGGGTAAAACCAGCCATGTTTATTGTTTTGATATGTATTTACTCAAATACTTGGTCTTGCATTAAAAGAAGACAGTTCTGGTACAAAAAGGTTTTCTTTATTTGTGAAAGGTCTCAAGCATTCAGTGATAGTCTGAAAACTTGAAAACAAAAGGTTTGTCATGTCTGATCTCCTGCTTCGTTTTCAGATTTTCATTCAGATAGGCAGGATAAACATATCAAAATGTATCTAATTCTGTTTCACTGGGGAACAATAATGGGAAAATATTGATGACAGTCACTGGAATCTTTTTTTTCCTCCAGAGGTGTTTTTTTTTTCTTCACCATGCTCTGTCTGGGGCTTTCTGCTGGCACTTTCACATTCCTATATGAATTAATGATTTAGGAAGTTATTTGAGAGAAACTTAGAAGGATATACCTGAATTGATGTTCTTCAGTGTTTTTGCAATTGAAAGTGGTTTGGAATGGAGGAAGATCTTGCCATCCCCTTAAAAACATAGAATAATCCCACAGTTATCAGTACTTTAAGAAATGGAGAGCAGCAATACTTATAAATTTCACAGGATGTTTGGAAAGAAACCAGAGAAGGACTTTGAAGAGAGATGTCAGAGTCAAATATCCTGTTAACTGTAACCTGTATTTTTCAAGAGACTCAACACTAAAGTATGTTTTTAACCATAGCCTATATGTGGAAAATTTGAGTTAGACTGGCTCCCTAGAAAGAAGCATTGCCAAGTCTTGTGGCTGCTGTTCTGGTAGCTGTGTGGTGAGGAAGCTTTTGTATTTAAATCTTACAACCTGTTGAAATCATGGAAAGTATTGATTGGTAATCTGCACTATAAATCCAGTAATAGACAGGGGGCAGGGTAATGATAGCCACTGGTTGGGTAAATTGTAGTCTCATTAGAACTTTGTGGATCCTTAGCTAAAGTTAATGTTGTGGCCCCGTTCTCCCTCCAGAATACAGTCAGACCTTGTGTTTACACAGTACTTTTGCAATCTGATAAATAAGTAAACCCTGACATGCGGTTCAAAGGAAAAGGGGGTTCAAATATAATGGACTAGAATTTTGCATAAATGTTTATATAGCAGTTCTTCAAGAGTGTGAGTTGCAAGGTGATTTTGCTAGATCGTCTATTAAAAAGACATGAAGAAACAAAAAAACCTCATTAGAATCTGAATTTTCTGCTCTTTTGTCTTTAAAGCCTTGAAATTTGTATTTCTGTTTTCTTAAATATGTTACTATGGTTTATATTTCCTATGGGAATTATTTACATAATTTTAATTAGAGGGTATCAGCATCTGAAGATGCTGATAATAATTGTGACTTGAAGGGGGAGGGTTGAAAATGGACTTTTTCAATAACCTAGATATCAGACTTGTGATTCTTAATATATTGCTTTTGTGGAACTGATAGTTTACCCATCCTAGAATTAGTAGGTGCCGAAGGATAATTCTGCAGCTTTCTTCTGTGTGTGCACATGTGAGTATTTTGTTTCCGAGTTGTTTGGGGTTTTTTAAGGCCAAAAGCATAAAAGCAGTGGATTTAATTTTTCAGGACTCAAAGATTCAAGAGGGATGGCTCTAAGGCACATAAGAAGCTGGCTGAATGGAGAACAGTGATTTTTAGCAGCAAACTTCCTCCTGAATTACTTGTTTTATTTACAAGGCTGGAGTTCCTCAGAGATTAATTTATGGGCAGTTTTTCTGTCAAGGACATGAAGACATGAAGCAAAGTATCAAAGGAAGGTACCAGAGGGGATGAGAAGAGCTTGCTTATTATTGTAAATAGGAGCTGGAGAGGATTAGGATTGTTATCTAAATATAAAGCAGGTAAACATGATTTGAACTGTAGGTTAGTTTTGGCACAGGCACAAATTGGTCCAGACTGCCCTACTGCTTGAGATGAAGCTTGATAAGCTTATTGAAGGATTTAATTAGCATGGTGTTTGCAACAGTAGTCGGTTGAATATGGTGTCCCAGTAGGGAGAATTGCATCCAGCTTTTTGTTACAAAGTGGGATAATGGAGTTTAGTATGTCTTGTTTAGGGTCATCCTAATGCACAACTTGGTATCTAAGAATTGTTTTGCCAAATGCTGACTTTTTTCCCTCTGTCTTCCTAATAATTGCTCTTCTCTTTTTCTCTCCTCAAGGGCTTGGATTATATTAGATCAATACAGGAAGAAGTCAAAACTTTTCCGTACGAAAGTCCTGTTGGCTCCACTTGGGGATGATTTCCGCTATGCTGAGAGCTCAGAATGGGATCAGCAGTACCAGAATTATCAGAAGTTGTTTGATTATATGAATTCTCGTCCTGAGTGGCATGTTAAGGTAACTACAACACATTTTCTGGTTTGTGGAGAAAACAGTATTTCCCAAAATTCTGATATTCTTCACGGAAAAAAGAAATTGTTGTTAGGTTCAGTTTTTGCAACTGCAAGACTTAATATATTATTTAGCAATAGATTGATGTGTCTTGGTAGCTTGCTCACTTTTTTTTTTCCTTTACTACCTTCTCTCCCCGCAAAACAAAACCTTTGCTATTAATAATACCGGCTTGAAAACTATAGATAGTTTCCAAACCAGATTAATTTGGAGAGCAGCTATTAGGTTTTTAATTGTTTTCTTAGTGCTCCTGTTTTCACAGGCTTCAGGTATTGTTACTTACGACTCACAAGATTTGTTACTTAAAACTATTGTATTTTCTTACTAGAAGTTCAAGAAAATTTTGCTGCTTTATTTGAGTCCTCTTGGTTTTACATCCCAAAACAAACCAAAAAGTCTTAAGAGGTGCCATTGCTGGCACATGTGGTAAAATCTGAGACTGACCTGGCTACAAAAGGACTGAGTATACTAACACAGTTATCAGATGAGGTACCACTTCAAATCAGCATTTATGTGTGAGAGTTAAAACACACATTCACATGCTCTAATGTGTAAGCTGATGGCCCTAGAGACTTGTACTATAGATGTTCTCTGTATTCAGACAACTTTTCATCATCTTTCGACATGACAGTAACAAATGGGGGACCACAACCTTGGGTTTTTTGAGTGTCACCTGAGAGTGCACTGTTGCTGCTTTCACATTCAGGTTTTTATAAAAACCTGGTCTGGTATCTTTCGTGTGGTTTGTGCATGCATCTGTTTTTCCTTATCTTTTCTGAGACCTTCCCTGATTCTTCCAGCTGTGCATTTGACTAGTGCCTATAGTATGTTATTACTTTCTGCTGAGTTCTGTGCTTGTGTTCTGCCAAGATGATTTCTTGGGATTATATCTTATCTGAAAACTGGATTTTATGTGTTTCCTATTGGATGTAGGCGACATGATGTATGGTGAAGGACCACTACGTCTTAGTGGACAGAGATACACCTGGAGAGGGCTCTTCAAATTTTTTTAAGTCTAAAGCCCATCTTTTAAAACTTAAGATTGCTGCTATCACTTGCTTTATTTCTGTCAAAAATGCATATACTGTACAGGTATACACTTTGGTACTCTTTGGATACTAACAGCAACATATTTTCTGTAGTTATGGCTAACCAGGGCTGGATGATTTTGTGGGGCAAAAACTGAAGGCTGTAAGTCTGAAGTCATTCTTCAAGGACCAGTGCTGTCCTGAGACATCTGAAAGTTCCTTTTTGGAAAGGTTCTGTTCAGCCCATTGTCAAGGATTCTATCAGTCCACTTCATTAGGCTAGGTGTGCCCATCTGGAATTGCATTAACCCTTGGTTCCCTCACAGAAGTATCCAGCCCTTTTTCTGGTTTTTAATACCCACACAAAAAGATACAAAATCCTCTTTGTCTACCACTTCATACCTAGGATATTTTTGATCAGCTGGAGCATTGTCAGCATCAGAGCATTTCTCCTTTTCATTTTATTCAGATACTTAGGTTTTTCTCTCTCTGTTTTTGTTGTTCTTTTTTTCTTTCTTATTTGTTGCCTGTCTGATGGGGTATTTTTTGGTCTGTTTGTTTTTCTGGTTTGGTTTGATTATTTGTTTTGTTTGAAACTGATGTCATTTATTCTTGAAAATTTGAGCTTAGATGGAGAACTTCCACACTCTTCTGCACTTTCCCTAGTGGAATGTACCTCCACAGGCAAGTAACAGGACACGCTCAGCTATGTAAGAACTTAGATTACATAAAGGAAGAGTTCACATTTCTTCCTGAAGTGCTGAGATGCCTGGTATATTACTGCTTACACAAGGGAGTGCCTACTCTGCCTTTCTGATCTGAAGAGAGATTTACTCTTTCAGACAGCTCTTTGTGATGTTTATCTAGTGGATATGTCTTTTACCATTGAGATTCTCCTGCCAGCCACTATTCTGATCTAAAAGTATGTGGTACAGCACTGTAAAACATACCTATTTTGCTCTTGAGGAATTCAATCTCCCATTCAGAGATCTCCTTTGCATCTATTATATATAAATTAAGCTGAGTCTTTTTGTATGCCAATAGAAGAGTCAACCAGGCTATTTCACTGTTCCATTCACCTGATTTTGATGCTTCCACTGGTGAGGTTCTACTCCTCTGATTCAATGCAGAAGTGAGATCATCTCTGTGTTTTCTCTTGGTGTATTGTTTTTGGTTTTTGTTTTCTACTTGTAGGTCCCTATGATAGTGAGGGAAAAGACCAAGTATGCCTAGAAATAAGGCAAGGTTTACTAATGGTGGGATTTCAGGGGCAATATTTATCTTTCTCTGCTTTACTGCCATTTAAAGTGGCAAGTTACCGTATTGTATCCACCTAACAAATACTTGGATGATCTGAATGACTTTGAAGTGAAAGTGTTTGGGGTTTTTTAAATGATTAAAAAGTTTAATTTTGTTGTCACAGTGATAGTCTGATAGTCCTTATATTCCAAGTCACTTTTGAAAGATTTTTACTAAAACTTGTTTTTGATGCTGTAAATTGTAGCATGCTCATTGTATGCTTATTGTTAAAAATAATAATAGTAATAGCAAACAAAGGTACTTGATATTATCATTATAACTTAAGGTGAGGATACTCCTGGTAAAGTAATGTGATCTTCTGTTCCAGCTTCCTTTTTTTTTTCACTTTCATTCAAAATCCAGTTTGCCATTTATGCCTTCTTTAACAACATTTCTTAATACTAACAACATTGGTATCAATCATTTATTTTTTCTTTTTTTTTGTTGTGCCCCTAAAGCTTGAGGATACCATTTTTGACCTACCCGGTAAAGATCTGCTATTACAATATCTTAGCATTTTTAAAAATGACCAGAAGATAATGAATTTATTTTTTACTCCCACATGTTACATCTCTAACTGCAATTTCTTTGTACAGAGTTAAAAGGACCAGCTTCTGAAAGGAAATGCTAATTTTTTTTTGATCACTAGTCATCTTCGTTAAGCAAGATCTGGAGCACAAGAGAGTTAATTTTGAAAAGACAGGATTAGGAGAACTATGCTTTTGTTACATTACACTATATTTCTTATTTAGTCCAGACAGCTACTTGGGTAATATTGAGGTATTATTTAGCTTGTGTATAAGAGACTTACTTGGTATTTATATTCATATTTATATTTATATTTATATCTTTAAAAAAAAAATCATATTTCATCATTTTTAAAATGGTTTTGGTTGGAGGGGACCTTTAAAGCTGTCTCATCCAACTGCCCTCCAATGAGCAGAGACATCTTCAATTAGACCAGATTGCCCAGAGTCCCATCCAATCCAGCCTTGGATGTTTCCAGAGATGGGCCATCCACAACCTCTGTGGGCACCTTGAGTGTATCACCACCCTCATATTAAAAGTTGCCTTTATACCTAGTGCAAATCTACCCTGGTTTAGTTTAAAATTATTACCTCTTTTTTTAGCACAAGAGGTCTGACTAAAAAGCCTGTCCCCATCTTTCTTGTAAGGCTCCTTTATTGAAAGGCTGCAGTAAGGTCTCCCCAGAGCCTTCTCCACTCCAGGCTGAACAACCACAACCTCTCTCAGCTTTTCCTCATAGGGAAGGTGTTTCTCTGATCATTTTTGTGACTCTTCTCTGGACATGCTCCAACAGATCCATCTCTTTCTTGTACTGAGTTGAAATGCTTTTTTGAAAGTACTTCTTGTATTGAGTTTTGAAATGCTATCCAGTTTGTCTGAAAAGTGTGCAGTGAAACTTTAAAGATTTTTGGGATAGGTTTTCTGCTATAAATCTGCTGGAAGAGTGGCATGTTTCTGAAATGTATATGGAACCAAGCATATTCATTCTCTTTGTATTTCTGCATAATGAAAATGGAACTTTATTACAGTAATTCTAATTTTAATTCAGGCCCAGTTTGGAACTTTATCTGATTACTTTGAAGCTCTGCGCAAAGAAAGCAATTTGGGTGAAAAGAGCAGCAATTCATTTTTTCCTGTTTTAAGTGGAGACTTCTTCACCTATGCAGACAGAGATCATCATTACTGGAGTGGGTACTTTACATCACGACCCTTCTATAAACGCCTGGACAGAGTCTTGGAGTCCTACATACGGTAAATACTGCCATCCAGTACATTCATAACGTGTTTCTTGGCACACAGGAGAGATGAATGTGTATTTGTTGTGATTTAACCCCAGGCAGCCCCTTGCTCATTCCCCCACCAGCAGGATCTTGGAGAATTGGAAGAGTCAAAGCTACAGAACTCGTGAACTGAGACAAAGGCAGTTTAACAGCAAAAACAAAAGGCACACATATGATCAAAACAATAAGGGATTATGGCTATACTGTGAACTTTTTTAGAGAGAAGTACAAAGATGTGAATTTTACAAAGGTTCTTAGAGGAAGCTGAGCAATAGCCAGGAATATTGTGTAACAAGTGATCTCAGACTACTGTTCTTCTGAAAACTGTCTGCATCTTTAAAGAAAAAAATAGTTGCTGAATTTCGGTAATGGAGTATTTAAGTGGTTCCCTCTTGTACCAGACATAAGATAAGATGATTTAACTGTGTTTTAAAGCTCCAGAAAGAAATCTAAGGCAGATGGATATGATGTAAACCCTGAACATTTCATGTATTGCCTTCCTTAAGGATTACAATTTTTTGCTGTAATGGATGCTGCAGTAGTGGAATGAGCAAGAGAGGTGTGGAAAGCAGCATTTTGCGAGCTTGGAAAGTAGTGTTTTGGAGGGAGATACAAGTACCTTTCAGAACAGAAACTATCTAGCAGAACCTGTTCTATTTCTTCCAAGGAATCTGGTTTTTACTGTGGTAAAGTGGATGATTCATCATAGGAATCTTTAATTTTCAGTGAAAACAGAGTTGTTTAATACTGCTGTTGGAGAAGACAAGATGTACAAGAGAACAGGAAGAGCAGGACAGATAATGTTCTTATAAATTGGATTATCCAGATAATTGTTTTTTCATAGTTTTGATTAATTTCCTTTCTGTGTCTTAAAATGCACCAAGCATTTCCTTCAGCTTCATCATAGTCTATTTTTTTAATATTTTTAGGTGTGGTTACTTAATTGTCATTTTTCTGGTTTTTATTACATAGATTGCAGAAACTTCATATGAATTTGTTTGTACTGTTTACAACTTTACATTGTTAAAGAGATTCCTTCATTTCAGTTGCGTTTAACTTCTGAAAAAGGTTTGGGTATAGAATCTCTGGAGAAACACCAAACTGTCAATGTTCTTAGGTATTAAAACAAAGTATAGTTTAAAAAAGTACCTGGGAGGTTTTTAATTTTTCATTATCCTTTGTAAATAACGTGTAAGGAAAAAATGTATAAATATTTTTTCATTGTTCTAATATCAGGTTTTTTGTCAGTTTTGTTTTCAGAAACTGTGAGAATCTTCACCAATGTTACAATAGCTATGAGAACAGCAGGCGTAGGGGTTTTGTCTTTTATTTTTCATTTCTTTAAAGGAAAGGAAATTCAGTAGGATCATATTTAATCCTCGAACTCGTGATAATTATTTCCGTAATATTTTTGAGCTAACATATATCCATGTATATGGGGTATGTCTATGTTTGTGAGGGAAGGAGTCATGAACAGAAGGTTCATACAACAGAAGGTTCATACAACACATGTGTATGTGTTCTTTACCAAGGATGAATATTTTTAAGTTCCAGCAGAACCAGAATTAAGTAGCACTTCACTGTTACTTAAAAGCCAGTGTTCAGCCTCAGGACCTAATATGAAAACTAACCATTTAAGCAAGAAAAGGGTTTGTTTGTTTAAGGTTTTTCCTGTTTGAAAAAAGGTTTGTTTGGGTTTGGGTAGTAAAGAACTGTTAAGAAAACGTAAGGATTTTATAATGGAGATTGACAGTGATTTGAGACATTATTGACTTTTTAATTTTAAGTGAGAGATGGGTGGATTGAAGTGGTTTAAAGGGTGATAAAATATGGACCAGAAGTTTATATAATGTGACGAAAAGATAGAAAGAACAACAGCATGGTTTGGGACAAGATAGGGACACAATCTGTGGTTTTATTAGTTACTGATGTAAACAGGGAAAAATTACAGTAAATCTGCAAAGAGAATTGGTGAAGTAATTTAGACAATGAATACTACAGTGATACTTCTAACCATACAGATGGATAGAAAATACTACATCTTGAGAGTTCAAAATCTCTTGGATAAATTATTTATTTAAGTTAAACATAAACTGGACTTAACTGTAAGCTAGTGTAGGCATTGACAAATCGGTGAAGCAAATTTTGGTATACTTGCAGTGTCCTATCCAGGACAGATACTACAAATTACAATGAAGAGGTAAATTTGTAAAAACTATTTCAGGTCATCTGCAGTAATTTGAAACAGAGGTGAGAAAACCAAGGCTTTATACAGCTTTCATGGAAAGGCATTAGATGTTTACCTAAAAGCTGAAGTGTTTTCTAATACCATGATGTATTTCTGAGTGTCTTTCATCTTTGACCATTGAACCATTTTAGTGTTTAGAAAAATATTGAGACATGAAAGGAAAACTCTGCATCTGAGAGACATCCCTATTAATAAAAAAGAAAATTAAATTAATGTTAGTTGTGGGGAAGGAAATCTCACCTTATTTTAAGGACTAAAATAATAGGTACAGTTAGGTCAGTGTTTAGTGGCTAACTCAATTTTTTTAAAAAAGGTAAAGTGTTTTTAGACAGGGTTTATTCACTAGATGAATGAACATCTGATGTCTTTTTTTCAACTAAAATATTTTCATTTTTCTTTCAAATTAAGCTGTATTTCCACTGTCGATATCACCATGTCCCACAGACGTAGAGAGGAGGAGAGAAGAACCAGCAGGCAGGAACTGTGCAGCAAAATTGATTTATTTAATTATTTTACAAACTCTTTTATAGACTTTTTCTTCATAGTCTAATTGGTCAAAGGATCAGCCACCCCTTGGGGGTGATTGGCCAAAATCCTAAAACATCCATTGTCAAAATATTTTTCTACTGTACCATAAACAAGACTTTTCAAGGTTGCAGGTGTTCATGGTTTACAAAACTCTGCAATATCTTCTGTGAGAGAGAAGAGTCTCTCACGGACTTAGAAAAGAGCGGGAAAAATTCTTGCTAACAGCAATATTGTATCCACAAAGCTGCAATAGGACAAAGAAGGAGGGATGCACAGAAGTAGGAATTTGCGCTAAGCAACATTAAAATTACAGTGATTAAGGTTAATCTAGCACTAGTAATTAAATACAAGAATTGTAACTTTTAAACACCTTGATTTTGTATGTAGCTTCTGAGCAGTTACCTAAACTGCAAGAGCAAAATCTCATCCTGTTCATGAGATATTGACAATATGAAAATAGTTTAGTCTGTTACATATACAGTGCACGTTTCTGTGTAGTTGGGTATGTGGTACTTGCAGTTTTTAAAGAACTGTCACCTATGTGTTGCATAAAGATGAGGAGAAAACTGAATCCAAAGGAATTTTTCATGTTAACAATTAATACCATGCATAGTCTGATAAAAGGGTTTTTTTTAAATTTTTTTGTTGTACCTATTTTAAAATTGAACATATGCCCTCACTGGGAACTTGGGTAAATTAAAGAGTCAACTTATTTTCCTTCTTTTTTTAAAATTTATTACTTGCATGCCTAGAAGTTAGCATTACAAGAAAATAAGTTGTTGTGATTTCTTTGTTTTTTGTGGCATTAACCTGTATCATCTTTGTTGCTTCAAATAGTTGAGAAGTGTTCATTAACCTCTAATAAATTTTGAAAAAGAATCTGACAATTTTCAGAAGAAAAAAGTTAACAGATGTTTTCCCAGAATTTACGCAGGCATTTCTGTTAGTCAAATATCCATAATAACTGGCAATTATGGGGATATTTTTTGTAAAATAAATTTAGATTCTCATAAAGAAAGTAAGAATCTAGTGGTAATATTCTAGTGCTAGGCTTTTGCAACAGATGTAGAAGAGGAAGGCTCTGCATTCTGTTCGACATAAGGGTTTTGGAATCCAGTGTTCTTCCTGTTCAGGTGAATGTATAGAGCAGGTGCACAAGGTGCTCTAAGCCCTTAGAAGAATTTAGTTTGCATTAAGTGCAAATGGCAGAATAGATATTGGACAGGGTACAGTTTAATATATTCATTTAAAACAATTTTATTTGATTAATAATTTGCTTTTTGAAATGGGAATTGTATGTTTCTTATAAGGCACTCTACCCGTACTGTGGGATTTTTAAGACCAGATCTGTATCCTTCACACATTTATGAGTGTGTATTTCAGTTTGCACTGTTATATTTTTATTTTAAAAGTCCATCTTCCATCACAGAAGTCTTGCAGATAGCTACCGTGTGAAGATAGAAACAGGCTAAAATGCATAAGAACAAGGTTTAAAGAGCTTATGGAACTATTTGCAGTTTATTCTTTAGATCAAATGTGTATTGCTTTTTACATGTTAACCCTATATAAATACTTGATTATTCTCTGCAATTCCAGGGCAGCTGAAATTCTCTACTCCTTGGCTTTAGTACAGTCCAGTAAATCTGAGAAGATGAGTGTATTTCCTTCTGTGGATAACTATAAATTGCTGACAGAAGCTAGGAGGAACCTCGGACTCTTCCAGCATCATGATGCTATTACAGGAACAGCCAAAGATTGGGTGGTTGTGGATTATGGCACCAGGTAATTTATTATAAATACATAAACTTAAATCTTAACTTCCTTTTGCATTTTTAGAACTGAAGTGTTTATTTCCAACATACAGATTTGATATAGCAACATACTCCACTGATAGTGTAGTGGTGCTCTGCATGAGAAGTGGATTTGATTACCCATGCTCTTCATTTATGAAATATTTTTTAACTCTTTGTGTAAGAATTTGATGTCCAGACAAAATTTTGGTATTTCAAAAGGTAGACACATTACTGAGATTTCCTTAATAAGAGAATTTTTTTTTCAGTAACTGCCATATAGGAGAACTTTTTATATTTGTCTGTCCTAAGCCATGATCAAAGATGTGCTAATTTAAGCGTATATTCCTTGGAAAATCCCACACCCTCTGTGGTCTTCCTTTCTTAAATGTCAGAAATCTTTTTCATGTTGACAATCTTCTGCTTGTCTGTCATTGCTTATTGTTTCAGCTGGGGGGTATATTTCTCAGTATTGAGAAATTATTCTGCTAGCTGCTTCATATAATTTTTTTGAAGAACATTGCATGATATGTGGATGTCTGTGTATGCACATGCTTTAATTTTGGGTTTCTTCAGAAAAATAATACGTTTTGAAAAGTTAAGAACTAGTAAATTTGATTAATTGAGATGATGAAGGTAGACTGATGGTACAGCATGTTCACTAAATAAGTAATTTTTTTAAATGCATCTTAAATACTCCTTCTTGTTTTAAACTATTTCATGACAAGTGTTTTTAAATTCCATGGTTTTAATCTACTATGTCATAGGTATTCACAATTCACTTGGTTAGGAGAGAGTAAAATAAAGGTTTCTTTCACTTTACAAATAAAATTATCCAGCTCTCTGTATTTAGAAATTTGTAAACATTGTGTGAATTGTAACAGTGGACATCTTGGTAGTTTATATGGTTTACAGTTTATATTCTTCTTGTTTCTGATTTTCTCTTAATCCTGTGTAAACACAATCTTGACTTTGTGCCCAGTGTTTCAGGCTTGTCTCCACTATAGAAACTGAAAATCAAATATACAAATTGCAAACTTTACTAAGGTTAACACTTTGACAAAGTACTTGGTATTCTGAGGATACTCCTTTTGTAGCATAGCAGACAGGAGGAGATGTACCTTATTTTCAGTATGCAAGACAAGAATATAACTCAGATACATCTGCATTTTTCAGGCTGGTCACCCGTTGCAACTTACTGTTCTTAATTTCATAAAATACTGATGTTAAAAAAATTATTTATTTATCTGCAGCGCTCATATTTTTGAGTTCTTTAATGTTTTTACATTTTGATATTACCACATTGAATAAAAAAAATTGAAAACTAACTAAGATTTTAAATGTTTTAACAGGCTTTTCCATTCAATAATGAACTTGAAGAAAGTGATAATTGACTGTGCTCATATTCTTATCTTAAAGGACAAAAGTGCTTATAATTACGACACAGCAACTCCATTCCTGAAGATGGTGAGCTATCTTCCTTGATTTTTTCCAAAAATGAAATATGAGCTATGTCTTTTGAATACAGTTTCAGTGGCCTGAGAAACATCAGAACTGAATTTGCAGCTAATGCCTTCTCAGAAATCTACTACTTATCACTCTTCATATTAGCTCAAGATATTAGAAAGTAAAAACTGAACATGTCAGCAGTTGATGCTGAAAAAAGCCCACACAGCTAAAAGGACTTATTTTATTCCCCTTTGTGAATGACCTAGTAAAAGCAGGTGTTCTAATTTCCTTGTGGGCATAAATTTGTTGGTGACTTAAGTGGCGTACATGTAATTGAATATATAACAGTATGCGGTCCTGTAATTTGACTTCACTTGTAACTTAAGAAATATGGGAAGAAGAAAATTTCCTTCTCTCACAGAGGCCTAGCTTTAGTTTGCAAGATTAGGTCTAGACAATACCTTGTGATCTTTTTCCTTTGCTGAAATTATTCGAAACAGGAGTATTCAATGAAATGGATGATAAAGTCATCAATGAATCCTCAGGTATCATTTTGAGACCTATTTTACAGGAAGAACACCTTGAAGAAACACACTTGCTAATATTGCTTCCTTTCAGAATTCTTAGTTTCTTCACTCTCTGAACAGAAGTCCTCTTCTGTGATAGCTAGGAATTTTTAGGAAGACTGCATCAATGCATTTATCTTGAAGAGGGACAAAATGAGATGCTTTAATTTCTTTGTGCATAAACACAGTAGGGTTAAGACAGTCTTTATTATATGATTACCTCACACTTCTGACATAATAAACATGACATATTTTCTGCTGGTTTAGTTGTCCCAAGTGAATTACTCTTCCAGTCACATGTATACATTAAAAAAAAAAAAGTTAAAATAGTTTTCCATACTTTTTATGACTTTTATGCAAATATATATGTATGCTGCATATGTATGCTATGTGCATGTGTGTCACAAATATATAATTTTTCTCCTCTTTGGAAAATGAGTGTGCACTTTCATAAAGTAGGAATATTTTGAAGGCATTCATAGGATGAAGTTTTTACTCCTGCTCTGAATTACATTGGAAGACATTGCAATGTTACATTTTACTAATGTTCCTGTTCTTTATCAGTCTGGATTAATACCACTGCATTGTAGAAGTACTAATTGCTGTTTAAACTGTATATTGCCTAGGAGCATACTAATTCAAGAAGCTATTATGACCACTGTGAAAGCAGAAATTAAAAAGGAAGTTCTTATTTCAATGAATTTATTGTGTCTATGTAAAACAAAAAAATAGGTGATTACAAAAGTAGATTAAGATTTATCTGTATGCTAAACAATATCTGCAGCATATCATTAATCTAGTATCTGCTGTGCACTGAATGTAGCAACAAACGCTTTTTAATATGGGATTTGTAGACTGCTACAGGAGAACTTCAGGATACTTACAAAACACCTTTGCAAACCTTGAGCAAGTTGAAAGTTCAAAGGCGTTCCTTTTGGAGTACAGACTGTGGTGTTTTGGTGGCTGATGGAAGCTGACTTTAAGAATTGCTCAGAGATGGGCATTCAGAATGAATATCAAGAGGGTTGAGAAAGACAAACGATGAAGACTCCAAGATTGAAAGTGGCTGTTGTTTTTGAGGTGTGAAGAAGTAAAAAACACTTAGAGGACCAGAACACAAGACCATTGCAGCAGCATTCCAGCAGGCAGCAGGTACAACCAGGGAAAAGTTTCCTTCTTGGAGGCAGAAAGAAGAAAGTCAGGAATAAGACACTATTGAAGGATTCCAGAATGACACTGCCTGCACTTTTTCTATTCTTCTTAATTATTAGTTACACACGAAAGCATCATGTTTATTCAGTTGGTAACTGAATACTTTGTGTGTTAAGTTTTACAAACTCTACACTAGTAAACAAACAAAAAATCTCTTGGGAGGCAATACACTGAGAAATAGAAGAAACTTAAAGATCCCAGAATGGCCCAACTTTGGTTGGATCATGGATGAGATTTAAACTGTAAAAGTAAAGCTGTACAACCATTACACCATTCCTGTACTTAAGTCTTAGTTCTTTCAGTGCAGAAAGAAAATTTTAATGTAAGTGACAATTGCTGGATTTGAAAAACATGATGTTGAGGAAGTTTTGAGGAACTGAGAACTCCGCACTTTCAAAGTCTAAACTGGTCACCATTGTGTGAACTGACAGGAATGCACTGTGAATAAGCAGTTTGTCCGTTCTCTTGGACTAATGCAACAGTGACAGCAATGTCTTGTCTCTACCTTTCCTCAGTGGAAGTGAGCCCTGTACCACACCACAACACACCTCAGATTATGTTTTTTGAAACTTTTCTCTGTGTACAATATACGGTAACAATGAGAGCTCACAGGAGACCACACAGTGAATCCTTGTGATAAGTGCACAGGAGTGTAGTGTTTCAGAGTAAATTTATAGCAGGAGAAAGTTAATAAAAATATGTGATAAGTATTCGCAAAATTTGAAGGAAGTTGGTGATGATAAAGTCTTGTATGCAAAAATGAAAACACAGGCGTGATAATTTGATAATGGAATCTAATAAGATCTTTAATAAAAACAAATATTTCCCAGTGAATTGGTCAAAGTGAGCCTCTTCCTTTTGTCAGTGTGAAGGACTTAGTTTATTAAATTTTGTGGTTTGTCATCCTCAGTAATGTGCTAAAATAAGCTTTGGTTTGTGTTGTTAACGTGGTTTTGTACTTCACAAAACACATATAATAGGCAAAGCTCATAAATTATCCATTGAAGTGTATTCAAAAGCAAATTCAAAGATGTTCTCTTGTAGGATGATATTCAAGCTTCTCAAGATTCTTTGCCACGCAAGACAGTTATAAAGCTGACATTGCAACCAAGGTAAACAATTTATATATTATTCAGTGTCCGGGATTCTTTTAGCAATGTGTGTGTTTTCACTACCTGTTAAGTAGTTTTTATGCCATTTCCTTTTTTTTCTTTTTTTAAAAATTTTCACTCAAAATAGAGCTATAAGTTTTTAAAAAAAAGACAATTAAAAAAATTAGTCTGGGAGATTATGCTGATATTATTATGTCTAATTGAAAGTGGACACAGCATGTTAAAACTATAGGCATTTCTCATACCACAGCTGAAGTAAGTATTCTGTTTCTGTATGGTCTTAGAGCATTGTAATACTAGATAGATTATGCTTGAGAGAAGCAATAGAAGATTCTAATTAAGCAGAATTGCAGGTGCTTTAATGAACTCTGTGAGCAAAATACTAAGTTTTTATAAGCCTGAAAATCACAATTTATAAATACTGGAATTGTGTTTAAAAATCAAGTAGAAGATAAACTAGGTCATTGTTCTCTCTTAACTCCAACTTTCCATTGTATTAAGAGGAGTTACTTTTTTACTTAAATGTAGTTGTAGAGTATTCAGTTGAAAATGGCATCCTCGTATCCCCATGAACACTCAGTATCCCACCTGAAATAATGTACACATTCATTGAAAGTGACTGATCCAAATAAAGTGAATAAGATATATGGGTATGAGAGCTACTGTATGTGTAACACAAATAATACTAGGTATTTGCTTATGGAACAGAAGATTTAAGATTAATTTTAAAAGCAGCGAATGCTATTTTTGCTGATGTTAGTATTTGATTTCTCTAGTTCTAGCAAGTGGCAAGCTAATAAGACTTACTTGCCTAATTCATGAAGGTGTCCAACTATTCAGCCAACTAACTGTTGAAAAAAATATTATTAAAGTCTTTGAAAAAGTGAGTGAACTTTAGTTTTTTGTGAGCTTTTGGGGAAAGCTGTCGTCAGTCCTCCAGCACTAAATGTACATAATGTGTCTATATGTCTGCTTTTCTCTGGAGCGTGCTATTTTTTTATAATAGGACTTCTACTCTCTTATTGGAGTGCTATATAGATGCTAATAGATTCTTTTAAACTTGTCCAAAATGGCCAAGAACTCAGGTGCCTATTTATTTAACTAAAATATTTTAGCTTTTCAAAATCATCTCCTCAGGTTTCTTCCCTGGAAGCAGGTTGTGTATGTAGTATATGAGCACTTAGTTGGAGGCAAGTTATGATGCAGACTTTCTTTGCCATTTGAGGATAGCTTTATTGCCTTTTTTTCCCTCACCTAAGTTAGCTGTTGAAATTTTCCCTATGCCCCTTTCATCCCTTAATATACCTTTTGTTTGCATACGGTGTTCCACTTTTGTCTCTGCATAATATGCTAAGTTTTTCCCTATTTGGTATTAATTAGACATTGGCCTTTTTTTTTTTCCCCTCTTACTTGTACATTAAATAGATATACATGACATTACCATTAATATTATTCTAGCAGACTATTGTTGCTGCTTTCTAAAGTGGTCTTAACTTACTAAGAAGATAGTACTAGTAGAAAATTGCTCGCTTTATGTTGTCTGGTATTGTGAAGATACCATACAGTCATATAAGGTGTGGTTCATATAAGGTGCAGTTCCAAAGACTGCAGTCAGAAATGTGGCAAAAAGAATGAAGACAGGAAAAATCAGACAAAAAGGGCAAAGAAAGATTGTAAGAGAATATTGATATTACTGACTAAACCCTGTTTATTTTTTTACATCCTTTTTTGGAAACACTTTGAAAGTAATGCTTAAGCGGACACTACTTCATGTTTCTTTTGTTGTTAAAATTTTCATTTGAATATCTGTTTTTTAAGCTGGTTTTGCTTATAAAAATGAGCTTAGTCTTCTCTACATTTATGTGTGGTTGTAGTCTGAATCTGCACTAACTTTATTACCATTGGGAAAAGTGGTCTGTAAGCTGACACAGTAACTACTGGTTAAATCTAGTATGTGATTATTATGAATGCATCTGAGTTTTCTAGTAGCATTACATTAAAAATGTTAATTTCAGTAGAAGCTTAAAATCAACTCAGTAAATCTATTATTAAGAATTACTATGCTTAAATTTCAAACTTTAAAGCTTATAAGAGAGAAACTGGTTTTTTCCATTTAAAATTTTGGGGCATCAGCAGATTTTAAATTCTGATCTTCACCAGAACTTTGTTATTTGCTTATCTTCTGTTCTTAATAGTCTTTATTATTCACCTGTCTCTAATCAAATCCCTAGATTTCTTTCTTTTAGTGTGTTCTAATTTATCATTATATGGCATAGAAATTAAATCAGTGTAACTGGCAAGGTGTTACTTTTCTTTGATTGTCTATTTAGCTTTTTGTATTTTTGCATTTCCATGTCAGAATTTAAAAAAAATATCTGTGTTGTAACTTGGTTATTCTTCTCTAAATGTGGTTCATATCACCTGTGAGTTTAGAGTGACACTGCTGATGGGAAGCTCATAATGGCTTTTTAAATCTCAATCTTTTTTTTTTTTTCTTTTTTTCCTTATTTTACTGATTGCAAATATAACTGGTTTTCTACAGGAACATAGTTAGTAATGGGCTTTTTGCCACTTTCATCCATCCTTCCTTTTTAGTTTTTAACTTTTTTTAGTTAAGTGTTCTCTTCAATGCTCGTGAAATTTGTAGTCAGTAGTGAAAACTGATCTGACAGACTGTACAGGAGAGCTACCACAACTCGATTATGTGGAAAAAAAAAGGAAAGCAGGAAAAGATCTATCTCTCAGTAATTATTGTTCTAGTATGAAGTACCTCCATATTGTTGTGTAGTTGAGAAGTAGCTTTCAAACT
The DNA here is from genome assembly GCF_000691975.1 of Corvus brachyrhynchos. Classification (NCBI taxonomy): domain Eukaryota; kingdom Metazoa; phylum Chordata; class Aves; order Passeriformes; family Corvidae; genus Corvus; species Corvus brachyrhynchos. The sequence goes on along the minus strand of NW_008236935.1, from coordinate 1,001,798 downwards.
GCTTTTAAGCAGGTGCCACATGTAACCTGTTCGGTATTGTTTCTGCCCCCACCTGAGCATCTTGCTCTGTAGTGCTGTTGTGATATTTTTATGAATCCATAGTTTTATTTTAAAAATAATGTGTTAATTTTGATGAAATAGGTATACAGGGTATTTTAGATCTTAACTTTGACTCCGCCACCTCAGGATGACTAAGTGGTCTTATGATCAGGCTTTTGAATACTGAAATTATGGAGTCTTTAATTACACTAAATGTCTTTTAACTGATAAATGACATTGCATGGTTTTTAAAAAATTATTACTTTCAGCTGAAAAATGAAGCTTTCACAAGATAATATCCAACTAGATATGGAACTACTTCAGTCTTGTTCTGAAGTTTAAAATTACTGCATGTCTTGGAAACAAAGCTTGTTGAGTGTGCTGATAAATTGGATGCTGCTTCGTACTCTGTGAGTGCCCAGCCCTTTAATATAATAATAGATTTTTAGGAACAGCCTGCCAGAGGTCATAGTTCGTGAATGGCAAAAGATTTGCACTCACTGGACTTGGTGGATGGGGGATGTGTTTGAACCTCTTGTCACGCAGTTTAGGCTGTCAGCAGCAGATGAAGGTCACACTGCGAGGGGAATGGTTTTCCAGCTATTTCTGTCTGTGCTGTTTTCTGGAGACACCATTGCAGGGGAGCATGATACATGACGAAATGACTGGATTGACTGCCCCAGCTTGGATGTTGTAGTGGTCTTGTTTGGCACAATATGGCGAACCTGAGTGAAAAGGCCTAACAATGGCAATTAGGTTTTACTTCCCTGCCCCCCCCACCCCCCATTTTTGTTCTAACTCCTGAACCTTCATGTACCCAGCTGGGCAGTTTCACTACTGAGCTCCACTGCACTCTACAAGCATGGTATAAGGCATCCTATCTGAACTGAAGATACTATGGCACTCAAATTTTTTTAAAAATCATTAATTTAGGATTATTTTTAGTGCTAAACCAACTATTCTTATAATTTTCCCGCAAATAACTTTTGTCAGCCAATCTTAGAGGAAAAATATTGTATGATAACCTCCTTATCGGGCCAGTTTTATAGCTTAGCAGACACTATTTCCACTAGCTGAAATACTTAGGTTGCTCAGGGTATTAATTATAGGAGGATACACTGTAATCAATTATTTCTCCAAAGATCTGTCAAAGCAGTTTAGTGATATCCGCCTTATAAAAGAAAGTTTCCTTTTTTCAAATAGAGGATGCAAAATATTCTAGGCTTTTATCCTTACCTTGTTATCCATGCAGGTTTTGGCATAAGGTTGTATTTAATAGAGTTTTGGCATAAGTTGTGTTTATCCCATTAAGTCAAAAAATTTGTGGTATTTTTTGGGAAAGAAAATCCCAGTGTACCTCTATAATTTTTCAAGTTGCTAGTCTTTTCAGAAATTCACTTGGCAGGTTATATTCACTGCTTTCTCAACACAGCACTATAATGTAGAAGTTAAAGCTATATTGCTAACTTTAATGTGTGATAGAGAATAATGTACAAAGGTCAAAAATTCTTGACAGAGCAGTGTGTATGTTATTGTATTTGATTGGATGACTACAGCAAGGATAACTTGTCTGAGATGGAAACTTTGTTAGTCACATGCCATAACTGTGTCTTTATGAGCTTAGAAAGTGACTGGATCAGGGTAATTATCTTTATTTGGCAACTTTAGCTTTGGTGATGTGTTTTTGTTTCCTTTTTTTTTTCCCCCTTTAGACCTATGTCGCCCATTTTGGTACAATCTATCAAAACTGTTGTCCAATGTAGTTACAAGGAGAGGACCCTCCCAAGAGCATTTGACATTTTAATAATACACATGTGAATTGCCTTTTATGCTTGCATGACTTCAGAGGCATATGTATTCCTAGTTATACTCTAAAATAACTGGGAAAAAAAGACAGTTGAAACAAAGGTATTTTCAATTGTCAATGAAGAAAAAAAACAAGTTTAAAGAAAACAGGAAAGAATACCGTAACATTTAAGATGCGTTCATAAAAATTTGTGGTAATTCATACATTGTTAATATGCACACCTGTTCCCCAGAGAAGAAAATAGATCTTGAAAAAGTAAGCGAACAAATAAACTCTAACCAAACCAATAGTTTTAAGTTTTTATTGGATGAAATAGTGATTGCAATATGCACAGCCTTGTGTCGTTAAGTGAAACCTCTGTATTAGTATCTTTCAGAGAGGTGGACAGGATGAATAGTCATTCAGTCAAGCCTTAACACTCACTGCTTTTATTAAGAAACAACCCTTAATTAGCACTTCTATTAAGCACCCAGAAGTGCAAGTATGTAAAAAATTAGAAAACACTTTGGAGGTGATACATGAAGAGCCTGCATTTTAGTTTCCAATACCCTGGCTGCTTAGGTTGAATACAGCCTAATGGTTTTTTGAAAATTACTTTAAAGTGTTAATCTCCGTGTTCAGCTGCCTGATCAATTTACTAGATTTCATGTGACCTGTAACTGCCATGAGCATGTTCTGTTTGTAGTAAACTCAAGGTCATTTTGACTGAATCGATTGGATATTTTAAAAACATTCTCCTTGGTTTTCATGATGGAAGAGCTGTTGCAGAGGCAATGAAATACTTGGCTGACACAGGATAACTCAGATGTCTGAATCTTGAAACATCACTAAATGTGAACTTGAAATAAGTATTTCAGTAAAAATCATTCTGGTAAAAGTGGTGACTTCAAAATGAACAAAAAGCATGATACATTCATTCTGTTTTTTAGGTGGAACTTAGCTGTGCAGCTATCTTTATGACCAAACCCTGCAAACTCTCCATTGACAATGTCTAATGGGACAGGAAGTGAGGGGTATGGAAGAGTTTCACAGCACCTTGCTCTCTTTATTCTCACTTTTTGTGTAAGGTCATAACAGTTTTTCAGAGGTTTCTGTATTTTCTCTCTGAGTTTTCTACTTTTTGTATTAAAAAGACATTTAAAAAATATACTACATGCAGGCTTATCTGAGAACTGACTCTAGGCACGGTAGTTGACATCTCTTTAAAAGTTTATCTGTGAAGTCTGAAAACAAAACAAAGAAGCTAAGAGATGAATGCCTGTTTTTGTTTAAGGGCTTTAAAACTGAACTGTGGTACATTTTTGGAGTTATGATAAATTTTCATTAAGAAGAAGAAAAAAGCAGCTTTCATTTGCAATTAATTGTACTTCAAAGCTTTTTGTGGAATTAATTTTTAGTTTTCAAATCTCAGTTTTTGAATGCTATGCTTCTGAATTCAAGTTATTCTAAAAGTTGTTAAATTTCAAACTTTTAAAGATTATTTTTCAGTGTATAAAAATTCTTAAACATCAAACTTTTTTTCAGTTTTTGGTCTGTCGTACTGTGGATGAGCCAATGACAGTCTCTTCTAAATGTTTTTGTTTACTGTCTTTGAAACTGCCATTGCAAAATTAAAACAGTAAATAAGTTCAGTTTGTAGCATTTGTAGAATCTTTGCAGTTTTTCTAAATTGCACAAATTTAGTCTTTTCATTTCAATGCACAGTATAGCAAAATCTTTTGTTGGGGTTTGCAGTACCAGTACAGTCAGATAGTGAAGGTGTTGGATGCTTCAGTTGCTGTAAAAAATGACAACATCAAAATAAAATAAAATATGAAAATGAGGTCTTACAAGAAATTTCTGGTTTCCTCTGAGAACACTGTAGTGGAAGTATCATGAAATACAGAAGGAACAGGTGAAATAAACATACTGTAGGGGAAGGGAAAAACCCTCCATTTGTTTTCAAAAAACAGAAAGTGATTGTTATGAAGGAATATGGTAGTGAATACTTGAATACAGCTGAAAGATCTGCATCGTATGCATGCACGTGTTGAAGCAGCTTTGGAAGTAGAATATACATATTTTCAGTATATTAGTACATTTGTGTATTATTTCTTTTTTTTCCAGGCACTTGCCCCTTCAGCCTTTTTACTGGAGTTACTTTGAGGCAATATTGTAGTTAGTCCAAGGCTCTCAAGGCACAGACTGAAGTGATATGGAATACTTAAAAGTCTTTCTGCTCTTCTGAACCAGATTTTTTTTCCCTTCTAAATGCAGATTTATAAAGCCTGCACTACAAGAGGAACAAGGAAAGGATTTTAGTGAAGGTACTTCCTGATCCTGAAAAAGTCAGGGGGCTTCAAGCCCATCTTGGACCTCAGAACATCTCACAACTTTGTGGTAAAAGAAAAATTTAAAATAGTGCCTTTGGACTTAATCCTTTTATCCTTAATTGGAGAGTAGTTATGTGCTCCACATTAGGATATGTGTGCCACTACAATCCATCTAAATCATAGGAAGTATGTGTATCTGGCATATGTAGTAGGTACATAACATTTAAAAGTTTTGTCCTAGGTTGATGTTGATTTTTTTTTGTGTGTGTGTTCTTAAAATATACAGTTCTTGCTGTGTCGGTGTCTGTGTTTTTTTCTTGAGGGTGTTCCATGGTTTGTTCTTGAGAGAGCCACACAAAAGTCCTGTTTCCTGTGAGAATGAAGGGATGGATTATGTGCCTATTGTCTGCCTCATTCTGCACCTTTTGCATGAGCAATGGATATTATAAAGATTCTCACCTTTATTAAGGAGTCTAAAATTCAGATTTGGGTTTGTCATTAGGTAGGGTAATCCTGCAGTGATTCTGAAATGTCAAACTAAGATTATGGAACTCTTTTTAAGCACAGGATCACTGGTCTTATTTATTTGTATGTTAGACATTTTTATTTCAGACATTACTGCTCCTAGAAATAATATGTAATTTTCGCATAGCTCTATTTCTAAACTATACATTTAACTTCCTTTTCAAATACTGTTATAATCATGGCATTATATTGCGTTAGTCACAACTCTACTGAAGTAGATTCTTGTGAATTTACTTATTTCTTGATAGTATCTCTTTATTTCTTGATGTCACCAATTAGATGGTATAATGAAAAGCTGATCCCTGGATAATAGATTCTGTTTCCACCCTTTTACACCTTATGAAAGCAACACAAATTTATGTTGCGTGCTTGTAATTTGAGGTTGAGATTACCATCCTACTAACTGTTATGCAGGGTATTATTCATAAGCTGCAAAAGATGTCTTATTTAAGAAGAGGAAAACATCCTACTATTTCTTCATGTATGATAATATTTTATTATATATATTTGAGTTAATATTCTACTCTAGAATGAACAGTTGAATTGGATTATAATTTGCTGCTTTGATGTAAATTGATTTTTTTTTCCTTGTTACATCTGTGACAGTATTGATGAATTTATAAGAAGCTTCTCTGGATGTGATGTAGAGGAACATATTAGCATTATTTATTTTATCTGCTTAGGTAAGCTGATAAATATCCTTAGACTTTATCCAGTCAGTTAAAAGCCTCTTGAGCAAAGGTATTGGCGTCATCTTTTGGGGAAGAACCTGCTTTTCTCTGATTTAATAGAAAACTGATTGTTTATCTTGATTTTTAATAAACCACCCATATTCCTACTGCCCCAGATTTTGTGTTTACATCTGACGCTACCTCTGAGTGTGTAGGTCCTAATCATAAACAAAAGACTTCTCAATTTAATTAAATGTCTAGGATTGCATAGTTATGAATGCTAATGCTTTCAGTATCCACTGTATCTTGGAGAAGGTATGTTACATCTCTAGCAATTTTTGAAACTATTTTAATATCATTAGGCATGTTGATTCAATTTAAACCACAATTTCACTGTAGTTTCATTTGTTGCTTTGACCTTAACTTTGTGCTACCTTCTCTCTGTTAATGGACAGACTTGCTGGTTGCCTAGCTGTTTTCTAAATGTTCATTGGTAAATGTTCATTGGTAAATGTTGGATATCACATAGTATTCAAATTATATCCTTTGGTATCAATCTGAGTAGGGTGGAATTTTTTTTGTGCAAAGTGAGGCCAAGAAACAAGCAAGGAATTCTTTAGGTCAGATAATAAAGTCACAAGCTGTTTTCTATCTGTCATGCTAACAGAGTAGAATGTAAATAGATTATAAAGTTTGACGTCATACTGCCAACAGCCACTCTATATAGGGTTAGTATTTAAAACTGTCTTGGTGAACTGGAGACTTTATTTCATAGTCAAAGAAGCAGGCAAGTGGAAGTATTGCACATCACATGGGAAAATATTGTGTGGACTCACCAAATGGACATTAGTGAAGCAGAAGAAGACTAGATATGCCAGAAGATGAAATTAAGGGAGTTGCTTGTATGGTGTCAAAGACAATTTTGCTCTTGGAAATATGGGGTAAGACCCTGGAAAGGGTTAATAGGAAAACAAGGGCACTAAGTCTGTTTAGTTTGAAAAGACTGATAATAAGGAACATAAATCTATAAATGCATACAGGTTTGTTACAAAGAGTCATATTAAACATGCAGTGGAAAAAAGGAAGATATAATTGGAGGAAATGTAATTAAAATTTTAATTGTATATTAGAAAAACTGGTGCTTGAGCTGCAGAACAGTATCATCAGTTTTGGACTTTTTCAAGAACAGTGTTTGCAGCATTTTTCAAAGTTTGCTCTACTGATTTCTCATTTTGTTTAAGGGGTCAAGCTATAGCAACCTTCCAGTGCACTGGGGAATTTGTTAATATCTAGATTTTTCTTTCTCTCTTCAATTTACTCATGGGAGTCATAGCAAAATGGGGGCTTTTGTAGTACCTGACATGACTAAGGTTATAGTCTGTTTTGTACGTAGACTTCTGTTTGACCAGGTGGAATAAAACAGAAAAGTGGACTGGTTTAAGGCATGTAAGACCTTCCAGTGATCTGAAAGGCTGCCTGATGTTTACATAAGAATTGGTTGCTCTAGTGAGAGAACATCTCTGCTTACATTTGTTGTGAACAAGCACAGCAATTTATGTTCTGTTTCTTGTACAGGCACATGGAATTTTCTGTTCAGGACAAAAAGGTTTTTTTCTCTGACAAATGATATTTTGTCACTTGGCAGATGTGCTGTAAAAGCTGGAGTGCTTTTGTATCACTTTTGATAAAAGATTGTCTGAGTGCTGGATGTTTTAACTGTTTTATGCATTAAATGTTTCCAGCATGATGTCTGGGGAGGTTGTGGAGGTCTTTTTTTGGTGATATTATTAATATTAATATTACTGTAGGTAAGGCGAGTTTTGGATGTGGGGAGCAGTGTGGTAGCTACTACTACTAGCTGTGTAGATTAGTAGCAACAGATCAGTTTTCTGTAGGAATGCAAAGGGTCAAGATATTTCCTATCTGTACTGGAAAATCCTGCATTTTCCCTTTGTCTCTCTACACCCCTCCCTCTCCTCATGCTCCAGAAGTTCTGCTTCTAAAAGAAATATCTTACATCCCTAATATCAGATTTCTGTATATTAGTTGGTATGATGTAATGTTGGAAGTGTATTTTCCCTTCTGGAAAAAAACTCACAAAAACCTCTGATACATCTAATGGGTATTGCTGATTTTGTTCCCTTTTGAAATATGAACTAGGAAGAAAATTATTTTTGTATTATTGAGCAAGTATCCATGCATATCTGTTCCAAAATACGTTAAGTAATTCCTCAGGAGCTTATGGGGTTTTATCTCAAAATTAATTTAGACAAATTGATTTTGATACTTTTCGTTTCCTTCTTTTTTTTAGTAGAGTTTGCCACTATTGAAAGAATGTTGTGGATCAGATGTCACTGATAGTAGTTCAAGGTATATGGAGACTTAGAATTCAGTATTTACAATAACATATAATAGAAGAAGTATAATTTGGGTGAAATCATGAGGATATTTTACATTTGAGAAATAAATATTCATTTCACAGAGGGGGACATAAAGATAGTTTTAAATACCTGCAGAGTCAAGTTTTTCTTTGAAATGAGCATAAATCAGACTCAAATACCTTCAGAAAGTGTAGGACATTGGTCACAAGATTTTCATGCATGGGGGTTTGAATAACTTTGTCCAAAACTTTCTCTGTTGCCTAACTTTCTTACAAAATTAATTTTGAATAGAACTGAGAAGTGTCTTGAAATGCTGTGAAATGCAGTTTCTGAAGCCCAATTTAGTAACTGATAGAAGAGCTGTAGGAAAAAAGCATTAATCTGCTGCCAAGGACAGTGTCACAATCATGAGCCTGCACAGTTGGCTTTTGATGAGTCTTGTTCCTAAAGGAATATTAAGAACAGACCATGGATTGAGATATTGGAAAATGTCTAATTTCTGTATAACCAGAGGAGCACTGTGAACAGAAAATATCCTGAAGATTGTATATATTTATTTTCAGAACAATTATTTTATAGGCTCTATAATTATATTTTATAGATCATCTTTAGTAATTCGTAGTAGAAAAGCATACAAAATGGAGGAGGGGACCTGTACTTAAAATGTCATGTTATTCATACTTTTGACTGAGGAGGCCTTGACTCTTATGTGCAGGACCGTAAGAATTTTGAAAAGAGCCAAGTAACTTGGCATAATTTTTTTTTTTTAACCTAGCAGTTGAGTAAGTATTCAATAGAGTTTTCCTTCTTAAGAAAAAGGAGTTGTTATGGTTAGGTTTTATTCCCAAGTTTTTCCCCACAGCCCTCTACAGCAAGGAGAGAGCATTTTAAAAACAGGAGAGTCATTTTTGTGCTCAAGTTCCTTGGTTTTAGTCTGTATTAAAAAAAAGAGGAAAATAAGTATCTAGGTGGTTTCTTGGCCTTCCGTGCAAGAATCACGGAAGTCTTTTTTTCGGGGGAGGTTGTACATATTTGCACAATGCACAGATAAATGACTGGTTTAAATAGATGGTCTTGGTTCTTTTCCTTCCATGTGCTTCCATCCCCGAAGACATGCACCTGTGTAATGGCAATTTGTGGCAGTTTCTTAGGATCCTAGTTTCCTTGGACTTTTTGGGGTTTTTTTGTTAAACTTCCAGCATACATCAGAGGTCAGGTAGTTTAGATTTTTTAATGATATTTTTGGAAGCTGCCATGGCAAGCAGTGCTTTATGCAGTTTAAATATTAAGCCCTAGTTTGTTTCTACCTCATATACATCAGTGTTCAGTAATTAAGCGTTACTACCTACTGACTCTTCTCCCATCTTTCAAAGTGATTTTTTCTTGCAATTTTAAGATGTGAAAAAGTTTTAATTCTATCTTTATCGCCCAGTGAGATGATTTTTTGTTTTAGAGGATTACAGTTTTGTTTACAATTCTAAAGTCTTAGTCTATCAAAGTCCATCAACAGTCAAGAACTCAGAATACATTTCTAGCTGAATTGTGGTTTCTAACCCACCAGTTTTTCTGCTTTTAACATATGTAGAGTTACTTCAATTCCTTTTCTCTATAGCTTAAGGCATTTTAATCTGTTTTCATTACTCCTCCCTTGATGTTTTCAGAACTTATGTGCATCTGTTTGTTCTTTTTTGTTCTTCAGTGGAAGACCATTGATACAGTATATGAGTTGGCTTCATGGCTTTTACCTTTTATCAGTTTGGGGCGTACTTGCTGCATTTTTTTTTCACCATTTAGGTAGTTTTTACCTTAGCCTCTATAGGAGAAGAGTGAAAGAAACTAATCAGCTTTGAAGGTCTTGTTCGTGTACCTTTGCATTAAAATTGTGCATGTGTGTCCAGAGAACTGACACTGATGAAACCATTTATAATGGGAAATGCACCAATAGGTCTCAGAAGGTTTGCTGGAGAAATTTTAGTAAAATTGATCAGTCCAAGCTGGAGTTCCTCAAGGAATTGGTTCTCCAAGTGAATTTGAATACAGTTACTCCGCCGAGCAATGAAAGGTATTGTCTTGAACTGTGAATCCCAGTGCCTTGAAGAGGTTGTCTTTGGATAAGCCTTTGTCACTGATGATGCTCTGACATTTACTAGTAGTGAGTTGTGGTTTCTCATGTTAGTTGAATGCAACCCCTTGTGATGGAAGCAAGAATGAACTTCAAAAGGAAGTGGTAATTATGGTAATTGTGTTGCAGGTGTTAGCAGTAAATGTGTGTATCAATATATATGCCCATATTCTTCACACTGAAGAAAAAGAAAACAGAGATCTTTTGAAATACTGAAGCTCTTCTGTTTAAGAAACAATATTCTTTTAGGAGGCAGAGATTAAAGTTCTTAGAGATCTAAATTGTCTTTATTCATATTTCTGTTCATAAATAAAACTACAGCAGTTGACATGTTTTCTTAATTGAATAATGAAAGTATTTGAAATAAGAAGGGGGAGTAGGGGGAAGTGAGGCATGTTCCAGCTCTTGCTGAAAATGTTCCACAACAAGTTAAGTCTTGAAGGAAAGACTGGTCAAAATATTTGATGCTTGAATACCCAAAAAAGTATGGAGTAAAATAATTCAAGGTGTAACTTTCCAAAAGTGTCTGAAAATGAGGTGTCAGGAATTGCTTTTCTAAAACTGCAAATATTTGTGATGCATCCAATTTAGGATTAAGAGCTCAAATCTGCAGTAATTTCTCATTTTTTGATGGGCTGAGAGCAGTTAACTCCTGCTCCAGTTCAGAGGTGAAATACGTTGTCTCCCTGTGAGTGGTTTTGTCATGGTTTTTGTATCAATACAGTTTATATTAACATAGTTTTAGGATTCTTAGTTTTCTTGAATAAATGGAAGAAATTATGGCTGACTCTTGGCCATAATGGTGCCTCTAAAGTAAAATATTACAGATAAAATTTTTCATATGAATTTTACCAATAAGCATTAAAACCCTTCACTCTTTAACTGGATGAAAGATGTAAACTTTAATAGTTTTCTTGGTGTTGTTGCCAAAGACCAGTGACCTGAATAATGAAAAGAAAATATTTGCTTGCTGCTTCTGAAAGATTGTAATGTTCATGATTTTGCCTTAAAATAAGGAATAGAAAACCTTTCAGTATTATCACGTTGCTACTCTGTGTAATGCAACCACAGTGCATTAAGCAATTGTACTTAGCTTTTTGCATGGCATTCTTTGCAATGATACAGCTTAAATGAGGTGAAGCTCTTTTTTTTTTCTAATAAAATCTACAATTTTTATGGTGGGATGTTATTTAAGGGTGGGAGTTGAATGGCACTTCAGAAGTAATGTAATTTAATTACATTAGTCAGTGCTTTTGTATATGCACAAGAATTACATCTTACTTTGTATAAATACTACAGTCTTCATGAAATAATATGTCAAAACAAAATGTTACTATCTAGTCAAAATTCCTGCATTTGTAGTGCTGAAAATGTGACCTATCATTGCTAGATTCCTCTGACTATCTTACTACTCTACACACACATAATGAACTAAAAATACCTTGATTTGAGAAGTTAAAAAAATTATATATTTTAGTACAACAAGAGATTTGTTTAATCCAAATACAAATTTTAAATAAGTAGCCTGATGAAGTATAATAATAATATGGCAGTTCCTAAGGTCTTTTGTTAGGTAAATTTGTCATGAGACTAATCAAAGCTGTGAAATATGTTTGTATCTATGGGAAGGTGAACAAAGTTCCTGGAAATATTTTTTGCACTAATATGTTCTTTGCTTGGCAGGTAATTTAAATTTAATGAGGGAGTGTAGCATTAGTGAAAAATTATTATATACATAAGGTCTCCTTTTACTTGGAGGCATAAGAATTGAGGAATTCAATTGTATAAAAAGAAAAAAAACCAAGAAGACATGGTGTTCTGTTGATGGATGAGATTGAGGATTTATTTTGAGCTTTGGTGTTCAATTATCTGTTAATCCATATTGTTTCTGACAGAGTTCTTAACACTCTGTTATCACAGTATATGAGGAGTTCTTAAAAAAAGTTTATTTAATATAATTTCTTTATTCTTCCTGATTTGTAATGGGTCGAGACTGAGAGCAGGGTTGGTATAGCTAGGTTTTGTTTCCACTAATGTTATTTAAAAAAACCCCAACAAAGCAACAAAAACACCAAAACATTAAACCAAAAGGTTAACCAAAACATTTAAATTAAGTCTTACCCTGAAAGAAGACAGCTCCATATAAGCAGAAGTATAAAATGCCCTACCCAAGTCTAGGGGAGGTTCTCAGAAATTCTTGCACAAGTTCTTAAAGACTCTGAAAGCTGACCCAGAATGTGGTTAACTATTATACTGTCTAGCAATCTAGGAGTCTTCAGCATGAAATGGGGCAAAAGAGAGTATCCCAAAGCATTTTTGGTTGTGATCACAAATATACATTGAAAATTATTGGTATGCTTAGAAGTCATGATTCAAACAGTACTTCACAGGAATTTAGAGTTAAAAGGAAAATAATTTTTATGGAAAGCTCATTTGATATATGGCAAGTAATCCAAAGGTTCTTGATATAAAAAGCTAATAAAACCTCTGATTTTGTTTATTCAACTAATGAGAAATTGGAGTTGACCTTTTATTTCCT
>NW_008236935.1:961146-989377 GCF_000691975.1 Corvus brachyrhynchos | reverse complement strand
GCCAAGTTTGATGCAGGCAAAAAAAGGAAGCCAGAAAAAAGATAAGGGGGAAATGATGGCCTGCTTAGGATTCCAAATGAGATTTGTAGATCGGGTGGACAGAGTTCTAAGTGAAATGGTTTGATCTGTGAAAGGGATAATTGAATTTGAGGTTTAAGATGTGAAAGCAAAATAAATAAAACCATGGACAAACCCCTGAAGAATCTGCATAGAAGACACAGGGCAGAGAACGAGGAGAACCTACTTAGCAAAAATGCGGAAGGAGTGATTTGATAAGAAATGGATCTCATGGAAACTGATGAAAAATCAGATCCCATGAGGAAGTAAACTGTTTTACAGTGGGGAGGGTTAAGGAGGTTGGAGATAGAGTATTGGTTCTGCTGTATATAGTTAAGAAGATATCAGAAATTTTGGCAAGAACAATTTTTGTTGTAAAAGACTTTTTAAAAGGATGACACGAACAGAGGGAAACTTCAGAGAACAGTTGTAAATACTGCATTCTTTTAGCTTGTCAATGAAAAGACATGAAGTATAATGATTGTCCCACAGATGCATGAGCCAGAGATGTTCTAGTATAATTTTGTTTTTCTATACCTTACAATACATGAACCTGTAATAATAAAAAAATATATAGGCTAATAAAGTCAGTCCGTTCAGCTCAGGGCTGATTCTTTTGGTTAATAGCATAATCTGTTTTCAAATGGAAGAAAAGGCATAAGACTATGTAAAAAAATAGTTATTCCATATTTACCTATTAAGAAGATACGCAAACAGTTGCTGTAGTAAATGCTGGTAAATTATAATTTAAATAATTTTGTACTTTCCCTTATAGGAGAGAGAAACTAGCTCCTTTAGTGAACATATATTTTTCATATATATATATAATTCATATATATATATATATATATATATATATGTACAGCCAGTTTTGTTAATTCATTTTTTCTAAGCTATGTTAAAAAAAAAAAACAAATTTGGATGAGAATTTAATAGTTCAACCTGAAAAATACATTTAAAATGCCCTTAAGTATCTTGACTGTGCTTGCAATTGTTAATAGTAATTCTGTAGCAGGGATGATGGGAAGTAGTTGTATATTTTGTAAGGAATTTTCAAAATTTCTTGGAGAAATAATAGCATTAAGAAACAAAGATCTGCAAACAACTGATGTTAAATATCCATTGTTTCTTGGTTATGTTTTGTATATCTATTTGTTGTGGTATGTTCCTGTTGTTCTAACATAATTTTAATCCTCTGTATGTAAAATTTATGTGCAGTAACATTAACCTGAAGGAGGAAACTTGGTTGCCAAAAGATAATTTAGTAAATATATTTTTTTCAGATACCTTTTGATATATAATCCTACGGAACAAGAGCGATTTTCAGTGGTTTCAGTCAATGTGAATTCAGCCAGAGTTAAATTATTGTCTCCTTTGGGAAAACCTGTTACTGTCCAAATTAGTGCTGTTTGGGATGGAGCAACTACAGTATCACATGAAGCTTATCAGGTACCCTACTTTAAATAAAAAGCATTAAAATATGGTTTTTGACAGATACTGTAGCTTCATAGTTGAAGAAAATGGAAAGCATATTTTATATGTTGTATTCTCTGTAGACAGTACTGTTAATTCAGTCATTTTAAGTAAAAAAGAAAAAAAAACAAAAAACCCTTAAAAATCAACATACTTGTGTTTAGCATTAATATGTCTTAAACTGATAAACTTTTGTGATATCATTTATGACATTTAAAGGATCTGTTTCAGCTGCATGACTGGAAAGTACTAGATGTGTGTCTTTTTCCCTAACTTTCTCAAGCTTCTTCTTCCTTCAAGTGCTAGTCTGTACACAGAGTCACAGTTCACACAAGCCTGTGTGTTCTCAAGCACTCCAGCTGGAATGTCTTGTAAGTGCAATGACTTAAGCATTTACATTCAGGTGTTTTCTTCCTTTCCAAATACTCGAGCTGGACAGGTATCTTCAAGGTCACCTCCTGGTTTTGTTTGAAACAAAACTGCTGAGAATTTTTGAGTTGTACATCATTATAGAAGATTGTCCTCAATGATCAGAAACTTATTTTGTTACATTTTTAATGATATAGTAATAGTGTATTATTGTAATAGTAATATTGTATTGCTTTCAGGCTTATGTTTTGATTCCTTTTGATGTAGGAACTTCATTCAGGATAATATTTCTGTGAAGAGAATTCAGTAACTGTCTCTCAATTGTGTTCCAAAGGGATAATTATTGTGGGTAAACCCTGTTAAGCAGCTCAACTCCACACACCTGCTTGTTCACTGACTCAGTGGGGTGGAGGAAAAAGTTGGATGGGTAATGGTGAGAAAGCTCGTGGGTGAAGCTGAAGCTGTGCACACAAGAAGAGCAAAACAAGGAATTCATTCACTGTGTCCCAAGGCTGGGCAAGTGCTCAGTCAGCCCCATCAGAGTGTGGCTCCATCACATGGGACAGTGACTTGGAAAGACAAACCCCATTTCCCCAAACATGCCCTCTTCCTTTTTCTTCTCACAGTTTTTATTGCTGAGCATGATGTCCCATGCTTTGGAATATCCCTTTTGTCAGTTGGGGTCAGCTGTCCTGGCTGTGTCCCCTCCCAGCTCCTTGTGCAGCCCCGGCCTCGTTCCTGGTGCAGCAGCAGAAAGGGCCCTGATGCTGCATAAGCCCTGCTCAGCTGTGGCTGAAACATACCTGTGTTATCAATGTGGTTAGTACTGAAACCAAGCACCATATGTGCTACTCTGAAGAAATTTAAGTTTATTCCAGCCAAAATCAGCACAATAATTAGTATACTTATTGCCTGAAGAAGAGGAAATGAAATGACTTATCTGGACCTCAAATTCTAAACAAATTGCTTTGGAGATGTACCTTGCATACTACTCTTCTGTGCAGATTATAGATCCTAAAAAAACCAGAGACTAAAAATGAGACACTTGCTTTATACTTAGTTATTTAAATTCATACATTTTTGAATTTAAATTTCAAACGGAAGTGATAAGTAGAGTCTGTGTGCACTTGATCCAGTACACATGCATCTTCAAAGAAAAGCAGATATATCAGAACTGCACACCACAGCTAACATTCTTAACAAGATTCAAAATTATTATTGCATTAATGTAATGGTAATCTTGATGCTAAGCAAATTACTGATGCAGATATTTTTGTTTGATAATTCTTTGTATTTATTTCCGGACTAAAGGAGCACTCAGCCATCCTAAAATTATTCAAGCAAAGGGAGTTACTCTGAACATAAATTCAGTATAAAAAGTTGATATTTTGCTATTTTTAGTAATGACTACTTATTTGCTCCCAACAGATCTCTTTTGTGGCACATCTACCACCTCTTGGGATTGGAGTTTACCAGCTTTTGGAGGATGAGAGTTCAGAAGCAGTTTTAGCTGACTATAACATATATGTAAGAAATAGCAGACAGGAGAAGCCAGACAGAGTTTTCAAGATAAAAGAGATGCAGAATTCTGTGGATAATATAATCTTAGAAAATGCATACATGAAACTGTGGTTTTCTGGAATGTCTGGATTACTGGAGGTATGTTATATTTTATTTCAAAACACTATATTTTACTTTTTTGAGAACTTTTGTGCTTCTTTATGGAAACCTAACATGAATCTCTGTCCTTTTAGAAAATTAATACCAAAGAAGATGGTAAAAACCATCAAATGAAGGTGGAGTTTGCTTGGTATGGAACTACCAGTAACCGAGATAAAAGTGGAGCTTATCTCTTCTTACCAGATGGAGATGCCAAGGTAAACCTTCTGTTTGCAAAGAGATTCTTATCTTGAAGTAACTTGAAGTGTTTGGCAAATACAGATTGGAAGAGCTAGTTGTCCCCAAAACTGAAATAAAAGCTGTGTAGCTAGACATAATGACATCAGTTACTGAAATGATTGGCAGAAGTTCATACTTCCTAACCCTACATCAGAGTAAAAACACGGTAAAAATTTGAAAATGTGAAAATCTAGAGAATATTTATGATTCCAAAAAAAACTTAAGATGTGATCCTTGCAAGAAATCCAGTGAGATGTGACCATTCATTATCAATTAAATAAGTTCATTTTCACTTTCTATGGTGAAAATGTGTAGGACATACTGATGAATTTCTACTTCTTCACTTTTCTGGTTTTTAATATATTTTTTTAATTGTGAATGAGTTGCTTCTGGTTCAGAGCTACTTTTTAAGCTGATATTAGAGTATTTAGTTTATTATAGTAATTAAGATACTGAGTCCCAATTGGTGTATATAAAGACAGAGTAGCAAGGAACTGTTCTGATTTAGTTCTCCAGGGTTATCTGTATTTTTAGCTGTGTAATTACTGGAGAGCAACAGCATACTCCTATTAGTTTTCAGATTGGAAATTGGGAAATGGCAGCATTCTTGCAGTGACTTAATTACCATACGGAGCCTACCATACCTCTTTTGGAACCGGAAGGGTGATATTTCAGAAGGCAAAAGATAAAATAATGAACATTTATGAAGCTAGCTAGTTGGCAGCATATTTCTTCTGAATTTCTCTTGTGAAAACCTAAGTTGCATGCAAATATGAGTTCTATGCTTACCATTTTAGGAAATATGCAAGAGTAATCATTCTAATTTTTGGCGGGAGGGAGGGGTGTTTGGCTTTCTTTCTTCTTCTTTTCTTTTTCTTTTTTTCCCCTTATGTGTGTAAATCAGTCTGGAAGGGACAGAAGAGTTTTCTTTTCTTTTAGCAGTCTTTCCTAGTAGCATACCTTTTGAGGTCTGTGAGTTGACAGTTTTCAACTATTTAGTATATTTAGTCCCATAATTGTTTATTTCAGATATGTTCATCATGGTTCCCTTACTCTTCATTTTATATGTCATTTCATATATTTTGTTGAGTTTTTATCTGTGAATACTGGAACAATATCACTTACAGTTTTTAAATTTTACCTTTCATTAACTGCGTGGTCACACTTTAACTAATTTCATTTTATATTCTGATTCATCTTTTGCTTATAAAAATAATCACTAAATCTAGCAGTTATGTAATTTTAACTACACCTTTAAGTTATTTGGTTTATTAAAATAATCTGGATGAATTGAGGTAGCAAAATGATATGGCTTAAACAGAAAAAGTCTGTCACATGTCTGCAAGCACACTTAGAAAAGAAAAATGAAATTAAACTACATTTTAAGTTAAGATTAAAAGGGTGGTGTTCAATTTTTGTAATGTTTTATACAATAAAAATGAAATTGTGATACTTCTGAAAATTCTGCCTCATTAATATTATGCTTCACCATAAGGCTCATTTGGCTTGCATTTTAATAACACTAATTAAGTTGTCCCACTGGGAATAACAATGTAATTCTATAGTAGTTTCTAAAGCAATTTGAGCTAACGTTTTCTGTCTTAAAAGAAATGCCATCTGTTCAGGGTTCTTAGTCTGATGTGGATTGACTAACTTTCTAAGTCCTTGTGTGAACTGGCAATAGGATAAATGGCAGGCAGTTTTCTTGATTTCTGGCTAGGTGTTTTGTTGTTTTGGTTTTTTCCTTACCTCCCTTACCCTATGTATTACAGCAAAATTTGCAAAGAATAATTGCTTTTTATGTTGGACTATTTTCCTTTGGTAGCAGTAGAGTTATATGTTTTCTTTGCCCTTGTTAGTTGATTAATTTTGTCATCTGATAAATCTTTTGGTTACTTTATTTTCAGTTCTGAAATACTCAGAAATTATTTTTCTTCGTCTGGTTTAATCATCTGTCTGGCCACAGGGCTAAACTACAACAGTGCAAAGTCCAGAACAGAGGTGCAGAGCAGGTCCTCCATCCTGCAGGTCTAGAGAGATAGGACAGCCCTCCTACCATGCCTTTGTATTTTCTGCAAAGTCAGAGGAAAAAGCAAGGTACCAGGGAAAAGGCAGCATCTTAACTTTTTTAAATGGCAGTGCAGTGTAACTGATTGACAGCATTACCAAAATTTGGAAGGAAAGGGTTTCCTTGGGCCTTGCAACAAATACAAACAAAAGTGTCCTGTTCATGAAGAGAAAACATGTTTTTGTCTCCTGTGATTTTGTGAAGGATGGCCAACTCGTATTTTTGTAGATCTGTGGAAAAAACCCCACAGTATTCAATAAACTTTGAAACAGTTAAATGTCTGTATTTTCTTTTGTGTATTCAAGACAAGTCAATATGTGATGACTTCTTACTAGCCCTGCTTGGTTATCAATAGGGAATAGAGCAAAGCAGTTTTTTCCAAAGCATCAGATGCTTAGTGTTTGTGGGATCAATGTGAGTAGTTGATTTTTGTTTTACAAATAATTTTTTTCACTATCAAAGTGATGGGTTTTGGTACACCCAAAGGAAATTCTGATTCTCCCTCAGGGAGCTGGTTCTGTGATTCTGTGTATGTACTAGTTCCCATAGGTACTGATATGCTAACAGAATGTGGAAGAAAACAGATTTTTTTTTTTTCCCCTCTTGCAGGATCTCTAGTGCTAGAGCTAAAATACATGATATTAACTCAGTCTAATCTCAAACCCTGCCAAATAAGAGGCAATCTGCTATTGAAAAACACCTTTTCCTGTAGGCTTTGTCTTGAGGTCTTTTTTTTAAATCTCAGACATATCCAGAGCATTTAATCTGTGGTTGAAAACTTTCCCCTGGGCGTAGTTTTTTTGGCATCCAGACCAACAGTGTGCTGCACTACCAGAAGTTTTCTGGCCACACTAAAATGGTTAGGAGTGCTTTACTTGTCTACAAGGGAAGAAGCTTATTGCCCATTCTTCATGCCTCCAGGCTGCAATATGCCATGCCATCTTCTGTACAAGCCAGTAAATATTTTGGTGAAGGTATATCTCCAGTTATGTCCATCCTTTGGCACCTGTTTTGATGTTAAGTATTTTAATATACCCTAGGGATCCATGAGGTATTATTTTGCTCCAAGTATACTCCCTTAAAATTCCTTGCTAGCTTCTCTCCAACCTTCTTGCCCACTTTTTTTCCAAAGGAAGGTTGTCTTATTTCTCTTGAATAAGAGTACAGAAAGATGATTTCTGAACCCTTTGATCCATAGTTCTGTTGTCCCGTTTCTGAAAAATACTGATTTCCAGGCTCAACAAAAACTGCCTCAGCAGGCTGCTGGATCTTTTACAATGGAATTCATTCCAGTGGATTTGAGTGGAACAAATATTACAGCAGCTATTTATTTTAACTCTTTAGAAAGTGTATTCTTCAGCTTAACCATTGGATATGAGACCAGCATATTTTTATTCCAATTCAAGGTGTGAATAATCACAGATTACTTCATGCTGGAAGGTCCTTTAGTCCATGCTTGTTTTCAAAGCAGACTTAATACTGAATTGAGACCAGGACTTTGTCAAATCAGTTTTCCAAATATCTCTATCATTGTTTGTTCTTTCCACATTGCCCTAGACTTTCACATCAAAAGATGTGAAAACTGGAACTTTTGTAGTTCAGATCCAGGACCAGGATCATTTCACAAACCTGTGCATCTCACCAAGGATCTTTACAATGATACTAGAACAATTGCAAGTTCAATGCATAAAGATGTTTTCCTGCTTAAAAGCCTGGTTGATTGAAATTTTTGCTGTGGCAAACCTGGGCAGTTATCTTTTTATACGTTCTGAGCTCTTGGTATTTCTCCTGGTAACTATCAACAAATCACTTTCTAGGATTAGTGTGCTTTTCTAAGTACTAAATCAATTAGAAGGCTTCCCTGTTCTATCACTACCATACTTTTACTTCATTTTTCTTGCTTGCTCAACAATCAGGGAATATCAGTCATCCGTGACAACTTGAGTATACATCATATT
Source organism: Corvus brachyrhynchos (assembly GCF_000691975.1). Lineage (NCBI taxonomy): Eukaryota > Metazoa > Chordata > Aves > Passeriformes > Corvidae > Corvus > Corvus brachyrhynchos. The sequence continues at coordinate 981,553 of NW_008236935.1, read as the reverse complement.
GCCACTCTTTCTATCAGAAAGAACTTGTCTGATCTCCAAGACTACATTATAGCATCTGCTTTTGTAAGCCGCCTTCCTCTTTTGTGCCTTTCCTAGCACTGTGTCTGAATTGGAGGCTTGCAAACTCAATGCATGTGCTAGCAAAATCACCAATTACTGTTTTTAAAAAATTGATTAGTTTCAGGCAATATCTTCAAAATAAAAGTTCCTTTTTCATCAGCTCATATTTCTGTTTCGTTCAGAACAGTCTGTGTGATTGCCTTTATCTTCAGAAGAAGAGCTGATCTGGCTACATGTGCAGCCTGGAGGCTCAGGTGTGTGAACTTAATGTTTATGGCAATATCCCAGAATCTGACAGCAGATATATCCATCTCATTTCAGCTTTCTGTGTATTTTAATAGCTGTTGTCAATATCGCACTTGTATTTTGTACTAAAAAACACAACGGAAAAGAGTTCTTCCAAGTGTTTGGTTTGTTTTTTGTTGGTTTTTTTTTTTTTAATTTTTGGCTTTTGAAATTACTTCAGGTAATTTTTTTCTAATAAGTGCACAGCTTTTTACCTTCCTGTGTTACTCATCCAGCATCTCTCCATTTTGCTGGCTAGCTCTAGTGAGAGCCCAGCAGGAAATACTCGTATGAACTACCGCAGACTGTAAGCTCTGTGTTACTTTGATAACAGAATATATTTGGCAGTCTGCTGTCTGTGCAAGTAACGTTCTCCTGGTTCACAGGTAATTTGTTTGTCCTGATGGCCTCAGGTTTCTCAGTTCATTTTCTGAGAGTTCCTTTAGGTGCTGTTTCAGTCTGTCTTTGCTAGCTTGAGTACCTTCATGTTGCTGTACCCTGCAGGGAGGATTTTGAAGGGTTTGATTATTCCACCATTTGGTCGGTCATCCAGTTCCCCTGTGGGATTTTTAACTTTTAGAAGCCATGTAGTCACAGGTTAAATGAGTTTGTCTTCTCTACCTATGTGTGATAGAAAAGCAAATAAGAATCTCTTCTGCCAGAAGGGGAGAATTCAGTCTACAGTTACGGATATTGTCAGTTCTTCATGGAAATAAGAGGTTCTAACTTGAGATCTGGTCTTCAAATTTCTTTTATCTCAGCATATTAGTTCATTGGGCTTATGTGCCCCCTGAATACCATATTTCTGCTGTATTTCTCACCTAGCAAATGGGTTTTGCGTAATAGATAACACTTGTCTGTCCTATTGACAAGATGAGACCCTATGGAAGTATTCCATTGTTTTTTCTTGTAGACTGTCAAGAAGTCTAAAACACTCTTTTGAGGTTTTCTATTGATTAACTGGATAAGATTTTCAGTAGGAAAAAGCTCTGTGTCCCTAAACCAAACAATCTTATCAAGGTGTAAGTAGATGTGATTTTTCTTCCAAAATCCTGTATACAAAATTCCTGTAGTTGATAACTGCAGAGTTGCCTCTTGGAACTCTGGCACAGCTTTTATTAAGCAGTATTTTGAAGCTCTAAGAATAAGTATGTGAATAGAAAAGGCAGGCTTTTAGCCCTTGAAAGTCTCTTTCAGTTTTTTCTATTATACAATACTTCTTGAAATCTTCCCTCTAAATATACATACAATTATATTTCAAAGAATGTTGGATATTTACCTGTACTTGTTCTTCTCTAGTATGTTTTTTTCTGTATGTTTGTAAGTTTGATCTCTGCTCTTCCTCAAGATATATTTGATCTTTGGTGTCATTGCTTCAAGAAAGACCGTGCTCTGTCCTTATGGCCGTGCTATATACAGAAGTAAGACAGCCACCCTCTGAGAGCTTTCTGCCTACATCCCTCTGAATAACCTGTTTTTCAAGCATTTGTGGTGGGGTTTTTTTGAGTGAAGTCTTTATTTACAGTTGTTTCCCTATTGAAGTAATTGCGTGTGTTGTGTTTTCATTTTTGGCTTGTACATTGTCAATATTTAATTCATTTTTACCTTTACAGCCATCCATTTATTTCCAGCTAGTGCACATAGTTTAGTTTGGGATCTACTGTGTTTTAAAAAAAAGTTGTCGTTTGCCTAGCCAAGACTCTAAATGCTGTGACTACATGGAAAAATAATTTTCTTCATCTCTTTGGTTTGACTGTTGATTTGCAAAATTTGTCCTATTCTGTGGGAACCATGAGTAGTAAGCCACTGTCCTTGTTGGCTTTTTGTAAGGATTCCCAGCCTTACCCTGCATTCCAGAGACCTCCTACTGGCAGTAGCTGTTTCTGATGAAGAAAAAGCTTTCTCTTCTACTTTCAAAAGGATATGGAAATTGATCCACAAGGCAGAGTAGGGGAGGCTTTCCTTATACAATGTACCACTGACAGAGGTAGAAACCCCCCCTGCCACAAATTATGACACTACAGTATTTAATTCCTGGTTAGCAGTTAAAATTTTTCTTGCAAAAGGGCTCAATCCAGATGCAGTATCAATGCATTCATGTGCTTGTCTGTAGACCTTGTATCCATTAATCCTCATAAAATACTTGTGAGATATGTAATGAGACTTAACCTAATTTTACCTAAAGAAAATGTGAGACTCTGAAGAGAAGTTGCTGAATTTCAGATTAGGAGTAATTTTTTAATCTTCAGGTTTTTAGATCTGGAATGGTTTAAAAAAATAAAATGCTATTTTAATATTTATTAAATGCTTTGATTTATTGGCACTACATTTAGGCAAAACTTCCAAAATACTTTTTCTGACTTTCTGTTTTATTTTTGTAGCCTTATATTTTTACAGACCCACCTGTCATAAGAGTTACTCATGGAAAGATTTTCTCAGAAGTTGTTTGTTTTTTTCACCACATGACACATACCATGCGGCTGTATAAAGTCCAGGGTAAGAGTTGTGAAATTCTGTCTCTCTCGACAGTTATTTTACATCACTATGGTTTGGATCCTACCTGCCTTTTGAATGTTTAAATGCAGTTCTGTCTGCACTAGTGCAGAGGTCATGAGACTGAAGTTGTATTGACTCCAGTGCACTGTGATTTCTCTCTGAGTATCATGCTAGTTATTAAGCTGGTGTACTTAACAGATTTGTTAGAGATATCTCTCCAGACTTTACTGACTCATCTGGATGCTGTAAATAGCGGTACATTTTGAAAATCAGACAAAAAATAGAAATATCTTGAAGGTAAGGTAAAAACATAGTTTCTTTCGTAGTTTCACATTGACTGATGGATGTACAATATATATTAATGGCCTTAAACTAGAGAAGTCTAGTTTACATCACAACTCCAGGCTTTAGTTGTTTATGACCTTCCTTTGTATGTCCTTTATCTGCTTGGAAGAGCTTGTGACAGAGTTGGCTGTGTCTGTTGAGAGGCACCAGCACCGCACATCAACTTTTTGTTTCTTAGGAAATAACATCATACCAGTTTTCCCTTGTTTTCTTCAGTAAGGCTTTCAGGTTTTTGTTTCTTTACTGTTCAGCTACTGATTTCCAAGGAAATTCTTGGTAAACAGTCATTTTGGAAATTTTCTACCCTTCCAAACTAGATAAAATTGGCCACTGAAAAATGTAAAAGAAGGAGGAAATCATGGTGCAATTCTATACAATTATTTTCCCATGGAAACTTGAATTAACATGCGTAAGTGTATCTTTCTGTGGTTTAGCAACATACATTTTCAGTTATTTATTATTTGTGTCTACTGGAATTCTGAAATAAAGAAGCACTGGTTAATGTTTTTAGCTGAAGGAACTGACATGTTTTGTATTAGAAACTTTACTGTAGGAGTCAAATTTTCTGCATATTTTTTAAAGTCTTATTTATCAAATTTAATTATTTTTCCTAAACAACTTCAAAAAAAAAAAAGGGAAGTTGTAAGTACTTTCAAAGTCTTCCTTGTGCTTTTCATTCTTTCTTTTAGGTTTCAAAAGTAGTATTGACATCATCTGTTTGATTTCTGGGGGGTTTTTTGTTTCATTTTACTTCTACTGTATTTCACTCTAGAACTAAAGAACTAAAATTGATTCGGATGCCTCATTTTTGTGACATGTACATTGAAGTTCGAAGTTGCTGGAGTTTATACATATGCCAAAAGCTGATCAGAGTTCAGTTGCCAGCTGATAAAGTAATTCTGGATCAAACATTAGCTCACACTCCTTAGAAACACAAACCAAGAGTTTGCATAGTAATTTGTTGTTGAAGATCCTAAGGAAACATGACTCATATTTAAGATTATGGTTTCTTGGTTTTAAGTGACAAGTATGTAAAATCAGCTTAGAGGAAAAAAGGTACCTTGAGGTCAAGAGGTACCAGGTTGCCAAGAATGTGGAAAGAAAGTTACATTTCTGTGTGAGTTTCAGTAAATTAAAATTCTCAGCAAGGAGGGAACTTATATAGGTGGATATTTATTGTAGTGAAGGGGAGGGAAAGACCCTAAAAAGCCTGTTTTTTGGTTGTTAGGGTGAGGCTGTTATTGTAAAGTAGATTTTTCTGTAGTACTCCTTTTTGTTTAATTCGCTACTAAATGCCTACTAGAAGTATTTCACTTCCCTTTCACAGTTACCAGAAAATGTGTTGTCAGTGAAAATCACTTAATTGCCAATTCCTAACACTTAACTTTATCTTTTCTTGTGAGTGTACTGTCTACTTTTTTCCTTTGGCTTTTCTGACAATTTTTAATTCATCATGATGTTTCAATACTTACACCATTACATATGTAATATGTACACGTGTAAGTCCTGTACCATGCTTCTAGCTTTGACAAGGAAAAATGATGCAAAATATATATTATATATTGTCTGTTTGCTTTTTGGTGTGTTTTTATTTCAATTTCTTTAAGTGTTCATTCTCAAGTTTAAAATTTGATAGCTTTGCATCATTGTTTTGCTGAGGTCTATTTCCTTGGCTTTGTAAGGGAAGTTATTTATAAAGCATTATGTCAATTATAATAAGATATTTTGAAGTCTAGATACTAGATATATACAGTAACAAATCATGTGGAAAAAAATCAATATGTGCATGTGTATAAATGTGTTTTGATTTCAAGTAAGGACCTGATCTCCTGTTGTAACTTGCCTGCTTGCCAAGGGGCAGCAAGCCTGATTGTGTGGCTAACCCAGCTGTTGGATAGTACTTCCAAGTCCTACATCTTCTTCTGCAATTTTGGGGAAAAAAACAGCTTTTACCCCTTTTGGCTTTAAAATTCTCTTGATTTTGGGGAGAAGATACTCTGGGTTGACAACGCTGTTCAGTAATTCACCATTGAGTGGTTTTTAACTTCTGCTGACATTGGCATCTGTTTTTGATATTAGCATGATTTTGTTGAATCTTTTTATCAGAAGCTTCATATGCTTTATTTTCTTCATAGTTGTATTTCTGTATTATCTCAAATTATGTAGTACAAAAATGATGAAACTCTAAGCTAAAATACTGTATTCTTCTTCAATGTACTCATGCTTTTAAATATTTGGAAAAAGTACTTTAAATATTTGGAAGATCTATGACTGGGGGCATCAAAAGTGGAGCGTATAAATCCACATTTTCCAGACTAGGTTTGGGAAAATAGATGTGATTAGCTGAACCAAATGTTTTCCATTTAGCACTGAAGTTTAATAGCCATTGGTAAATGTTAACATTTTAACAGTTGCTGTACTTCTGCAGGTGGCATTCAGATTTTAAAATAGATGAAACAAATATGTATCTCTGTTCTGCTTGGTGCAATTCTTTTCACAATCATTAGTCCCATTAGACTACAGAAAGGGTAGAAGTGGTGATGCTGAATGATGGTATGATTCCACTCCAGATTGTGTCTTGAACTGTTTGAAAAGGGCAGGTTATTATTAAAGGTATGTAATTTTCAGTACAAGGCACCGTAGAAAAAAAAAATCTCACTAAACAACTTGTCCAAATTTTCAGACACCTAATCCTTCTTTTAATAAATACGAATCCTTTCCCTGTCAACAAAGTTTTGTGTCCTGCTTGTGACTGTATTAGGTGAAAATTCTTAATTCACTGTCCTTAAGGAAGATTATTGCTCCTTTGGTTAAAACAGCTGCTCACAGTTTCCTGCTCAGTTGAACCGTTCTGTCAAGACGCTGGTAACTTCATTCTTGTCTGGGAATGGTGACAGCTGCTTAAGAGTGAAGGGGAGAAGTGACTGACCAGGTCTTGCTCCAGCATATTTATTTAAAGACAGCACTTAACAGTTGTATGCTGCTTCCTACTGATGTACTGGAACCCACATTGGTTCTTGCCATGTATTGCTCCTGTTCCCCTTCAGTGCTCTCTTTCAGACTGTCTGTTCAATTTGTACCAAATTAGAAATACTGCTCTATCATCTGTCACATAACTGAACTGTCTTCCAATATCTGGTTAGATATACAGAAAACAAAAACTAGATCACTCTGTTCTGGGAGCGCAGTCATTCTTATACATGTGGCAATCACTTTTAGAGATTTTAAATGCGTCTTTTTCATGTAGGTTTGGAAGGACAGTCTCTTGAAGTTTCCAATATTGTGGACATTAGAGGAGAATATAACCGTGAACTTGCAATGAGAATTTCATCTGACATAAACAGTCAAAATAGATTCTATACTGATCTTAATGGATATCAGGTAATTGCCATCTTTTAATTGTAAAAGCTTAGGGTGTCAGGTTTTGACTGTCTAAATATAAAGAGCTTATACTAAACAAACTCTCACGTTAAACTGCACTAATAATTTAAAAGGAAAAATGCTTTTTAAAAATATATCTGTTATAAAATTTTATGTAGACCAGATGAAGAAGTAAGTGTGTGCTTTAAAGGAGTTTGTTGAATATTCCTTTATATGCTTTTTAATGTAAGAATTATAATACAGCAAGTCACCACGTGGTTGCTTATATATGCGCATACCTTCTTTCCCTCCACTTTGTTTATTTCATTAGAGCCATTGGATAACACAGTGATAAGTATACATAAGGACCAGATCTGGTGAAGAGCTGCTTATTGCTGTGTTTGAAATAAGTGATGTATTTTGCATGTGTTATGCTTTTTCTATTGTTAATGCATCTGAGGAAATGTAGTGGGACTATTGTCTTAATTTGAACTGTGCAGCTCACACAAAGAGAGAAAAATTGGTCTTCCTTACCTTCCTTTCTTGCTAAAAATAGTTTTGCAAATACAGGAGACCATGAGTCCTAAGTAAAAGACTACTGGTTTTCCAGTTACTGTGTAGTACTGTATTTTGCTGGAGACAATGAATATTTAAACATGAAAATAGTTTTAATACTACTACTCAGTTGTCATGTAGCATTCAAGAATTCCAACAGCACTTCAATGAGTTCCCATTATAAACCAACAATTCCTTTTCTGCTACCTTAAATCTATTCATTGCTTGCTCTCTAGAGGGGAAAAATTTTTCTCTCATTTTATAACTGTGATTATTCCTTTTTGTAGATTCTCTTGATGAATCTTTCACATTTTTTTTTAATATTCTTTGATGTAAAAGTACATTGAAGTTACCATTTCCAAAGTGGTAATTTTAGCCACAAATCTCCCCAAAAAGCTAAATAATACAGTTGAGTGAATGCTTTCATGATGGTTGTTCTTCCAAAGCACATGGGATAAATGTCTGAAAATGTCTTTGAAATTTAATTGCATAAAAAGAATGTACCTTGTTGAAGTTTGTGTTCATAATGCAGATCCAGCCCAGACTGACGATGAGCAAGTTGCCTCTTCAAGCAAATATCTATCCTATGACTACCATGGCTTATATCCAAGATGTTGGTGTTCGTTTGACACTTCATTCAGCTCAGTCTCTAGGTGTTGCAAGCTTGAAAAATGGTAAATATAAGATGATAGATAAGATAAAAGTCTCTCCTTCATGATTTTCTGAAATAGTTCGTTCAGAGATTTCCATACTTACCTACAAGCATTTGAAGAGAGAAGTAAATTTTTCCAACTCTGAAAAGTTTTAGAATATGTCCCTAAGCAAGGAGGAAGAGGTTGGTCCCACATGAGATCCTGTCATCTTCAATGAAAGATCCCTCTCAAACTAGAGACAGAGGAAAAAGATTGCAAAAATGACAGAAGGAGCAATGAATTGTCAGAACCAGCTATTTTTCACCCAAGAACTCTGGTGGAACTCAGGAATGAAGTAGCAGAACTAAAGGGGTTATTCTTTAGCAGAGTAGCAGAGGACTTAAGAAGAATGCTGATCATGTTTTTTGTTCTCTTTGTTTGCTTTAGTGTAGACAGCACTAGTCTTAAGGTATATACAGTATAGCCTAACTTCCCTGTCAAGGAAAAACACCAGCAGCTTTTTTGAAGATTAGTGTTAGTGAAATAAAGGATAAATATGACCCTGGGTACAAGTGAACATACTTCTGAAACAAAATCATACCTCACAAATTTAATGGAGTACTTTGAATATATTGACAAGAAAAATCAATTCATATTAAGAATTCCAAAAGAGACAGTCTTGCTCCTTGGAGCAGAAAAGGGTATGATGAATGGCCTGGAGGACTGGAAACAGAGGGCAGTTATTCAGTCTATTGGAATGGAGGAGATAAAGCTAGAGGTAGTGGGCAAAATAAGGTATATAATTCATAACTTAAGATGTATAATTCCTTGCTGTAATATATATTGTCAGTTTAAATGTATATGATTTCAAAAAATAATGGAATGAATACTCAGAAAAGTCCATCAGAAACTGCACCAACGCCTACTTCCCAGTTTGTTTTAAGAAAAATGTCATAAATACTGTGTTCTGACAAAAGGTGAATACCATGCTGGATTAGTGGCAGTATTAGCAAACCTAATTCACTTTAGGGCAGGGAATTAACACTGACATATACAGTGATGCTTTAATAAAACCACAGTGGAAAATACCAGCCTTTTGTTCCAAGTCTACTGGATACAAGACCCAAACCACATTTTTTCTTCCCTCCCCTTGCTGGAAACCCAGTTCCTATTGGTCTGATCTTGTGAATGACCCTGACACCTCCAGTGTTGTTATGCACGCATTAAATGGGTATTGGAGATTAAATTAGTGTGCAGAGGCTTTGTTACCTGATAATAGTGTCTGTATTTATTCTTTAACAATCTTAATCTCTGAGTCACAGAATAATGCACCATCTAAATCCACAGACAGTCCCGCTCTCTGCCATCAAATTAGGGAAGTTGAGGCTAGCACTGTTGGACATTTTGCAGTTAAGCATCAGGGAGAAACTGACCTTCTGTGAGCACTTGTTTCAAATCTGTCAGAATACATTAGAGGCTTTTCACCTACTCCAGTTTAATAGAAGAGCAACAGATGTATCCCCTACCTGACATGACATTGATTTCTTGACTGTGTCACTCTTTGGCAAACTGTATTATGTCATTGAAGATACACCAACGTCAAATATTTACTCCGTCCCACTAAGAAAAAAAGGAGAATTAATTAATCTGATTTGTTATCATTAAGTAATATTCCATTAAATTACTAAATTGTCTACCTTGTCCAGAAGGCATGCTGGATTCCTCAAAAAAGAACAGAAAATTAAGTTGAAGGTTCAGTGGTTGCTGAATATCATATGCTTCATGACATTTTTCTGAAGGTCTTTCAGGAGCTCAGAGGGATGGATCATGGAAGAAAATTTGAAAATCTTACAGTTTAGGCAAGCAACCCTCAGTATCTATCTGCCTGTGTCTGAGACACAGGTGTGTCTCAAGGCATAACCCACCATCTGAAAGTTATGTGAACAGTACCTGAGTTCAAAATAGCAGTTTTTTCTTACTCATTATCAGCTGATTTCTGTCCTGGATAAACAAAATATGTTTGTACTTGAGGGAAGGGAAGAACAAGTATTTAAGAAAATTGGGTAAGTGTTTGTAGAACACTGAAGTATAAGAAAGACAGCCTTAGTAAGCAGCCTTTTCTAGAAGCTTAAATTGTGAATTTCTTATTCAGGATACAAGTACTTTGGTCTTCCATTTTTATTTAGGAAACAAGTAAACTTGTTTGAAGATTCAGTGTGCAAAAAACATAACAGCCTTAATTACGTGCCCCAATCTGGTTTCCTTCTGGAGATAGACCCTTGAAAAGAATGTGAGCTTCATTGTCCATCAGGCTATATATGATTTAACATCATGCTTAAAGAGCTGTTTTGAGTGGCCATGCTGCAGTTCAGTATAAACGCAGAACTTCATGCTCAGTGCTTATGCAGTGCGAAGTTTTTTCCTACTCCCACAAGTGAAGTTACCTGTACAAGAAGTGATTGTGAGTAATTATATACTCCTGTTGATACATATTTTTCCTTCTGACTTCAAATGTGAAACAAAAGAATGGAGTACAAGGTGAAGACAGTTCCTCTACAGAAGGTCTCTCCATACAGCTGCTGCTACTTGGGGGTGATTCTCATCTTGGATGTTTGACTTCCAAGTATCCTTGTTGCAAATAGTAGTTAATAGTAATAATTTTTCATAGTAAACTTTTATTTAGACTCTGAAAGTAAAAATTGATGGACATCCTGCAGAAGGGCTTGTGAGAATTTTTTGGCAGGTTATATACAGCCACAGTCCAGTGGCACGAACTCTTTTCATAATCAGTCCTAACAATATTGATCAGTGCTTACTCTGCCAAACTCAAGAGAAATAATATGATTTTTTAGAGTAAGTTAAATTTTAGGGCAGGTTTTTTATGTTTAATAGAACCTTACATATTCTTGTTACTAGTATAATCCTTGTGTTGCTCTTTCAGGTCAGCTGGAAGTGATCATGGATCGCCGGCTTATGCAGGATGACAACCGTGGCCTTGGACAAGGTGTTCAAGATAACAAGATTACAGCTAATGTCTTCCGACTGCTGTTGGAAAGAAGACGTGGAACAGATGTGGTAGGATTCACTGTCTGGATTATTTTTGCCAATTAAGATGTAAATATTTATTTCTGTTGCAGCAGCAAAGAACTCAGCAAAGAAATTATTCCATGAGCTGTAGAACTAAGGAAATGTAGCTTCCAAGGGAGTTTTGTCCTCTTGCTTGCATAATCCGATTGTAAAGACTTCATCTCTCACTATTCCTCATGTAAATCCATATCTACTTTCTCACTCACACTTCAACATACGAGTGGGTGTACCATTGTGGAAGTCTCTTTTTTCTTTTTTAATTACTTTTTTACTGAACAAGCTTTAAAAGCTGCTAATTAGTGTGAGTTCTGCTTCTTAACAATGTTAACTGAGTCTAAACAAAGGTTGACAAATTATTTCAGCTGAATGGGTAGAAAGAAAAAACCTCTTATAAATATAATTTTCCTAGGAAATAAGATTCAAGTGGAAATATTTTGACGCCAGACATAAAAACCTTTTCAGTTCATTATGATTCTAGGAAAGTTGAGACCATTTTGTTGTAGGGGTATTTTTTTATTTGCACATATCTCAGTTTGCTGGTTTGTGTCTTAGTCTTTTGAATAACCTCAATTTTCTTTCAGTTCTTTGTATTTTCTCTTTGTTTTTTTCTTATCATTTTCAAGAAGGACAAAATAAGAAGTACATCTTTGTACTGAGGCAGTATGACGTGATGACAGTGCTGAGTATATTTTAAAATCATTGCATACCTAAAGATGAGAGGTTGTATACCAAGCTGCTAATGAATATGCAGATAAATTGGAATTAATTCTGGTTTATAATGGATATCATTAACCACTGTGAGAGGATGATAATATCAAGCTTAAAGCTAATTTTCAGCATTTAATGATTGACAGTGGGGTTTTTTTTTCAGGTTGTACATGTCATTATGATTTTCTAGTTCCTCATCATGTATAATGCACGCTGCATAATAACTGCATTAATCAGTGTGATGTGCAGCTACCCAAGCTAACGTGAGTTCAGCAGCAGTCTGGTTGTGACAACAACAAGAACTGCACAGTTTAATCCCTCTTTACAAGAGGAAACCCGCAGAGAGATCTGTACTGCCACCCAAAAATTCCTTAGTACCCAGGGTAATTTGTGTTGTATTAAATTAGACTGTGGAGCTGGTAAGTAAGAATTGCTGGACATGGAAATCTATGTTTACATTAGAAAATAATTTGAAACAACAGTGGATCAAATCAGTTAGTGCCATTGTGCTTGCAGTGACACTGTGCGCAGTCTTGGTGTTTTCTGTAGAACCATAAAATAACTCACTAAAAGGTACTTCTGGAACTCTTCCGCTCTAGTCCCTGCTCAATGCAGTCTATTTTTGTGTCAGAACAGACGTAAAAAGTTAGTCATGCATTCAGACCATAATTAAGATGTGATGGGTTAGAGCATGTTTAGTGCCATACCTCATGGGGAGCTCCTTGGTTACTTCCTTCTAAAATGAAACTGGTCCACACACACTGAGGTTGCTCTGCAAACTAGTACAGTGCCCCCCTTGAGTGGGGTTGGCCACAAGTTCAGTTTCAGAACAGCTGCTACTTCAGACCAAAACACTCCATTGGAAAATATTTTGAAGTACTTTTGAAGTAATATTTTGAGTCAATTACTCACTTAGAGTAAAGGCAACCTAAACAACTCTGGAATGTCCTAGTTAGTGAAATATTTACATGTGTCTGTGCATATGTTTGCTAATTTGTTTGTGATACCAGTCAGGTATCATCTCAGCAGAATAACAGTGTAATTCCCTTTTTTTGTTTAAATCATCTCTCCTACAAATCTGAAAGATTCTGTGCAAGTTACTGAGAATCTTTCAAAGGAGAAGGGGCAGTTGCCTACTACAATCAAAAATTTCTGAGGTGTTTTGGATACCTGTGTTCCAGCACCTTCCTTTCCCCATAACTCTTCATGCTGAGCTTATAATGGTTTTAAATGGCTGCAGAGGACTTTAGGGGAACAGGTTCTTTCACACTCTTGAAAGGACTTCGAAGAAAATGGAATCAGAACTATGGGGGAGTAGGCGCAGTCCAAGAGGTGCTTGTTGTCCTAACTGATCCAATATGCACAAGCCCCAGGAACCAAGCAAGGGGTTTTAAGGAAACATTTTCTCTCTGGTGTTGTATCTGGAATTCCCCATTCATATATTCAGAATGTTCTAGAATTATGTTTTTCAAAATTTACCTGAACATTAGTAATATTTTCTGATTCATGCCACTGTTTCAGTTTTAAAGTAAGGGTAGTACTCTTTCTGTTTCATTACACATACAATCATATTTTTTTTTAGTCCAGTTACCCAGAAGGTAGTTGTTATAATAGCTTAAAAATAACCATGTCAGAAAAAATTATGGTGAAATTATATGCAGTTTATATATGTAATCAGCTACGGTGTGACTCATACTCTGACCCTGATTTTGTTGTCAAGCCCTATTTTATTGACTTCAGGAAACATGAAAGCCACTGGAGGAGAAAGTTTTGACCATTTGACATCTTTGCCATTACAGACTTTTCCTAATGTGTATTCCAAAAGATTTCGTTCTATCTTTTCTTAAAAACAATTCTGAGGAACAGGATGCTTTCTGCTCTTCATGGAACTTCCCCATAAAAGTATGTCAAGTGTAAGATGTGCAGTTCTTTAATTAAAATAATTGTGCATCACTGGTGAAATTACTGTGGAGAGCTTTTGTTATCACTGTATCAACCAACAGTTTCTTTTAATTTATATCTCTGAAATACTTTTTTCCTTCCCCAACTGCACCCTGAACAGTAAATTGTAATGACAGTTAAACCACATGCATGTCCTGAAGTCTGAAACTCACATGTCCAGTGCATGGATAGAGTGAAATTCTTAATAATTCTTAATAATTGTTGGCATACTCAGTCTGTATTCTAATATGTTCTTAATCCTAACACCACCTGGGTTTTGGCTCTTGAATTCTAGCTCGTCTAATCAGTCAAAAATATGCATTCAGATACTGCCTCTGCAAAAGACGTCAGGTTGATGTGTTTTGCTGAAGCTTTTTTGGTTTTGTATTTGTGGGGAGGGAAGAGACTTGGGGGAGAGGTGGTTGGGTTTATATTTTCTGTTTGTTTGTTTTTGGGTTTTTTTTTCCCTAAGATGGATACTAAAGGTTTATTCACAATTACAGTATGGTTTGTTAAGTGAGCTGTGTTTGTAGTAAGAGCTGGGCAAATTTTGTTTCACTTTACATTATACTCACCCCATTTATTGATAATTGTGTTCCTCAGACCTTGGATGTTTTTACTGTATTTTTGATAAAATTTCTACATACATCTTTTTCTTCTACTAGATGTAACTAATTCTGCTTATATGTTCATTTTCTCCTTGCAAGCATTTTTTGGCTTGAATATCTCTTTGAATTGTCTTCTAATATTGTCTTCTTTTTCCTCAGATTGTTAACCAAGAACTGAATTCATGTCATTTTTAAAATGAAGGGAATATTTAGCTGAGAATGAAACTGAACACAGTTTATTAATGCTTGTCAAAACAGTAAATGTTTTGTTCTTTTTGAAAATAGACTACTTTGGATTTATTGTAAGTTTTGGAAAAATAAGCATTAATACCTTTTTATATTCTGAATCCCAGCATGATATATCAATATAGGAGTGAAAGAAATAGGATTTATAGGAAGTAATAATATATTTTTTCATCAACGACGTAGCTGAAGAATAGATGCCATGCCAGGCAAACACTTTCTTCTTCAGATTCCTATTTCATACCTTGTCTTGACTTAGTTAATTTATATAACTGGATTTATAGCCTAGGCTTGAAGAGAGAGCCAGGATTCAATGGCTCAAATGGCTGTTACTTTTGGGAGAAGTGTTTAGAGGAAAAATAATACAGTTAATAAAATCACAAATATGTGGGAGATAGTCGAACTCCCTTTCTTGCACCACGTACAAGTACTTTTTTCTTACTAAATCTCTATCAGTACACACTTTCTCTGAAAATTTATGGTTGGTGATACAGCCATTTTTGTCTGATTATTGTGTTGCATTTGCCCCTTATTGGTGTGTTCATTTCTAATGCATGTGCATGTTTCTCACTGTAGCTATATATTATACTGTGCATTGCTATGCTACATGTAACCACACCTTAACAAACATAATTAACTTGGTGTTTCAAAAAAGCAGAAAATTGACATTGGCTTAATTACTGCCATTTAGAAGCTTTTTCACGCCCATATGTGACAAGCTCATAAACTCTAATATCATTTTTGATTGTAACTGCCACAGTGAACTTATCAAATATGTACAAAATTGTTACGGTTTTCGGGGTTTATGGTGGCCACAGAAGGAAAAATAAAAGACATCTTCCTCTTCCTTTCACACAAAATCTTGTTTAGAGCCTTACCACATATATTTAGTAAGGGGTGAACACTACTATTGTATTTCATTTGAAGAGATATTCAGGTACATGTTACTTCTTCCCAGCTTTGCATAAAACACTACATTTAATTCATTCTTTCTTCTACTACTGTGTAGTTTATACTGGTTTTCTTATGCAGGAACTTCGTGTTTGCTACTCAAGAAAAATGTTTCCATTTCTTATTTACCTACAAATACTCTCTGCTTTCAGGCAAGCACTGTCATTGTTTTTATGTCAGGACACTTTACAGCTTAATTTCCTTCAAATATTTTTTTCATGATACAGTGACAAAGATGTGTCGCAGAAAGCTTTTAAGTAAAGACTGCTTTGTCTGCAAGCTCCATTCCTGTGTTGGTGTTATGAAACATTCTCATCCTGTAACAGCAGCAGCCACTTGTAGCTGACTCATGGCTTGAGTAGGTAGTACAGACGACTGTCTTCCTTTGGACATACAGCTATGTCTCTTGTGTTCTTTTTTCTGTAATTATGTACATCTCAGCAGTGAATTACTTTCCTTGGTTTGGTTTTATCTGTCTTCATTTGCATGTACCTGTCTACTGACTCTGGTTAGAAAGAATTTTACCTCAGTATTATGCATAGTATTCAACCTTGATCTCTCCACTTTTATCTTATATAATTCACCAAAGGACAAGGGCAGGCCTCTTTATTGTCTTTTGTGAGCTTATCTCTGCTGGTGCAGTTTGAGGTCTGAAATTTAAACCTTTCTGTATCACCACTTCTAGGAAGGCCTAATTCTTCCTGCAAGATCTGACTGCAGGGCAGAATCCTTCCTAAAGGAGGGAGAAAGTGTGCAAGTCCACCTTCTTCTTCTTGTATTCTCAAATGAAATGACTTTCTGGAATAATCTCCTTGCACATTCAAGTTTCCACCAGTAGCAAGAATTTTCCATGAGGACCAGACTTCCAATGCCTGGAAATTAGCAGATATCACTGTGTAGTTTCTGTCCTTAACATCAGTTTGTTTTAACTAATTCCCCATCAAAACTGAACTCCGGAAAATCTCTGATCACTGTTTTCTACTGTCATTGGGAACAGGATAAACTCTTGCCAAACATCTGGGAAAATCTAACACCAGGTCACTTCCACAAGCCTAGCATGGGGTATTTATTTAGGCATTAAGTCCCTCCTCCTGTGCCATTATTAAATATTATAAACACTCTAAGAAGAATTAGAAGAGAAGAAATAAAATTGACAGAAAAGGCTATAATTGAAGTATAAAATACTTTTATTGCCAAGGAAAGCATGTCATGCTGTCTGTCTGCTTTTCTGATCACTTTCATCCAGCTATATTGATGGCTGCCTATTTATCAGTCTTAGTAATTGTGGTGATGTGCTTATGATCATGGTGACTAGATACTTTCTTTACCATCTGCACTATTCCATAGACCAGTGAGCAGATGTTCCCCAAATGATCTCTTCATAGAACATGATTTCTGTTATGGTATCTAATTGAACACTAACTTTATTAAAATGCAGTCACCAAAAGAACAGTGAGAGGTGGAGCAGGGGATCACTAGCTGCTCCTGAGACCATAAAAGGGAGAAAATTAGATTGTTCCTGGTGTGAAACCCAACAAGATGGATCAGCAGAAATTTCCTTAGAGTAAGAAAATTCTGTACTTTTTAATTTTTTTTTTTTTTTAATAAAAACAAGAGGCTAGCTGTGGGTTGTTCAGCAGAACTGGCACAGGAGGGGAAGGAGAACAATTGAGGAGTATAACAAGTAGGAAAAGCAGGGGTAAAAGGAGCATAAAAGGGTCTGATGAAATCCAGTGCTTGATCACCACAGCCCATTCTGGATTATTAAATCTGATTTCCGTGCAAGTACCCAACCTTTTCTGAATCTGTGTGAGCCATCAGCTAACTTCAGGTAAGACTAGGAAACAAGCAGAGTAAGAGGTCTGTGTGACAGCTGTTGGAGAGAGAGATACACTATTGGACTGAGGGACCAGTACAACTGTCTTCCAGTTGCTGACAAGACCTGTATTTTCTGTGTGTGCCTGTAAATAGCAAACTGCAAGCTGACAGGTCACAGGACAGCTCCTGGAAGAATGTGAAATCTGAGCTGGTGAACCATTAGGAGGCCTAAGACTTAAGGTCTAAGGGCTTAAAGTCCACACTGAGGTATCAGTGGTTGTTGAGAGTGCTTGTGAGTCAAGAAGGTGAAGGTCTTGAACTCCAGACCTGGTCAGCTGGAGGGCACAATCAGGTTTGGATTGTCTGTTCTACTTGTTTTACCTCAGTGCTCTGCTTTATGTGGGTTCTGGCAAAGGTGCTGTCACTGCTTACGTGTATGGATGGCCATGTTTTTCCATGCATGCCTAAAGGAATAATGCTCTGCCTTTCTCCTGCATGGTCTTGGAGGAGCAGAACCACAGCAGGCTCCTATCTATCAGCCTGGAATGAGAGGAGTCGCCTCTTGTTGGAGACTACCAAATTTGGCTCTAGCAGACTGGGAAAAATTCCTCCTGTGGATCCAGATTTCCCTGGATTTGGTTACCTGCGACAGTCCCAGGTTTTTTCATCTGCAGTTTTAGTCCCAACTAAGCATCAGTACAGAAAATCCTTTTTTAGGGTCACTGAGCCAACACACAGTCCTGTGGATATTTTATGGTGCCTCAGAATTTTCATTTCTTCTATAATCAGCCTCCAGGAACCCCTTTCAGTGAGTGTGGCAGACATGCATTTCCAGTTTAACAATGCCCAAGTGAATTGATAGAAAATTTTCCATTCCCTGAGATAAAGAGATGAAATCAGATTTACTCTGCTCTTATGAGTCGTCTTTTGCTGGTCACTTCAATAGCTATCAAAAGACCCTAAGCACTCCAGGTCATGGCTCTCAATTAAAGGACTTGAAATCTAATGAAAAAAAAAAAAAATTGATGTGCAAAAATGTAACATAATTGACGAATTTTTAAGTGTAGACAAAAATGTATATACAAACAATTCTAATCTTTATATTTATCTGTATTTTTGCCCACCAGCTTTTCAGGAAAGCCAAATGCTCTGGTATAGCAGAAAATAATCTGGCATCAGTATCCTTGTTTACAGTCTTTTTAAGATTCCAGAATATCTGCCTGTTCAGTACTCACATTTGTGACTGTTGTTCCTGGTTGCCATTTACCCAGGGTTTCCTAAAAGTCTAATTGGTCTAAGCTTGGTTTTTTTACAGAGATTACCTGAAGATTGTTCTGCTGAAGATTCTTGTGCACCTTGAGGTCTTAGATGTTCTGAATCCTGCTGCACAGAGATCTTCCTATCACCTTATTTGATTTCCATACAAAATTCCCTCTGCAAACACCAGCCATTTTCAAAGCTGCTTGAAGTCTTGGTCACTGTTTCCTTTGACAGATGCTTACATTAACCTTGCACTCTTGGACACAAAAGGAATTATTCAGCTCAGAAGAATTAATCCAATTTACATTGGTGGTTAATTGCTATTTGTTATATTAGGGGTGTAAGACCCATTATCTTTCTTCTTTCCTTCTCAAAAGCACTAGGAGTTATTACAGGCATGCAAAAATCTAGCTCCAAGTATCAGTCTCAGAGGAAAGGGAATGATTCATCCATATCTGGAGGACTTTCAGAACTTGTCAGACTTTGATTATTCTTTTTGTATTACAGTGTGCAACTCTGAATGAATTTAAAGCATATGCATCTGATTTTCACTTGGTGAGATAACAACCAGGCAGTCTTGCATGCAAAGCCTGTTACTAAGTTGAAGCCATTTACTACTTGATGTCAATTTAATGAACTTGACTAGTGTCAGTCTGAAATAAAACCTGAATTCCTCTGCTAAGCTGTGAGCCTTAGGGCAAAGTGTGTATAGAACATTGTGCAATTTTCTCACTCTATGACTGCTTAGAGACTCCATCTTCCACAAGTGGCGAGCCACTGTAGTTAAGGATTCAACTGTTTGCATTTGGGGAAAGATGTATGTCATTTTAAACTTAGGCATCCACCCTTACCTGTCACTTATTTTTGTCATGTATTGTAAACCTGTTATTCACATCATCAGTGATGTTGTCTGCTGTTTGTTTCTCACCTATAAGCAGCCTAGCACAGTATTACAGAATCAATTTCTCCTATAGAAGCAGCATCTCATCAAACATGTTGATGGATTGTCAGTCTTTGAATTGAAAAGAAAGAAACAATTTTTTTTTTCCATATTTGTCTTTGGAATTCTTTGACTCATATTCTTGATTGCTGTCAGGTGCTGTATGATTAAGATATTTAAAAATATTGTCTCCATATGCTTTGGTAATGAAGATGCTCTGAAAAGTGTTTTTACTCCACAGATTAGATTTTTCAGTCCAGAAACATTCTCCTTTGAAGAGTACTGTCCATTGGTTTTCTGGACCTGTCAGAGAGAAAGTTGATAAAAATTGTTTCTTGACACAACATGAGAGAGAATGAGAAACTTTTTCTTTCCATTAATAATCCAAATTGTTTGATATCAGATTATTTTTGTCTGCATCCCTTGGTTTGGTAGGCCCAGAATTGTACCTGTTTCCAGATTTTATTTGATTGTTCTTACACACTGATTCAGCATCCATATTTTAGCATGCTAGATCAGGTAGTGCGGATGCCAGTGGGCGTTTACTGTTACAACTAAATTTTTTTGGTGACTTTGTCATCACAGAGAAGAGTCTTGAGAAGGAGAAAATAGTCAAGATAATGTGATTTGATAAACTGCCTCAGTTTCCTTTCCTTACTTTTAGATGGGAAATTTTAGATTACTTGTCTGTGTTGAAAAGTTCATTGGTTCTCCATTTGCTAAATTGATGTCCAATTATCAACTCTTTCAGCTTTACTTTCTTCTCTACAGAATTTTCCATTTCTTTCTTCTGTTCAATTACTAAATTATTTCTAAAAGGTCTAATTAGCATTTTTTCTCCTCTAATTAAGGACCTTAGTTACTTAATTTAAACTTTTACCAGAAAACCCTCTGAGTCTTAGAGGCAGTGACTTTTTACACAGGCAGATTGTGATTCAGACAAGGGGGAAAGTTTTAAAGTAAGGTCAATTAGATTGGGTATTAGAAAGAAAACCTTTACTCAGAGGATAAGGCGGCACTGGAAGAGGTTGCCCAGAGCAGTTGTGGGTGCCCCATCCCTGGAAGTGTTCAAGGCCAGGTTGGATGGGACCCTGAGTAACCTGGTCTGGTAGGTGGCA
>NW_008236935.1:947312-960786 GCF_000691975.1 Corvus brachyrhynchos | reverse complement strand
TAGGAAAAATATGACTTTTAAGTCCCTTTCCAACCCAAGCTCTTCAATTATTTTTATGATTTTCAGTAAAATAGCTCATTTCTGATAGAAAGGCACTTTTTATAGATGAGGCTATTCTTAAAACTTGTTGCAAATTGTAAGCTAATATTATACTGGATTATGGTTTGTGTCTCCTCAAAACTGAAAATTTAGAATTATTCACCTTGTGATGACAAGGAAAGATCCTAAATGAGGCTCCATTTTGTCTATTGCACACTTGTTCAAAGGGTTGTGTTTCAACACTGTTTCCAATTGGATAACTGTATATGCATGTACTGTAAGATGGTTAAAAAGGCAGTATTTGCTCTGATTAGAACTCATTAAGGCAGCACATCATCATCTGGCATTCATCAGATTCTTGCCAGTACTTAATGTTTGTAAGGCAGCCAGAGGAGCTCCATTCACACTTTGAGTGATAAATGCTGTCATTGAAATTGAGAAAATAATGTCACTTTGGAGAGAGCAATACTTTAATTAGATGGAGACTGTGGGACTACATCTTCTGACGCAGCATCAGCAGGGTACTGCTGAAAGCCATCAGTGTAGTGAAGGTGTGCATAGAGTAATTATTTTTCTCATGACATTGTTTGTGTGTGCAAACACTTCTCATCTCTCTTTCCAGAGAGTTCTGTTTAAATTCTGGATCACTACACTTTAAGGGAAAGATATACTCCAACCCTTCCATGATTGTGATCTGCCTTTGAAGAGTCCTTCTCAATCTTGAGTGAAAGCATTGTCTTCACCATGTTTGCAAAACCCTTTTTCCCTTCTGGCTGTCTTCTGGCAGCTTTTGACATCTTCTGTACTCTCCATTTCTATTACTGTTATACAGATTCAGTGGGTGACTGCACTTTTTCTGTTGGGGCAAACATCCAGAAAGGACTGTCATTCCATAAAATTCCACCTAAATCTTAGTTCCAAACTGGATAATGCTTAAGGACAATGTTCCTGCCTGTGATACTACATTTAGACACAGTGGGAGCAAAAATGAGCCAAGCTGGATCAGTTCTGGTTCTAGCATTTGCCAGTCCTTCAAGGCTGTGCTTCTCTGCAGTATTTTGTTTTAAACAATATAATAGCATGAATAGATTATTTTTCTGATTCATGTGTGATTTGTGAGATATTTTAGGTTCTCAGATACAAGCAGTCAACTTACTTTACAGGGGAAAAAAGGTGAAAGATGAGAAGATAAATGGCAATTAAATGTTTTGACTGACTTTAGCACTTCTATGGCAAGAGTGAACAGTGTTCCTTTTGGGGTGAAAAAATGAATTCTTTGAAAGAACATGGATATGCACATTTTCCTTGTGTATAGAGCATGTATGCAGGTACTTGAATGGAACACTTTTAGATTAAGCTGTACATAGAACAAGCTTGCTCATACTGTAATTAGAAAAGAAGACAATCATGGCAATGATGTCTACCAGTGATACGAACTTTTCAAGGTAATGGAAAAAAAAAAAGTCACAGCTAAACTGAGGAATTAGAAGACTTGAGACTGATTAAAGATGCAATAAAATGGCAGATGGAATTCAGTATAAACAAATGCCATGAGACACATAGAGGAGCAATCCTCTACAATGATCCACTGTTATTATTTGGGGGTCATAATAGATACTTAAAAATACTAAGCCTCAATTCTTACTAGATACCAAAGAAGCAAAGTGTTAGTTATTCCTAAAGAAAGCACCAAGAATAAACCAGAAATTACCATCTTGCATTGATTCAGCCGTGGAATATTTTCAATTTCTTCACGGTTAGCTGTATTTAATGCTACTGCAGACGTACAAATAAATATGCATACATGCCTACACACCACAAAACAGAAATTGCTATTATGGTTGTCCATTATAAGCTGAAAAATAATCCTCCCCTTTGCTTTAAGTGTCTCCCATTTGTTTTTTATTTCCATGTTTTCAGCCTATCATAAAATGCAAATTTGATCTATCAGTAAGATACTATATCCCAGGGTGATGAGGGAGCTGGCAGATGAGCTTGCGAAGCCGCTCTCCATTGTTTACCAACAGTCCTGGCTCACTGGTGAGGTTCCAGATGACTGGAAGCTGGCCAGTGTAAATCCCATTCGCAAGAAGGGTAGGAAGGAAGATCCTGGAAATTATAGGCCAGTCAGTCTAACCTCAGAACCTGGTAAGGTTATGGAAAAGTTTCTTTTGAGTGCCATCACACAGCACCTACAGGATGGCCAGGGGATCACACCCAGCCAGCACGGGTTTAGGAGGGGTAGGTCGTGTTTGACCAACCTGATCTCCTTTTATGACCAGGTGACCCGCCTGGTGGATGCGGGAAAGACTGTGGATGTTGTCTGTTTGGACTTCAGCGAGGCCTTTAACACTGTCCCCCACAGTAAACTCCTGGAAAAGCTGGCAGCCCATGGCTTGGACAGGTGCACTCTTTGCTGGGTTAAGAACTGGCTTGGATGGCCGCGCCCAGAGAGTGCTGGTGAACAGTGCTGCATCCAGTTGGTGGCCAGTCACTGGTGATGTCCGTCAGGGATCTGTGCTGGGGCCAGTTTTGTATAATATCTTTTTTTTATGACATGGATGAGGGTATTTGAGTCTACTCTGAGTAAATTTGCAGATGACACTAAGCTGGGAGCGTGTGTCGATCTGTTGGAAGGTGGGAGGGCTCTGCAAAGAGACCTAGGTGCAACAAGTCCAAGTGTCGAGTCCTGCTCTTTGGCCATAGCAACCCCCTACAGAGCTATGAGCTGGACAGTGGCCAGGCAGAAAGGGACCTGGGGGTACTGGTCAACAGACGGCTGAACATGAGCCAGCAGTGTTCCCTGGTGGCCAAGGCCAACGACATCCTGGCCTGTATCAGGAGTAGTGTGACCAGCAGACCAGGGAAGTCATTCTTCTCTGTACTTGGCACTGGTGAGGCCGCACCTCGAGTACCACGTCCAGTTCTGGGCCCGTCAGTTCAGGAGGGATGTTGAGACGCTTGAAGGCGTCCAAAGGAGGGCAACAGGGCTGGTGAAGGGCTTGGAACACAAGCCCTGTGAGGAACGACTGAGGTTGTTTAGCCTGGAGAAAAGAAGATTCAGAGGTGACCTTATCACTCTCTACAACTACCTGAAAGGTGTCAGGTGGGGGTTGGTCTTTCCTCCCCGGCAACAACTGACAGGACAAAAGGACACGGTCTTAAACTGCACCAAGGGAAATTTAGGTTGGATGTTAGGAAAAAGTTTTTTACTGGAAGAGTAATAAAGTTCTGGAATTGTCTGCCTGGGGAGGTGGTCGTCACCATCCCTGGATGTGTTTAAAAAAAGATTGGATGTGGCACTCAGTGCCATGGTTTAGTTAAGGTGGTCTTAGGGCATGGGTTGGACTCGGTGATCTTGAAGGTCTCTTCCAACCTGGTGATTCTGTGATATTTTCAGTAAACTTTCTGTGAAGTTTTCACTAAATACCACCTTTTAAACTGTAAACAAGCAGGGGTTTATCTGATTAAGTATGCTAGGGAAAAATAAGAGCAAAAGAAGTTTTCACCCATTTCTACTCTTCACGGACATTCTAAAATAGAAATTGCCTTTTTAAAGTTCTTTTGTTTTCTTTTCTTTTCTTGGGTTCTCTGGAGGTTTAACTAGTTGTTGTGAATACGTAAGATTTGGTCATCTCAGGTTTGTAAGGAAGCCTCTGCAGCCAAGTGAAAACACTGCAAATATAAAACTTTGGAAAATACAAAATTTGTAAAATCTTGGGATAGAATACCTTTGGTTCTTGCTGGCATGACATCCAAATAAAACTTCTGGAAGAAATTTTTTGCAATGCAGACCAAGACAAAGATGCTAGCTGCTATTTCTTCCAGCAAATAGTTTAAAGGAGATAGACTTAAAATAGAGGGATTTGAGATGTAAGTTGGAGGAAGAAAGAAATACAGGTCAGAAAGTAATAGGAAAAAGGAGGCCTGCAAGAGTGAGTCTGCCTCTCCCTATATAAAGAGATACTGAATAAATAGGAGCAACTTGCTAAAGTAGTAGCTTATTTCTTTCTCCAAACTGTATTGTTTAAACATCAGAGGCTAACACAGAAACACAAGGAATTTTGAAAATTAGGTATCATCATAATTTTGGAAAGTGTACTAGTGGTTTATAAAAACAGAAAGTATACCTATTAATAGACGAAAATTAGTGGATGGTCAAAAGTTTCCAAGAGTAATTGAATGGGCAGTCTAGAAATTAAAATTTTCGATGTTATTATTGGAATCATGTATAAAGTGGGTTTCAAAATTCAGACATGATAGTATGTTAACTGGAATCATTCTTTTGTATTTTGCAGAAGGAAGAGAAGGCACCAGTCAGTTTTCCGTCACTTCTTAGTCATATGACTTCTCTTTTCTTAAATCATCCTGTAATTCCAATGACGATTAATGCAGATTCAGGTGTCCCAGAGCTGATAAATACTTTTGCTCCACTGATGTCATCCATGCCTTGCGACATGCATATAGTCAATCTGAGAACAATCCAAGCAAAGGTAAGGTCAAACCACTGGTTTTTGTGAGGAAACATATGATACAGCTTATTAATATAGTCAAATATTTTATTCTTGTAAAGTACTTTGTGGGCGGGTTTACGTGCTACAATAAACTGCAGTGTGATTATGAGCTTTTGTCAGTTCTGCAGTGTCTGACTAACATGAAATGCAGGGTTTGTTTTTTTACTACATATTAGTATGTATAGTGCAGGATTCTGTCTCTGGAGAGGGCACATTTCAAATGAATTCCCAAAGTTTAAGAGAGAAACATTCATATACCTCAGCTTTTTTCTCTACTAGAAGAATTAAATTTAAGGCCATTAGACTTTGTTCTGAGTGTGTTTTTAATAAAGGATGTAGTTGTAAACCCAAATTTTATTGTTAAAATATTATTAAGCTTAATTACAAGACCTAATTTAGTTATTCCAACAGCATCTCATAAGAATTGGTTCCCATGAAAACATTCTCTGGTAGGCAAACCCAAACCAAACCAATACAAGCAAACAAAACCCAAACAACTAACCACCACCAAAAACCACCAAAAAAACCAGCAAACAAAATACCAACAAAAAACTCAAAGAAAAAAGGCTCTTCTGTACTCAGTGTTTATCTCCTTCTGAGGAAAGAAAGGTATGTACCCACCAGAATTTAATTTTCCCTTTAATGAACTGAAGGACTGGAACTTGTTTTGCATTCTTTTCCTGCCAACTGTTCTATAAATTCTTTTCAGTTTTTCAGCTCCTTTCAAAATGTGATTATGATAACTTTATGTTGTATTGCAGTGCTACTCAGTAGCGCTGCTACCACAGTGAAATCCCTTTTTAATTCTGTCGTACTTAGATAAAACTATTTATCCTTTTTCCTCTAGAGTCTCCATGATGGCTGAGCTTGTCTGCATTAACATCAGATTATATTCTGTTTAATCTGTTCTTCATTCTAAATCTTAATCTGTATTTTAAAACTTAAACAATGTTTGCTTTCTCATGCTTTCTCTATAAGTAGTTCAATCTTGTGTAAGCTCCTTCAGCTGTGACTGATCCTTATTTTGAATTTCGAAGTGGAAAATGTCTTGATTTTGTGGGTCTTGTGCCTTTGAAAAGTTAGGAAGGAGTCTGATACTAAATAAACCTTCATGTCAAGTGATTATTTCACACTTCACTGTGAATATTTTCATTTGCTTCAACCAGCTCAGCATTCAGGTTTACTTTGACACACCAAGTTCAGGGGCAGACATTCATGAACATCTTTCCTCTCCCGTTTTGAGGCGTAAATCCATCCCCTTGTTTGTAGGATCTGGGCATGAAAGCTGTGAAAAGAAAGACTTGCTTAGTGTCTGCTTTTTGAGTTCAGTCTTACTACTTGTAAGTGAATTCTCTGATTTTATCTGGACTCTACTGGCTCCACTGTCCCAACTGGTATAAGACTGTTTGAGACTGTGATCTCTTCCCTGTCCACAGCTGTATGTTTCATTGATTACTGATTGATAGCTCTTGAACTTGCAGCATTAATATGTCCACTTCAAGGTGAAAGCTTGCAGCTTTCACAGTCATAGGATAGGAGCACTATCATTATAGATAGAGTGTTCTTCCCCACAGCAAAAATGATGCTATGCCTTGCAAATAATTCTGTAAATCGCTCCTCATTTTCTGCTTCTTTTCTCTTGCTTCCAAGAATTTGAATGACAGGTGCCATAATTTGGCCTGACACAATGAATTTTTTTCCAGAAATGTTGTGCCTCTCCATTGCTTTAGCTGTTGAAGTTGATTTTCCATAATCCATTACAATTTCAGAAAAGAGGGTACCAAATTTTTTAAAAGTTAAGATTTAATGTAGAAATCAGAAAGAATATTGTTGCTGTTGTAAGATATCTGATCTTGTGATGGAAAAGTCAAATGCCTTAGGATTACATCTGAAGATTTTTTTCTTAATAGAACTCCAGCTTTTAAGAAGTTTGACAGATATTTTACCTGATCTAAATAAACTGGGACTTAAGGTCTAGAACACAGTTGATTTGTCATTTTATACTAAGCATAAATACATAAATTTGTCATATTGCCTAAACTTTTCAGTGTATGTCTATTAGCTCACAGTAATTGAATTTTAAAAGAGTTTAAATGATTTTTCTTTCTCATCAAAATTTTAGCAGCATTACCCTGGGATACTGGTTATGAGAAAACCTAGCAATATTTTTTTTCCTATGAGGCTGCATTTAAATTCTCAGCGATCAAAATCAAATCAAACTTTGGCAGCTCTTCTTAGAAAGCTAGTTAGAGATTTGATAGCACAGTGTTTAGAGATTTTTTTGTTGAATAACAGTGCTGTGAAGTTTTACAAGGTTAAGAATGTTGTTATTTGTTGAAAATTGAGGAGTTCATTACAGGTTTTTGTGCAGTTAGCATGGTCATGTTTAGAAGGTGTATTTGATGAAAATTAAGTTCATCCTTGGTCAGACATTCATTAGCCTCGAATGTATTTAATCTCATCTACCTAGAGATGATGTAAGAACAGGTAAATTAAAGTAGATGTGGAGGCTGTGACAACTTAATCTGTCTTTCACCTGCTTTGATAATGGGTTGGAACAGCTTTATTTTTCACACAGGGTTGCTATGTGCATGGTGGAAGGTGGAGTACTAGATCCTACATATTTATACTTAACAAAACACTTTTACTCAGGGCGTCATTAATTGTTTGTTACCTTTTTGTTTTAAATCTTTTGAATCTTAATTAAGATAATATTTAATTCTAAAATATTGGGAGATGAAATATTCATGCCATCATTTGAAATGCATACATGCATTTTTTATGCAGATTACTAAAAGATAATTTAAGTGAATTAGAGGAAGTGTTGATACCCATTACTGGCTTGTCATTTTTAACATTAATTTACCCCATAGGAAGTCAGACTTTTTCAGTATGAATTTTAATGTTTCACTAATCTGATGTTTAGGCAGACAGTATTATTTTGTGTGCATAAAAATATCTACTTTTAAGTGCAACACTGTCACATCAGTGACAATGAAAACCAAGTCAGGTGTTTCATAGTAGGAGAGGGAAAATAATTCTGTCACATCACAGTTATCAACTTAATTCATGTAGAAAGTAGTACTGCTGTTCCAGTGAACAGGATAAGAACTTCTTTAGTCCTCAATGCTAGTAAATACTGGAAACTTGTTTTCCTTTGCTGAATGTAGGCACTATTTATTAATCAAAAAGTTGATTTTAGGTGGTTATAAGCTAGTGTTCAGAGAATCTTTTCAGGCTGAGTTTTATTCATGATTTGTAAACTATGCAAAGTTTCTAACATTCAATGTTTTACTAAAAAGTATCTCATTTCAACTCCAGATACTATTGAGTAAAATTTTACTGTTTTAAATGAGGAACTTAAACCAACAAAATTTATAATTTTTTTATTATATGGGTGAGTACTTTATACTATAAATTTTTTGTACTTTGAATCTTTGTCATGCTGGGTTTCAAAGAAGCTGGTACAAGCTGATCCATGATCTCCTTTACGAAGAGAAATTGAGGTGGAAAGTCTGTTAGATTAAGACCTCTTTGGTACACCTTCAGGAGCTAATGCATCACAGAGTGCTAGTGCTTGTTGGTATTGGTTTCTTCAAGCAGCAGATACATTCTAAAGTACCAGAAATGAAACTAACTCATGGCAGACGCTTTTGTGAAAAAGCACCAGTATAAGAACAAGTAAACCAGAAATAAGAAAGAGAAAAATAGCCTGAAGAACGGGCATGGCTTTGGAGAGAGCCATCTTTTTTATGCTCTTATTATATATATAATAAGATTAAGAGCTGAAGAATGTAAAACAACAATAAATAAACAAATAAAGTAATGCATCATAGTAAATAAGTGACTACAGTGAGTGTAGGGGTGCAGCCACAAGAAAGACATTGACACAGGGGAGGGCAGTGGAGCTGGAGAAGGATCTGGAGCACAAATCTGATGAGGAGCAGCTTAATCTTAATATCTGTTAAGGTTCTGAATATCTTTAATATCTATTAAGCACTGAATGTCTTAGAGATAAACATAACATTTATTTCATATGGGTATTTCAGTGTACAGTTTTCTGTATGCCTTAAGCTGAGATACAGGGCAGTTTCCCAACATGAAAGTTTGTTCAGCATAATCCCATTTAATATGTAAAATTGAGTATTGTAGTTAACATATGGTTTCTAGTTTGCTTTCTGTTTTGCCATCTAATTTTTGTGGGAAACCAGTTAATACAACTATGGTAGCTACTTTTCAGTCCCAAACCTGTACGTGTGCATCTGTTGAGCTTTAAACTCAACAATTTACATCTATATTCTGTAGTACATTATATGTTCCAACTCTTTGCCATTTAGTTCTTTCTCTGTTTAGCTTTATAAAGTGTTTAAAAAAACCATTGACAGTTCAATCTAGGCTGAACATTTTTTAAGGTGTAAATGTCTCCATACCTGTATGATGATAATTTTTTTGGTGTCCTAAAATGTCTTCCTTCCTGATACTCTGTGAGCAATCTTTTATATTGTTTGTTTGTAGGTAGATACCAAGCCATCTGATGAAGCTGCTCTGGTACTTCACAGAAAGGGATTTGATTGTAGATTTTCAAACAGAGACATGGGTCTGCTCTGTTCCACTACTCAGGGAAAGGTATGGTTATTAAGCTGTAGGAATTTTGTGATAAAATTTTTAAAATAGGTTTGGGATTTTCTTTAGGCAGAAGAGTAAATACTGTTTTGTTTAGAAACAAGAAGAGTTCAAATCCAAACATTTCTAGTCATTTTAAATATACTGATTGAATTACACTGAAATGTAGCAAATGAATACTGTTTAAAAAGATCTAAATTAGTGCACAGTATTTGATCTATGATACTTAAAAATATTCAAAATCTTTGGCATGAGAATTTCTATGCTGGTACCTGCAAGGAGCTGTACAATTTTAAGTTATATACTACTTTTTCTAAATGTAGGTGGTTTTTTTTGCTTTTTTTTTTCCCCTCCAGATAAAGGTGCACAAACTCTTTAGCAAATTCAGAGTGGAAAGTCTTACACCCACATCTTTATCTTTGATGCATTCACCTCCAGATGCCAGAAATATAAGTGAAATAAATATGAGTTCTATGGAGATAAATACGTTCCGGATTCGGCTGAGATGAAATCTGTCTTTACTACTCAAATAGAGAAGAAGAATCTGCAATTGTATCTCCTCTGAGTTTCACGTGCAATAAGAAGCACATCAATGTTATTCAAGCTTCTGGATACTGTGAGAAAAAGATGCATCCTATAATTTTTTTTTTTTATCAACACAATGGAAAGCCATGTTACAAGCAACTTTTTTTTTGTTCAGGTTTTTTTATTTCCCCAAAAAAAAGCAACCTCATTATCAGTTAATGCAACAAGTGAAGAAATTTCTATGGATGTTAACCTCTCAATAGATTAAATCTCAGGTTAAATGCTAATTAATGATGTTTTTGGTGTTTTAATTTTCATAAATAGGGGATTAGATTTTAAACAGCCTTCTTTTCCTGATTCTTGATGAATTTATGTACAAATAACTCAGTGTAGGAAGTCCTGATGCAGCTTGGAAATAAAATGGAATAAAATGTTCCTGTGTGGTAGCTAATGTCCAAATATTTGCAATCATTTATATAAATGACAATAATCTCAATTTATTCCACAATTAATTTCAATTTATTCAACACAAAGGGGATTATTAATTGTGGTAAAATGAAAGCCTGCAGTACTTGTGATAAGTGATGGTAGATTTTAATACTTCTACCATTCACCTGAGTTATGTAAATAGGAAAACGTGAACCTACAAAGTAATTTTGCAATGGAAATGTTTGTTAAAACTCCCATTTTGTTACTTGACACACTGGGATATGTGCAATTATTACATTACCATGATGAGAAATGTCCATAATTATCATGAGTACAAGATTTTTTATAAAACTCATTTAGATACCAGTGTTCTCTGAAATGAGTTTTCTATTTCAAGATTACCATATCAAAATAAATGTGCCTTATTTTTTGATATGTCTTGTGACAATTTTGGTGTCTATGTTAATGTTTTTGGGGAAAAGGTTGTTTATATAATACTTAAGCTGTGTATCTCCTGTTTGACAATGCTGGCCACACTGATCTATGTACTCCTGCACCAAGTTTGTGCTATCTTATTCTGAACATTTTGACTATTTGAATGTATTAATATGATGTCATGACGTGAAACACCGACAAAAAAAGAATAACTGTAGAAGCTAAATTCAGCTGCTTTCAAGAAAATTGCAACTTGATGCAGAGAGTTGATAGTAAGCAAGACATAGTTTGCAAACCCATCAAAACGTGCTTGCATGTCACAGAATGTGGTGACCTGTTAATTCAGAATCATGTGCCTATATTTTAAACAACGTTTTTCAAACTTGGAACCTCATATTGCCAGTGTTCATGTTACTGAAGAATGGAGATTTTGCTTTTTCCCATATTAGTTCATATTTAGTACTTAAGCCATCCAAGTGTGAGTATTTCCCTAAGTAGAGCTGCTGTTTACAGTTAATATATATAAACATTCACTTGCATATGAGCCCATTTTATAGTCTTCATTTATTTTCATAGCTTGTTCTTCTATGTCTTGCTTATGCTTTCCTTTTCCATACCTTGTTGCTTATCCTCAATACTAATGCATGAAAAGTCATCATAACTGGTAAAAAGATGTGCTAGCTCTAATATTGCCTTCTGTATTTAATTTCATCATTGTTGTTCAACAATTATATCAAATATCGAAGTCTATGAAATTATTTCATGTAGCTACAGGCTATCTAAAAAGACAATGGAAGTCATACTTACATTTCATGCATTGTCACAGGTTGGATCTCAGTTGAGACTGTGTAGATTTTCTTACTTAATTCAATCTACTGTGTGTTTTGTAATAATGGGAATACTTAGTAGGATCTGGTGCAAGTTACATCAAGAATATAGGAACCACTAACCACAAATGGAAGAATCAGATAGATCCAATTAATGGATGTTTTCATGCAATAAACATGTACTGTAACTTTTCTTAGAAAGAGTATTTGAAAATACCGGTTTTTGTTGGAACTCAAAGCTTAGTAGGCTTGCCAGCAGAAATTTCTCATACCATTTATTTTGTTGCTTCTTCAGAATTAAAATGTTTAAGAGACTTCTATGTGTTCTGTGCAACAAAACATTCAAAATACTATTTCAGTTTTGTTAGGCAGAAAAGGAAAATTCTGATGCAATAAAGTTTTAAAGTATTTTGCCTCTTGGAATTGCTTTGAAAGATTATTCATATAGCATTTGTTCTTTACTTTTATCATCAGCTGTACAATCATGATGCCTGAATTTTCCTTAACCAGCAGATGTAATCCTTGTTCCTTTATTTTGCTTCTTTTTGTTTGTGTGATGACAGCTTTCAATTCAAGATCCTTTCCTGAAATCCTTAACTAAGTCAAAACTCCCGTCAAAGTCTCAAAAAAAAATTTGCTTGAATTGGTTCAGAATGTGGCTGTCAATGAGGTTGTGTTTTCATTGATTTGGGCCTTTGTTGGATTTTTGGTTTGGTTTTTTTTCCACAAGTCTCAATGAATTCTTATGCAGTATTTCTGTGAATTGGCCATCTGATTCAATTGTATTATTTTGGGGTTTTTCTGTTTTTATAGCTGCTGGGTTTGTAGCTATTGGTTAAGAGAAATCAGCATCTTTACCTTGCCAGTATGATTTTAAAGACAATGTTGTGTAAGAAATAGTTTAAAACCTTGTAATTACTTTCCAAACCAGAATTGTACCTGTTCTGATTTTATGGTTTGGGGGTTTTTTACATTCCTTAATCTTAATTTTCTTTGGTTTACTTCCTCATATTGTCTGAAACAAACTGATTTCAGCTGAAGGTTTTTGATATTTTCTCTTGGAAGGTTTTATATCTTATGGGGATATGTAAAATAAGATCTCTAATAAAAGGTAATGTTATTGTGAGATATGGTCAGTGTCATTAATGCCTTGGCTGTAACAAATTTTTAAAAAAAAATTTAAATGAGAGAAACAAAAAAGATTACTTCTTTGAAAAGTTCATACGTCAGTATCTGTTGGGAATAACAGTTATCTGTAGTGAGATGAACTCCCGATCAAAGGTGCAAGCTATTTCACAGCTGCCAAACAAAAGAGGATAGATACTAACTTCAGAGATGTAAACATGTGAGATTGCACAGTGTGGGAAGGAAATGGGCAGCTCTTTTGCAAAGGAACTCTTGCACTGACTTTGTAGAAAATATTAGAAGGTTTAAAATTCTAGAGTTTTTTTTTTACTTGAATTAATGTTTATCTTTGAAGCATTTGGGAGCAATAAAATGGAAGCTGTTACTGTAAATTAACAAACACACCATTAGAATATAGCAAGTCAGAATAACAGTTCAACTGTAATTAGACTGAATGCTTTTTAAAAAATTATATAATGCTAATATAATGTTCTGTAATTGCTTAGGGCATGTTGAACAGGCATAGATGTTTGGCAGGTTTGCTTCCCAAAGTGTTGGTGGAGCTTGAGCATAATGACTTGCAAAGACAATAAAGTATAAATTTCAGTCAGTGCCTGAGGCTATTTGATGTTTGTCTGGGGAGTCTTAACTATAAATATAAAAGCAAACATATACACAGAGTAAATCCCCACAATTTTGAAGCTGATGTTTCAAGATAAAAGATGAAAGTGTATACCATCTAACAGGTGACAATGGCTCTGGGTCCAATTTACAGTAGCCCTTCATCATTTTAAGGTCATCCTATTTTGGTATCAATTAATATCAGCATGGCCACATGGACAAAACATATTCCACTAATTCCAGTAAACAGTAATGTATTCTTTTGCTATATGAAATTATACTTACTGTATTTGATATATGCCTGTCCATTGTGTTTTAAAAAAAACGTGCTGTATC
>NW_008236935.1:901106-947302 GCF_000691975.1 Corvus brachyrhynchos | reverse complement strand
TACTGATTGCAACACTGTTGCTCAGATTTAGAGGGTTATTTGACTTGCAGTGAGTTATATATATATATATATATATGTGATAAAATATTAAACACAGATTCAGTAATTTTCCCTTTTTATTTTAGGATAACTACTCTGTCATAATATAATGAATTTCAAAAATCAGCCAAAGGTATTAATTTTGTCTTCTAAAAGAGGGAACATATAAAAATAATATATTGTCTAGAATAAGCTCAGGTCAATGGAGAATTATTGGGATTTTTCAGACAGTGCTGTTACTGACACAAAGTTTGTCTGTCTCCAATTTGTCTGTTAATTAAAATATTAAATTGTGGACCTGTCAGTCTTCCAATATACATATTTTATGAACTAATAGATATTTCAAGTCCATATTGCATCACCTAATCCTTGTATGACAGAATTTGTGTGAAGTATCAGGAATGCATGATTTCCATTACTCCCCTTCCTTTAGGCAAGTGATTTAATAGCACTAAGAGTAGTAAGAAAATAATTAAATTTTTAAAAATATCCATCATTTATATAAACACATGCTGTTTGGACTGTAAAGGCAAGGACATTTTTGATTACACATTTCAGAGCTTCGGGTTTTCCATATAACACATTCTTCCTGATATGCAGTGCCTGTTAATATGATGCCCTTTGACAGTCTACAAAAATCATTCATGTTATGGGTATTAGTAAACTGGAGACTTCAGTCTCAGTTTTACCTCCACCATTGCCACTTCCTATGCACCAGATGCATCCACCATACAGGAAAGCACATGCCTTTGTTCCTTTCAAATCATGATCTCCAAAGTCTCATGGTCTCCCTAGATAGCTGGTCTATTTTTATTTCTATCTTAACTTACTCCCTTTGTCCTTTCTCCATTCTTGGCATGGCAGCTAAATGTGTGGGCATTTGTAGGCTCCAGCATCCACACAGCCCTCCAGCTCTGCCCATTGCACACTAACAGAGCTGGAGCTGGACTACCTGCAGGGTCAGCCGGAGCATGACATGTGATGAATGTTCAAGAATTACATATTTTAAGTCTACATCAATGTTCATGCAAATGATGCACATGCCTTACTTGCTTGCCAAAACTGCCTCACATCACTGGCCTGCCTCCTCAGAAATACACATCTTTGTTTCTGAAAATCCACTTGAACAGGCTTCAGTGCTGTTATCCCTTTTTCTCTTCCTCAGTTTCATGATATAACATACTTTTCATTTCAGGACCTTTTGGTCATCCACAAGTTCACCTGTAACCTACCTTCCAGAAGTCCTGCATATGTTCAGAATTAATAATTGCCTGTCTTGCAGTTTAAAATGCCTAATGAAGACAAAATAGATCTTAAATGAGCCATGCTGTCTGAATCACTTGTAGTAGTGTAAAGACACGGCTTTGCAAACACAAGATGACCTTTTTTCACAAAACACTTTAATACATGTGACAGTGAAAAGAAGTATTATCTGTGTTCTCTTTTGTTTTGAATTATTTAAAACAGTATTTATTTTACAAGCTAAAATAAACAGTATGAGTTTAATGGAAGCAATTCAGATTGACAGTGATGGTGTCAAAAGATTGAATGCAGCAGTTACAAACATTCTTAATAGAGCATGTTAGTAAAAGTCCTTCAACCAGATAAAGGATTCAGGTTTGCATGCCAAAAGGGATTGTTTGTTTTTACCGTGACCAAATCAGTTCCATTGCTTTTTCTTGTATCTTAGTAAGTGAAATCTGCTGACTTGGCTAGTAGACATGGGAAAGAATCTGTGAAAGCTCAAACGTAACTCTAAGGCAAACTTACTCAAATGGATTTGACACAAGGAAGGATCCACAACCTATTAGCCTAACTGGTATTCAAATACACAAAATGAGTTGTGAATTTTCATTCATCAAATATTGGGAGTTTGAAAGATAAGCCAAGATGATAATAATTACATTGCATTGGGTTTTAATATAGCTAATCAATGTGTAATGGCTGATAGGGAAGGTACCTTACAATTTGAGTTTGTGGAAGTTCATTTTTAAAGATACAGTCTATGCAAAACATGATTAGCAACTCTTAGTAGCTTTTGAGAGAGAACACATGAGGTGTAGCTGAAAATGGAAACCTATAGTTTGGAAAGTTGTAGCTATTAAAGCTCCTGCAGATGTGGATCAGAAATGGATCTCTGTAAATTTTCTAAGTGTTTTTGATAACTCTTACCCAGATAATGGGATATTTTGGTTTTAATATATAATATATGAAACAATGAATCAAGTTAAGTGCTAGTCAAGAAGGAAAAGTATTCTGTCCTTGATGCAGAAAAGCATTCATTGATGATGATATACATTTAACTGGGGAGAACAAAACAGCTTTTCCAAGATAGGATTCAAGAGCATTCTTCTAAATCCAAGAAATAAAATGTCTGTGTTTCACTGACCTAGCGAGATTTTGGTAGAGGCCTAAGCACCACCTAAGTAAACATCAGTAGCTAAAGAAAAGAAGACGCACTGAGATCTCTTTCCACAGGGCTTTATCAAAATCTGTGTGGAATCTTACAGCAGTCCTTGTAATTTTCCCATGTTTCAATTAAAAAATTAAAAACACCAAGCAAGCCCACATCTCACCACCCCCAACACATATCTAGACTCTGAGAATGCCATGTCATCTCTGTCATGATTTTTAAAATTTGGCAACATGATGCCTATAGAATTCCGGTTCCATTTTCTATTGCAAACTGTGATAAAAATACAAGTTTAATTGGGCTTTCTAGTCACAGTGTTTTCACAGTGGTACTGCCTAAAGCATTATGTGCCCAAAGCCTTGTGACCGTGGTGACAGGCTCTATTTTGGATATGCAGGTCACTGAGGAACAGGGTTGAAAGGGTGCTGGCTGTGTTGTGATGGGAGGTGTGGAACTGTGGGTGGTCAGGGTGCGAGTTTACAGTTCCTCTAAAAGTGAGAGCAATCACTAATTTAATGCTGCCTTACATATGGATCAAGTCAAAAACTGAGATTAAAAGAATTTTTAACAATTGGCATTGATGCACAGTAACTTGGCATCAGTGTTTGGTTTAATTTTGTGTTCTACATTTGGCTTTAAAAGTAGGTACTGGTAAATGGAAACTAATCCAGAGAGCAAAGAGAAAACATTTTTGTGGTAATGACAGAGCTATGATAGTAAAAAGTGATTTCTCTTGTCTTAAATGATGCTTCAAACCAGGTTTGAAGGCTCTTTCTTGTTCGCTGAAAGATGTTGTCTTGGTATGTGTTGCAGTCTGAATAAGAATCAATACAGTTTTAGTTGACCTGTGAAAACACAAGGTTGTCAGTATGATCAAATGAGAAGAAATGTGAATATTTTTTTAAATTAATTTTTTATAGCCAGGCAATAAACAAAGAAATCTCCATGGACAGAAACAGAAGTGAGAAAGCAGACAGCCCTAGAAGACAATTTCCCAGACAGCCATAAATGAAAGGAGTTTTCTTGGACTTTGCTTCAATTATACATCATCTGCTTATGGATTTGCCAGTTTTCCAGAAGAACTTTATGGATTAGAAGAGAAACACCAATGTATATTCTAGTGGTCAAGGTTGGAAAAACTACAGTGGCTGTTCATATACTCATCTACCTATTTTGTCTTTCACACTGGACATAGGTTTAGGAACAGAGAACTTACTTTAAGAACTTATTGAGAGGATCAAGTACATAGTAATTTTCCCTACTGTGTGTATTGCAGTTACTGTGGGAGAAAGTCTGCAGTTAGTGCAGAGTTCTTTGGTTCAATCCAATGGACAAGTAAACACTTGCTAATCAGCAAATCTGAAATTCTGCTGTATTCATTTTTAATTCAGTCTTTGTTGAATTACTTTGGAAAGCAGCAACACATTTCCTGAGAAAAGGTTTGCTTTGCTCTAGGAGATCTATGTCTATGCTCCAATGATTAGAAGAAATATAAATATTTAAATTTCTACTGATGGTAAAAGGTTATAGGATGCTTTGCACTCAAAGATAGCTGATTTTTTTTAAGGAAAAGAGACAACTAAGTGGATTTATGGAATTGGAAAATCAACAGGAAAGGATCTATTCTAGAAATACAGTTCACTTTCAAATCCATAATAAAGTGTTCCTGATCACATAGAGAATGCTTGAATGTCAAAAGTAAAGTATTTGACAGGGGAGAGAAACAACAGATGATGATCAGAGCATGGCTCCACTGCTCATCACAGGCAGAGGAATTTTTTAAGATTATTGCATTATTGTAAATTGTTGGATTTTCTACAGTTCTAAAAACTTCAGTAAAGGCAAGACAGAATTAAACTAGGGAAAAGGGAAATTTGGCAGTGGGACATATGCAAACGGGACTGAGAGAGCATGTAGCCAAGGCTAGGTCACTGGAGAACACCAAAGTACACTGGTGTCAACATAACTGTGACTTGGAATTGTGTAAGTGGACTGAAACTTAGCAAGAATAAAGCAAGTTTATAGTGAATTTTCACATCTATTAGAGATCAAGGGAGAAATATGAACCTACAGTTCTTTGGTAAGGTAAAATATTTAGAATCTAAAAATTCATACTATTTTAAGAAACATTCAGTCTTCTACTCTACATTATGGAGGGGACAGTGGGGATTGGCATGATGGCTTTTGCGAGATATTCATATAAAGATG
Source organism: Corvus brachyrhynchos (assembly GCF_000691975.1). Lineage (NCBI taxonomy): Eukaryota > Metazoa > Chordata > Aves > Passeriformes > Corvidae > Corvus > Corvus brachyrhynchos. The sequence goes on along the minus strand of NW_008236935.1, from coordinate 942,642 downwards.
AGATCAGTTTACAGCATCTGCTTGCCTAAAACCAGCCAGTGTCACTCTGGCTGACAAACAACAACATTTCTCATAGCTGGGCAGCATCAGACAACCCTACAAAACTCTTGTTTAGAGGTCTTGGAAAGCACATGTGGATTTCTGTCATTGGAACAGTGCGTAGGTCCCACCAACGCAAGCTGATAATGGTTCCAGTTTGAGAAGAGAAAATGTGACTCTGACTTCTGGCAAGCCAAATGGAGAAGCCCTTTACAAAAAGATTTATTTGTTTCACTCTGAGAATGGCAACAGATACAAGCTCCTATCTGAAAATGGGAGATAAAAAACCTTAACTGTTCTCATCCAGGTAGCAAAACAGTGTCTAAATTAAAGGTAGATCTCAATGGTTTATCGAAATGTCTTCAATTTAAGTCTGATTAAACAGTTTTTCAGCATAAGGACAATGCTACCGAAAGCCAAAAATCTGTACCTGTGAATTCAAACAGAAAAGACAGAAAAAAGAGATTTTTTTTTTTTTTTTAAAAATCTTCCTCAGTTTTACTTTGAGTGATGGCTTAGATTGGTAGTTAAAACCAGAAGGAGCTTGGTTTAGTCTCCATCAGGTGTTTGAATGTTTCATCTTGATTGAAATTGTAAGTTTCTTAATACCATCATATTCCCATGCAGTAATTTATTTAGATAAATTTTTTGAAGTCATTGGAATTTTGAAAATTAGAACTGAGACCTTGAATATGTCTCTCTGTAATAGAAGGGACTGGTGCATAAAGCAGAAGATGCATTTGGATGTGTTTGTGGCAGGCTTTGTCAAAAAAGCAGAAATATTAAAAGCATTCAGTAATCTCATTCCGGAGGATGGATACTCAATGACAGCAACCATGCAGACCAGTGTGGAAAGGGAAACTGTAGCCACAGGAGGCTTTTACTTTTGTTTTTCTGCATTCAAGGGGAGCAAATAGGTCTTCAGAGTGACTCAGAGAATTCTGCTCTTAGGTTCACTGAAACACTCCCTGCACAGCCCTTTCCAAGGTGTTTATGTGGAGATTAGTCGTCTGGGGCTCAGCTTTAGTACTGGAATATGATCTCACATCAAGAGATCAAACAGATTGGACACAGCAGTCTTGGAGCCAAAAGGATGTCTAAAAAAAATAATTTAAATTTTAAAAAAGTATAACAGGATGTAAAGACAAATTCAAAAATATATATTTTGGGAGGTTGCGGTATAACAATTCAGCGTCAGGGAAAGCTGTAAGATCAATGCCAGAAGACTATGTATAAGAATTCTAACACATGTGTTTACACAGGTTGTTTTCCCAGATGATGCACAGGTGTACAAGTAAGGACAACGTTCATGCGCTCTGCAAATATTGATTATAGTACAAGACCACTGGATCTGTGCTCTTCTGAAAGCCTTTTCAAATGTATTTAATCCTCTTTTAAAGTAAGTAAGGGAAAAAACACAGTTACAAATCATGTACCTATTAGATTATTGACTACAATGATCTTATTTCAATTTACGGGTGTGCATACTGTAGGGTGCAACGGAATGTATTTTTGGTTTATACTTTGAATTTCAGGAAATAATTTTATTTAGGACAGACTCTGGAAAATAAAATATTTTCTCAACATAAAATATTGTGAAAAAACTGTTCATGGTGTTTTATTTGAAAAAAAATAAATATTGATTTTTATATTATACCTCCACACTGTTTCACATTCTTGAAAATTATACAATCTTAAGATTGATTAGTGCACAAATAAGTCTAAATATTTTTTCCCTTGAAATGTATATGAATTAATCTATAATTTAGAGGTGGAATCAAGTAGTATTGCACCTCCAGTTCAAACTTATATTATCTTTACCTATGTACTAGAATATAGGCAACAGGAGCATTCACATCTCATTCCTGTTGCCATGACAATGGCTTTAGTCTGTGTTTTGTGCTTGGAAGGGCTTGCTTTCTTTCTCCAAGCCTGATGCTCAGCTTGCTCCAAGTTCCTTACATGAAGAAAGATAAGATAAGGCTAATAGAAGACTAACAACAAACAAGATAAGAAAAAAGTGTGATTGTAAGTATGGCTTCAAATACAATTGAGGGAAAGTTATGAATGCAGGATTTCTTTAAGTAGAGACCTACACATGGCCAAGTTTTTCTGACTATACATCTCTGCTTTTGTATAATACAGTTCAGAAGAGGAGGTGTGAATTTTGATACAGTTTTCACTGTAATTTTGGACATGATGAAGCAAGTGGGCCAAAATAAAATGCCATTTACATCCCTGAAGCTCTAAATTCAGCGTCCTGTCACTTCAGAAAACAGAGAAATTTGCTATTCCAGCTAATTTTCTCCATTTTTCACTATTTAAATATCTCTGTTTATCTGCATAATCAATCTTCTAGTGCATCATCACTGCATCTGAAAAAAACATGTCTCCAATTATTTCCATGTTGTTTACTACAAGGCTGTAAATACAATTGTGAGTTTAGGAGAGAAAGTGTCACCATTTCTTCTTCATTGTCTTAAGAGTTTTTTATTTCAGAGTCCTCTACCTTTTATCAAGTAGTGTAACATTTCACTGGCAGAAGTCTCTGAGTCTTCTCAATAGTAGCATTCAGTACATGTAACACCATTACTGACCTTTCAGTAGCAAATAATGGGAATTCTCGCAGTTTTGGACCACATCCACATCTTGTCTGTTAACAATTATTCTACTAGCATACAAAGACCAATATCCAACGTTTTATTATCCATTGCCAAAATTTGCATAAGAAAATTTTACAAGTTAAACCATGTACGTAAAAATTTTTCATGTAGTTTAGGTATAAATTATCCTAGAAATTTTTTGAGAGTTTAATAATCTGTTCTTGCAGCTAGCGCCACGAGACACTGGATTCACAGGGAGGATATGTAGTGTAAAAACAATGCCATTAACCTTCTCTTCACTTCCAAGAGAAACAGAAGAATCTGGCTTACAAATCTATTTTGTATTGCTGTATCTGATTGCCTAGATGGAAAAATACAGCTAAAACCTATAGCTTGCCATAATAAAGCCAGAAAAGCCCTGTGCATTATGATCATAGCCACTTGCATTACTTGCATTATAATGGGTCAGTTCTGGTTCAAAGAAAGCTGGGAGCATTTGGCACATCCATTCAGTGTCCTGCAAACTGCTCTGTCATTTCCTGTGTTGTAAAAATGGTACGTTGGGATGGCTAGTTGTATTTTTCTCTCCAAAATTAAGTCTGATGTAATCTGTCATAAACTGTGGAATGGAACATGCTGCCCCTCAAAGAAATGAGAGGCTGACACCATTGCTCTTTGACATGAAGGTTTTCTTTCTCCTAAGTTTAGATTTGTTTTCTCTTACAGATCCCAGTCTTTCAAGATGATGCAGCCTCCATTGCTGTCTTTTCAAGCAGTGTAAAACTTGTGTGCTGACACTGGCAGATCTGCTGGAGGTCGCACTGTGGGGTTGGGTCATTATGGAAGCGGTCTGGGGAGAATATGTCTGCTTTTCCTTACCCTAAAGAGTGTACACTCTGTGGTTTGGGGTTTTTTGTGAGAAGCTTCAGGTCACTTTCCAGTTTGATATTCACATCAGTCAGTAATAAGTATAAATTGTAAATGTTCACCTATTTCAACCAATCCTTTGTGATTTTAGTGTTCTCTAGCTGAAGACTGACAAGATTGTCTCAGCTGATCTTGAAACAGATACATGGTATTTAATTTCCTCTCAAGATACCTGATGGAATTTCTAGGGATTCACATGTGGACACTCTTAACTTTAAGGGCTGTAGGGGTAAGTAAACCGTAAAAACCTACAATTCAGTTTAGCTGTCTCATAAACTTAATTCTCACTATTTCTTCTGCTTTTCTGTGTGCTTTACTGTAAGTCTAATTCTGCTAATCTCCTTTATGAATACCAAAGGAAATCACACTATAAAACTGATTTAGGGTTTTCAAAAAAAAATTTTTTTAGCAAGAAACAATATCTTTCTGTTATGCATTAGATGCAGAATACATTTTTATATTTTATGAAGAATTCATTTTTGATGCAAGTAGTAATAATTATCTAATAAACATTCTTATACAGTTATTGATTTACATTAAGATAAGCAAGGTGACAGAAATACCACACTTAGAGGAAGCTGGTTTCCAGTGAGCCACTAGTGTCAGGAGAAAGGATGTTTGACTGTGAATTTCAAGGTTCCTCCTCTATACATCAATACAATACCACCCCTATTCCAGTATACCATGTTCTAACACTTCTGTTAGCCTGTCTGGTACCAGAAAGCAACTATACAGAACTTGGAAAGTACCGATGATTTTGCAGATTCAATTGACTCTTCTCTTTCTTGGAACAGCCTACTTTCCAAAACAGGGCAGCTTCTGGCTTTGCAGAACCAGATGTGTATTGACATCTATTGCAAACTTTGGTATTTTTTTTCTTATTTCCCTTGTAATTAATATCTATTAATACTAAGCTGTTAAACAGTGGAGCTTTAATTTTTTTGTCAGTTCAAGTTAGAATATTGCCTGTTGTAGATGACAAATCACATCTGTTCCTTAGCTGGGAATACACAGGATTGCTTTATGGTTTCAGGGGAAAGGGGGTAATATAACAAACAAATATGCACATGTAGCACAACTGTGGGAGGCATTCTGGCTCAAATGGCTGGGTCAGAGATCCAAATTTGCAAATTTTACTACATTTAGATAAGCATGCAAAAGAGATACTTGTCTCATGAATATTTTCCTGGGATTGAAGTTTCAAAATATATAAAATTTAAAAATGTGAAAAATGTCAGGATGTCCCCACTTCATTTTGTCTTGCAGCTGTTGAAAGCAATGAAATACAAAAATTACATGAGCAGGGCTGGAAATAACAACCAGTTGTATGGCTCTCAGAAACATTTTTTATTCAATATTGATATATTATTGAAAACTCCATTCTATGACAATTTGTGCTGGTCAGCAGGATGGTGAGGGAGGAATAGAGTAAGTAGGATATATTATAGAAAATCAATGTAAGCTAAAATAAATTTATAAATGTATTATATTTGTAGGTATTTACAACAAGAGTGTCCTCTTCAGCAGCCCAAGTATGCCTTGTATTATATATATTAGTAAATTATATTTACTATCATTTTAGCTGAGGTGACATGGATTGCTGAGATTTGCACCTGTTTACCAGCTATCCAAATTAGGTGGAATGTTTGTGTTATAGGTTCTTGAATGTCTGAGTCTGAGACAATGACAGAATCTGATGATGGGATATTAAGATAAATATAATGAATAATTTTTATTTACCTTCTACTAGACTGGTGAGTAGGATTTTTCTGCCATAGGTAAAAGTGACAGAATATGGTTAATCTCTGGTGCCAAAGGGGATCCACCCAGAAGGGCCCAGTGCCCATCACTTACCTCTGTCATTACATCTGATAATCTGCTTGAGTTGTGATGAAAAATTAATTCTCTACTACACTAAAATGTGGATGATTGCTTCAAGTGGTTTTCTCTGAGCTGCTACTGAACACAGTTGATTCTGACTTGTTGGGGACATGATTAACACCCAAAAGTGAGCTGCTACGTATCAGCCTGGTATCAGCTGCCTAGATGGCTGGTCTGCTTTTTTCTACAGAGTATGCATAATTAAAAATTGTCCCTTTAGTTGACATCCTTTAGTTGTCCTTAGATATTTGCTTGACACTCACTCTTATCACCAGTACTGCAATTGATGCCATACTTTTTTTGCTTTCTTCAGGTTTTCCTAATTTTTAAGTGCTATTTCTTAGTAGTTCTTTTTTTTCTCCACAGTTTTATACTTGCCACCAGCCTGTTGTTATAGATCAGATCAACAATAAGATCAAGCTTTTGAAGATATGCTAGATAGCATCAACAAGTGCCTGTCTTTTGCCACAAAAAATCCCCCAATATCAGTTTTTTGGGAGACCGAGAGCAATCCATAACTTCTAACAAAAGTGGTCTAACACCAGTAAATCCAGGCTCTGCCTAGGAGATTTTGGGATCTTCTCTGATGTGAGTACACCCAGAGATGACCACTCAAAGCAAGAAAAGAATGAGAATGGCTGGTCTCTCTTTAGAGATGTTTACAATATGTACATTCATAACTTACCTTCTGTCTTTCTTCCTCAGAGTCCCAACTCCAGATTCTTGGACTGAGAGGAAGTTATTGGGAAATCTACCCATTTATAGTTCTGTATACATCGGAAATAAGAGTAGGAGGCTTGGATTGCTCCAGGATGAGAGTGTAAAACTACTCTACAGTATCGGTACACTTGTACCCACAACACAAATATATATAAACAGGTACAAAACAAGATTTGGCTTACTTTAACAGTAAGGACAAAGCACAGAGACTGTTGTATATACGTCTATCCTCCTATTCCCTGGAAGTCTTACCACTTCAGATCCTCCAAGAGGTGTCTATGCATTTGTCTAGTCTACTATAAAAGTTATCAACAGCAGCTAATTTCTCCTTTAGAAAACAAAAAAGGATTACAGTAGCCTTTCTGTTCTATTTTATCACCCCCCTCATCCTTTCATAAGATTTCCTCTTAATTGTTTATTTCTAATGACATGGGAAGAAGTTATTTTTATTTCTTTTTCCTTTTCTTTTTCTCCTGTTTCTTTCAAACTCTGTGTCTATTTCTCATTAGACAAGATTTCTATGTTCAAAAAGAAAGGACCCTGGTACCAAATTAATCATATTCAGAAATTATTACAGGGCAGTTTTCTTTCTGCTAGATTCATGACTGGTTATTTCCAAGTTCATCCTTTTAGAATCATAAATAAGCAATAGCACTTGTCTGTGATTGATCTGTAACCTAGCAAACCATATCTCCTAATGTTTTTTTGGGCATCTAGCTAGTAATTAGTCTTAGGAAAAGATCTGAAAGAAGAGAAAGGGTAACACCTTTTTTATCATATGAAACATACATTAATTTTCCTGAAGGCTTCCTGCATAATTCATATCAACATTTGAATCACCTGACCAACAGAGAGACTGCAAAGCAAGTGGTTTTTATGATGGTACACTTACTTCCCTGCAAGCAGATTAAAGTTTGATGGAACTGATCTCTTCTGACTGTAATTTTTTTGAAAGATTTTTATTTCAACTAGCTCTTCTGGTATAAGAAGTTCTCTGGATTGTCTTGAAAAGGAAGACACCTTTCCCTCATTTCTCTGATTTCTTGTTATTCCTCTGGTATCAAATCCTTCTGATTTGAATGTTCTTGGCTTTCAGTAGCTTCAGGCCTGCATGAAGATTAAAATCCTATTGATGTTTCCATAGTCTTTGGATGTCTTTGAGACTAGAGTCTCTTCTGTGAAATAATTCTGGCATTTGCTGTAATACTTTGTCCAGGCTTTAATTAAGGTTTCAACAATTTTAGTAGACTTGATGCTTCAGTTTCTCCCCTCAAACATATCTTCTCTATTGACATGTAAATGCCTTTAACCAGAACTAATTCTGGACATGTACATCTACTGAAGTTTTTTCTTTCATTTTTATGGGTTTATATTCTTTTGGCACCAAACATACTTTTCAGGATAAGGCGTTGAAATACATATACAAGATACAGGACAAATGGACTGGGAAATGAATTTCAGAATATGGAAAGTTTTATATATATACAAAATTATGGGCTATAAAGTAGCTATCACAAAAAAATTGTGCATGTCTCTGAAAAATGTCAGATTCAGTGGTCAGTGGCAAATAAGAAAATCACAGCATTGGACTTTATTCTTAGGAGAGACAAGGCAAAAAAAACAAACCACACCAAACATACCAGAAAATATTCTTGAGAATTTGCACAAATCAACAGTATGTCTTCCTATTGAATATTGTCAGTAGTTCTTCTTATTTGATCTTTAAAATATTATAGTAGAACTAGGAAAAAATAATGGATGCAGAACAGGGAAGATTAGAATGGCTTCCATATGAGGAAAGAGTAAAAAGCTGAGACTCATCAACAACAACAACAAAAAGAAGAAATAGCTTCACAAAGATGTCAGAAGAATTCAGAAAGGAATCTGCTGGCTGTTAAAAACAAGAGCCTGAGCAAACCCACAGATCTGGAAATCCCTGAGCCTTATGCTTTTGGAAGACAGGAGAGTAAAGTTAGGTAAGGATTATTTAATAGTGGTCCTGTGCTATTACTCTTGTTAAAAATAATATATTGTTCACTGTTTGTTACACTACATACAGTCCAAATCTGACCAGTCTGATCAATTATTGTGCAAAGTTGTTTACACAATATGCAAATCATTTATTTCTTTCCCCAGACCACTTACGACTATTCTTATCAATAGCACTCATTAACGCAGAATTATGAAGAATAATTCTCAGGCAAGAATCTACCAAAATGGTGGTTGTAAGAAAATAGGTGCAGTTCAGATACATGGATAAAAAATTATAAATAAGCAGAAGAGAAGTAGTGTAGAGTAACCACATTGTGCATCATGTCAGTCAACCTCACCCAGCTGCCCGCTGAAGTTTGGAATAAGTGCAAACAATAGTTTTCAGAACAGAGATATTATTCTAGATGCTTCTGCATCTTTGGTGTAAAGAAAATGAAATACCTAAAAATGCAGAGGAAGAAACATATGTGGTTATTTTTAAATCCTGAAAGAAGGAATGACCATTTTTTTCCCCCTCCGGTTTCTGACTATTCATAATTTTAAACTTGGAAAATTGAAAACCATCATCTGAAAAAATAGCAATATGTTTTCCCTGGGTCCTCAGAGATCTCCCTAAGTCTTACTAGGTAGCTTACCTTATTTAACTTCTGGGAACAGAGGCAGTTTAGACTAACACAGGATTTCTTCCTTTGCCTTGACATTAGCATCTTCCCCTAGCCCATCTGTCGGTCATAAATTAGGACTCCCATGCCCTTTAAACCCACGTGTCCTGAATCCATGCATGCTCCCATTCCTTAACTGGTGTGTCTGGTATGCAACCAGTAATAATTAAGTAACTGAGCTTATTTATGTGATACAGACACCTGGTCATGTTAAGTTGAGGACAGCAAGAGCCCCATTAGTTGCACTAATTATAGGGAAGATGCTCTAGCCTTCCCAGGATATTCACTCAGTCTTCCCAAAACAGGTTTGTGTCCTGCTCTCTTTCTGCATGCTTGGGAAGAACAGTAGTGTAGAGTGGGCCAAAAGCCAACCTATTTTGGCAGTAGCAGATTATCATGCAAGGAAAAGAAATCCATATGGCCTTTTATATATTTTAGTTGGAACGTAGCCATGACCTGATAAAACACTGAATACATGGCATTGGCACATTGCAACAGCATAGTCCTACTCTGTTTGCCAAGGTCATGGATGAAAATATTTAAATGCTATCAGTTTAAATACTTGAAAAAATCCCTAATTGCCTGTCTCCAGAACACTAGCTCTTCTTTCATCAGATCTCCTTGCCATCTCCCTTTCAGGCAATTCCTCAACCATTTTTTTTAAGTTCATATATTAATTCCCAGTGCTCACTAATATTGTGTACTTTCAGGCTGTTTAATTTCATCTATTATAGGTGTTTATACACTGGTATTTATTTTTCTGTACCCAAATTATGAGAAAAGCTTCTTTGTAGTACGTTAAGACACAAGATTGCTATGTGCTTGAGCATACATGTCAAGGGATTTAACTAAACTTAATATAACCCATTAGTAATTGCCAAAAATCTTCACTAGTAAAGCAAAAGAAAAAGGAGGAAAAAAGCCACCCCTCTATTCTTCAAATGAGAGGAAATTCACAAAATACAGTTCATTATAGTTGATGAAATTACCTACTTAACACAAAGTAGTCAAGATTAGGGATTGGGACATCAAAAGCCCAGTGCTCAGAACATTAGAATAATTCTGTGCATGAACTTGAGTGAACAGAATTGAATATCTTCCATCCTCCTGCTGGCACATGACCTCTGCAATGTCTTGGGGCACAAAACAAAGCTGGCACAGGAGAGAGAGGTGGGTTCCATCTCCACCTCATCCAGTGAAACAAACCCATGACATAGGCACATGAATAAAACATAGCATGAGTGACTGAAGTGGTCCCGGTAGGCTTGGAGGGATTTGGATTGGGCACGTCTGGAAGGAAAAAATCCTTTCAAAATTGGTGCAATAGCCTGAATTTATGGTATTTCTTAGTCACTGTCTTAGCAGCTATGTTATAGCTCTACATATGGTCAGCAATCTATATCTGTCTGTAGATGAGAATCTGCAGCCCCTGTGATTTTGTAACAAGGACTTGATACTGTTTATATGAGTGTTTTCACCTTTATCCCTTCATTTCACTTTACAACTCCAGCATATTAAATATGATTTTTGTGTTTGGTAAACCTTTAACTAAAGATTTGTTGAAAGTCAGTGGAAGTTAAATACAAAAGTTGCAAGTATATTCTGAATGACTCCATCGTTCTCACCTGTGCTTTATAGAGAGAAATTCCCTTGGAAATCTTGATCTTGAACTAGGGCACTAACAAAGGACGATTTTGTCATGTATTCCCAAAAGGCCTTGAAGTGAAGTTCAGACACATTTCAAGTAATTGCACGGCACAGATACTGGGCTACTTGGTTAAAATATAACTCCTGTAGCAAATAAACAGATCACAGACCTTTACATCTATTCTTTCTGTGTGCCTTCTACAGAAAAAGACTCCTTTGTTTCTGGTTTTCTATCCCTTTTTGCCAGAAGCTTAGACCTTCCAACCTAAGTGATATGTTTTAACCTACTTTAATGCAACACATGGGAACATAATTCCTACAGCTAGGAGGAAAAAAATCTTGTATTGATGGACATGTTTGTTTGGGGTTTTTCTATTCACAGGAAACAGGGTAGAAGTCTGCATGCTTATAAATAAAACTGACTTTTGTGTGTTTCTGAGGAGAATGTGCCGTACAGGTTTTGAAAATATCACCATTTGATAAATGTACAACATAAACACAAAAATTAACTTTCATTCTCCTGTTAGGAGGAGAAGAACATGTTCAAAACTGGTTATACGTTAAACAATGAATTCATGGAGACTATTTGAAGAAGGGAATTTTGTAAATTAAAGTCATATGAGAACGGAAACAGATTAATCTTTATATTAAGGTTTCTGTTCAATACCATTCAAATATTTGTCAATCATTTAATAAAGGACTGCAAGCCCCAGACTGAAATTCATGGAATAATGAATGGCTTTATGTAAAACACTAAATACAAAAACCTATTTCTTTCTGTACACATGTGTATAAACACACAGAGGTGTAGTTATAAGCAAAACCATGCCAGAACCTTCTCAGCTTTGGCTGGTAGTTGTGCAGTTTGTGCTGAAAATAGTGCCCTCAAAACCGGGGGATTCTTCTGTGCATAGATGGAAGTCTTCAAATTAGAGTGCAAGCTAGTGGCAAAATCTAAACTGAACATTTTGTAGGAGGAATGTGTAGGAGGCTGGTTGCATCTTATCTTACATAAAGAGTGATCATTTTTTATTAAGAGCTATTTCTTCTAAGATTTAAACAGAAAATCAGTTTACGTTCTGCTCCAATTCATAGAAACTAATTTTAAAATCAGAATCCTAACCCTTCAAAAATTTACCAATATTTTGTGCAAGAAGGTAAAAAATTTATTTTTAAAGCAGGCATACTTTACATTAAACAATATGCTTGCACAAAAAAAAAAAAAAAGATTCTTACAGAGAAATGTTCTGGAACAAAAATGTAGGCACTTCTCACAGATATTTTATAAGATCAGATTTATTGCCTGATAAGAACATGTGAACCTAATTTTTCTTACCTTTTGTGAAGGAATTCCCCTAGCAGAGTGAGTCGGTGGCTCTCTAAGCCCCAATTTAAGTATGATTTAAAAAGATATTGTGGTATACTCAATCAAATTTCACTGATTTAGACTTGACATTTAAGTGGTAATTCGGAATTTACAGGCAAACTTGTTTCATAGCTTATTTAGGAGATAATATTCCCTGGATCTTTGTTAATGAAATTACTCATTTGAGAGAAGAAAGCTATCTTTTTTCATATTTCCACAAGTATTTGAAACACAGAAATACAATCAAAAAGAGTTCTTGAAAGAGGAACAATATTTCTTTGTGCTGATTCAGCAATATCGATACAGTGTTAATTGTTTTTCTACCTACCAGCTTTCAGTCTAGAAAGAAGCAGGCAATTTGTATTCATTTTCATTTAATCATGGTTGTTTAATGAGGCTGTTTTTTAAAAGATGTTAGTTTTTACTGTGTATCCAAAAACAATGTACAAGAGACCAAAGAGACCATCCTCTGCAGGGAAGTATGTTGGACACATTTTCTCCTTATGAATGAGCTGATGTGGGTTGCTGACGTCCCAGGTGAGATCCTTCTATGCTGCACCCAGCAGGGAAGAACCCTGGGAGATTTCTGAACCTTTAAGTGCACAGCACCGAGATAGGTGTAGCACCAGCTGATATCCCTGCGTGAAGATGGTAGCTTGCTCTTCACGACCCACTTCAAAGTTAAAGAATTTGAAGCAAGGAACTGGCTGCATGCACAATTGTGTGGTTTGAGCGCAGAAATTTTCATCCTGGTTTCAGTCATGAAGATTAGCCCACAGAGGATAAAATACTAGAAACACTGGGCAGCTGCTGAATCCCACAGGGCGATGAAATAGAGCCAGAACAAAAAGCTGAAGAGCTCAATAGCCATAGAATGTATGGAGATAGGGAGGATGGAAAAGTATTACTGGTGATGCATTCTGTATCTGCAAGAATCGAAAATATTTCTATTATTAATCATATTTCTACCAAATGGCTAACTCTGATACACAACACTAGTTCAAGGAGTACTTTTTAATTTAATGTAACAGTAAAGCCTTTGGGGGTGTTGTATTTAAAAATAATGAGACTTCAAAAAGCCAGTGACTTTATTTAAGAATTAAAAGATGATCAATAATCTATAAAGAGGACCTGACTTTGATTAGGTGTGGAACAAGAGAACTGGGGGAGGGGAAAGGAACTGAAAGAAAAACCCAAAAATCTCACCCTGATTTTTGACAAAGAAATTTGGCCTGCATCAGAAATAGTCCAGACCAGAATGAAGTATATAAAATGTGAGCATCAGTCCAGAGCAATAAGAATGATTTAAATAAATAAATAAATCTGAAATATCTCATGCAAATGAACCTAATTTAGAAAGGCAGAGCTCTAACAACTGCTCAGGAGGATACTGGAGCCAAGACAAAGCTCAGCTTGTGTATAAATTTTGCGAGAAATTTAATGATATCATTTTGCAAGAGTTTGCAAGGGCTTGCATAAAATGCACAAAATTGTGAAAACCCAGTAACACCACAGTCAAATTCTCCATAAAAGCCTGAAACAGGTTATTAAATTATTAAATTATTTTAAGCTAGGCACTGATGTACAAAACAGCCTGGGTATTGCACAGCTAAGTCTATAAAGCAAAGCACACAAAGGACAAAAATCTCCCCGAAAGAAGAAAGCCTGGGAGTAACAGGAAGTACAGTTGTTGCCATTGGTAATACTTTTGCTCCAGCAAATATCCCTTGGAGTAATACGCTTTGTAATAAGTGTGCCTAATCTATCTGCTCAGCACAGTGACCTGAGAGTGCTCCTCTGGACTGTGAACACTAAATGAAAACCTTGCCACAAAATAAAAGAAGCTGAAGAAGTTACTTGAGGAAGCAGCAACGGTCAGGAACAACACCAGGAAGAACAATTTCAGTTATCCACAGGTGACTCCAAAGGGAGTTTAGGGGCTTTTCAGTAATGTCAAAACTGCTGCTTGAAACTGCAGACCATTTGTCTTTGTGTGAGGCAAGCAACAGAAAAGAGGCATCTTCAGTGCAGGAGAAGCTCTCTAAATACATAAGGCTTTCAGTCTATATGGGAAGCAAGCACTACCTGAAATGGAACAAATATCTCAAACTATTTTTGCCAGCAGAGGTCTTGGAGACTGGCACTCTTACCCTTCTCTGTTTACTCCCCTAGAGAAAATGGAAAGGGCTTGTTGCTCTTTGTTCTTCCATCTTTACAGGCTGACAAGGATTCCTAAAATCAATAAGTACAAAAACATTAAATATGTAAGTGGTTCCCATCTACTTCATTGGAAGCCTTATTTCCATCTCTGAAAATCCTTCCTAGTCCATGGTATGTCTTTTATTGCAAATATTATCATTTAAAATATCAGAAAGGATACAAGACACTTGGGAGGAGCTGGAGCCCTTGGGAATATGAGTTATATGGTGGAGAAAAGTCCAAATACAGTACTGGATAACTTGCTTAGTAGAAATTTTAAAAGGCCATAATCTTAGTCTCACAGACTTCACATTGCATTGGGAAATCATCCTCCATAGTAAAGAAAATAAAAATTTATTTAGATTTATTGTTTCACTTTTCTGTGTGAAAATATTCCCACTCCCTAGACCATACCAATAACGGGGAGAAGGTGGAGCACAACTTGCTGTCTACAGAACTCATCACAGCAAAGATCAGCAGCAGCAAAGTGGTTAAGTTCACACCTATGTCTTCAGCTACCAAATGTTTTGAATCTCAGAAACATGGGACAACAGTGAGCAGTGTGTATTATCTGATTTCTTTTCAGAATAGAAATAAACCTTATTTTTGTCAGCAAATGACATGAGGCACTTTCAGTAAGTGTGTATATGAATTGGAGGAAATCTTAGCCAAAGAAACCATAGTCTGGAACCCAGTGGAAGTAGCACACAGAGACAAATTCTTCTCTGGGAGCGGAACACAACCGTTCCAATGAGATAAGGCACATATTGCTCTAGGCTAAAAATTCACTATAAATGGATCTATGCTGCCAGAATTAAGATGACTGGTACACTTTAGGATATATATCTGTGCTAGCACTAAACCAGGCAATTTTGGAGCAGTGTAGGGGAGAAGTAGATTTCAAGGTGAAGAGACTCACATCTTGAGCAGGTCACTCAAGTTATAGACAGGTTTGCACTGAAGGGAAAAATCTCATAACAGAATCAGGTAGATTAAGGCTTGCATGACCATGCCTTCCTGTACCTCAATTACACCTTCAAATTCAGTGTAGGCATAGGATAAATGGTATAAAGGCATTAAATGAAAGCACCTAGTTTTAGGCAAAGGAAATACTAAGAAAAGCCTGAACAAATAAAAGCAGTAGGGTGATGCAAGAAGGGATTAGGGTCTGGATGTAGGCAGGATCACAAAATGTAGTGATTTAAAAGGAAGGGGAAGGCAGAACAAAATGTTTTGAAGGGAAAAAGCTGGTGGAAACTTCAAAAAGACATGGTCAAATCAGGTTTTTGCTGTACAAGAGGTTTTTTGAGGGGCTTTTAAAGTGTGGAATTGAAGGAAACAAGTGTAGATAACCACATGAGCTCTTAGTAACAGAACTGTGACCAAGCTGTGTGGTGTGAAAAACTGGCTGCGAACTTTCTTTGGACACAATCTCTTCATTCAAAATCCTTTGTCTAAAAGCCTGTGGGTTTCCACAAAAATGAGAATATTTCTAGTATAAATATATTTGACTTTTTACTTTACAAAAATTTCTTCCTTTATCCTAACCCAAAAGACAAGGTGGGTCCAGAACTTTATTCATGTGTAATAATGAGTAAAAAAAGAATAAAGTGCCCATCTCAGGCTTTTGCAATGGAGTAAGATGAAGAATTCATAAAGGAATACCATCAAATGGAGCAAGGTCAAAGGTATAAAGCTTTCAGTAATCTCAAAAGAATCCAAAATTTTATCCACCCCTTCCCCCAGCTGCTTGACATTTTAATGGTAAAAATTCTATATCTAGTTTCCAGGTTCATGTTCTAGGGGGAAAAAATGAACATGCTAGTTTGCTCAGAGTAAAAGCTAATGAAGAGCACAGCTCCTTAGTGAATGTACACACTATTGTACAGAAAAGCCCACGGAAATAAGAAGAAGCCAATGGTATTAATCAAAAGCCAGGGAGCCAGCATATTTCAGTAATAACTGCAGTTGTCAATACAGGACAGTACAATTTGAAGTGAAACCTTATGAAGAGATCAGAATCTTATCAGAACCTTTCTTTCAAATCTTATGTGTACATAAATGCAATGTGTCTCTTTCTCTATCTGAATGGATGCTAACCAGGAACGCTTAGAAAAACAAAATTTCTGTAAGTAGCTTAAATTCATCCATACTCATTAGATGCTCAACTAGGTGAAACAAACTTTTCATCATATGCCAGAGGTTTAATTTAATTTGCCCAGGATAAGCACTTAACCATACCCACAAAGCTCTGATCTTTATTTTTTTTAAAAAA
This sequence comes from Corvus brachyrhynchos, assembly GCF_000691975.1. Classification (NCBI taxonomy): domain Eukaryota; kingdom Metazoa; phylum Chordata; class Aves; order Passeriformes; family Corvidae; genus Corvus; species Corvus brachyrhynchos. Next base: position 926,331 of record NW_008236935.1, on the reverse strand, counting down.
AATTACTCCAGGGTAGTGAAGCAAACACTATTAAATACTGGAAATCTACAGGCAGACTAAAATTCAACATTATTTCTGCTAGATCTGAAGGTATTTACTTGAGTTATTGCTGAAAAAATAAAAACATCACTAAATTCCATGCTATACAACTGCTCATTGAAGTAAACTCTCATAAATAATAAGGTAATTTAACCTTCCACTTGCTTTGGTTGTATTATGATATTGCAGGAAGAATAATCTCTTAAAGATGATGACTCAGAGGACTTTTTCCAGTAATTTAAAATCAAATTAACAAAGATTTTCTTTACAAAGAGGTGGATACTCAGTTTCACTCCTCGAAGGCAAGGGAAGGGTTTTTTTAAAAAAAGAAATGGAATATTTTAATGGCATCAATTATGCTTGTTTGCAGTTTTAAGACTGATGAATTAAATCAAACTTTGATGAAAAGCACCCTTGCTAAACTAAAGCAGGCAGCTTGCCTGCTCTCAGGGTTTTTTAGCTTCCTTTGAAAACTAAAATCAAGTTAGAAAATGAGAATCAAACAACTGCAAATAAGTGAGTACATAGTTCCTACCTGAAAGGTAATTTCAAAAGTAAACAATTTCATATGTCATTTTAGAACAATCCTAACTGGATCCTGTTTTTATTAATACTTGGAAAGACTGGCTATTTGATTTTATCTCCTTCTATGAAGATAGTGTATCAAAAGGAGTTATCACTAGTAAATGTATATCAGCTAAATATTTTTAGAGAAGACTCCTGCAGCTGATCAATATCCAGGGCTATATAATTTAAAATAGATTTGGCAAACCCTTTTTGACCAATAAGTGACTCCAGAAGCAACACAATATTTACATGTCTGAAGTTACTGCTAATAAATCACTTACAGTTCCTCTAATATGGATTTTATGATTTGGTGTCCTAAAATTAAGCTCCACCTGAGTACTTATTATGATGATATTAATTTTCTTGCCCCAGCTGCCAAAGAACTAGATGTAGCACAGGCAACCAAGAAAAATCTTGTCTCCTTCCACTTAATTTTCTTAATACAATTCACTAGGCTTGTTTTGAAGCTGGAAAGGGTGGTCAAACAGTGGACCAGGCTGCCCAGAGAAGAGGTGGTGTCACCATTCCTTGAGGTATTCAAAAGATCCATAGATGTTGCACATTGGGACAGAGTTTTGTGGTGGACTTAGCAGGTTGATGATTGGGACTTGACCTTAAAGGCCTTTTCCAACCTAAATGATTCTAGTATCCTATGATTCTATGTTATATACACTGTAATCAGCCTGGGGAGATCACTGGTTTACAATGTTGCCTTTTTTTTTTTTTTTTTTCCCCAAGTACAGAAAAATATTCAGGTCATTAATTACATTTGTAGTCATAGTTAATTATGTTGGGGTAATCAGGCTTCTTGCTTCAGGGTGCAAACTAATTACCACAAGGGACATCTGCATTTTATGGATGGCACTGCAAATCTGGAAAGCGCACATAAAGCTCTTCTTTTTCTTTTCAGATATGCTGTTAATCACTAACTGGACCAGAAACTGACTTTTCTTGTGTGAAAAAGCTTTATTTCCTGTAAATTACATGGAAGCATGATTTTTTCTATTGCTGAATAAATGAAACTACCATCAACTGTAGAGTTTGGGTATTTTGTTCATGAGGGAAGGAAAGATGATAAACTGAACAAATATAACGGCCTAGTGTTGTATAAACCTGTTACCACAATTTAATTGATACCTTATCAACTTTAAATCTCTTATGAATGTGGAAATTTGTGTTCTCTAAACTGAATTGAGAAGAGACAACACTCTTCTGCCAAACAGTCTGAATGTTTGTACCCTGGACAGGACAGAATTGAAAATCAGGCCGTTTCACAGAGATCAGATAAGGTGCACACAGGCTTTTCTGGTGTACTGTTTTATCCTGTTTTGGAGAGCTTTCCAGAGTTAATGAAGAATTATGAGAAACAGTGTATTCTGTAAAAAGGCTGTTTCTTGTAGAAGGTTATGAGGAACCAAAAGAATGGCTTATCTCTCCAAAATTAAGATGATGATTGATGTTGATGATGATGATGATGATGACAACGACCTTTCAGTTGTCTCAAGAGGCTTTCTAAAACCTCGTTCTTTATGTTCTCTTTTGTTCTTATACATACCTATTTTTAAGGGTTTGACTTCCTAGGAACTGAGCAGTATTCAACAACATACGTATCTTCTTTTCTGCTAGAAATACAGTATTTCAGAAGGATGAAAATTAAAGCACCAGCGAAGAAGTGCATAGCCCATGAAGTGACAGTGATCAGAACAGGGAAGAATTGTTAAAGAGTAAAAATTGGGACTGAGAATTGAATTTGGGATTTTTGTCAAATCACTAAACTTCTTATATAATGTCCTCTGCAAAACAAAAAGTTCATATTTATTAAGTTTGTGAGTTTCGGTTCATTAGAATTTATCAGTGTTCTGAGATCAATTGAAAATATTTTGTATGCAAAAAACATATTTTTATGAAAGGTCTTCAGAAATCATATTAAGGTGCATATTAGATTTGTAATGAAATACAAAATTATGTGCATCTCTGAGATGAGAGAGCAACCCAGCTTTTGGGAAAAGTAATGGAAATTAATAAACTTGATGTATACAAGCTACCCAGCAGGTGACACAGTTACAATTATCATTTTCAAAAAAGATACTCAATAAGATTCGGGATTCTTCCTGTTTGAAAATTGTGGAGATTCTTTTTGTCAAAAGTCATTATAAAACCTTTAGTGCATGTACAGCTTTTAATTGAGCTTTAACTCTGCTTGCCTTGGCAAGCTTTAGGAAGCTTTAGCAAAGGCTAAATAAGTTCAAAACAGTAATGAAACCAGAGCCTTAGCTCCAGTCACAGAAGACTCAGTGAGACATGGGATCCAAAGCACACAGAGCTGCACACCCAGAGTTCCCTCTTGAATGGGAACCCAGAGTAAGTATGTCAGCAAAGCTGATCCCTGATCAGATCTCAGAAACACCCCACACTCACTTAAAGCTACAAGGACAAATATCATGAGCCACATGTGGAGAAGGTGAATGTCTCTGCTATCAATGTTGGAACAAGACACTTGAAGATAATCACCTGACTGGTGCTTGGAGCATCTGTTCTTGTGAGCAATTACTCAGCTCCAGACAATCACTGGAATCGATGAGTCCCTTATGTCTAAAAAATACCTACTGTTTTAGGTGCATAGGAACATCCATCTCCTCTAAAAAATTGAGCTGATTCACAAAATGGTACTTATGAAAAGGGCAGAACTAACATCCTTTATATTTACCTTCAGCAGAACAGACTCTGTTTTTAATGCTGAACTTGCATTTTCTACCTGGTCACAGACATTCTGCAGGTTTGTCAGACCATTCAGCATTTTCATGTTTTCCATCTGAATTACTTATTTTGCTTCTATTAGGAGAAAAACCAGTTCTCCCTCAAAAGTCATTGACATGATTGCTTTCTCACCGTGCAGGCTGGACAGTGGGTTCAGCCCCTATTTCTATGATACCAGTAACTGGGAAACAGAAGCAGGCACAATGCAGCGCTTTTGTTTTCTTTGATCTTTCATAGAGAATTACTACCATGAGCCTTGTCTTGACCCATTGGTCATTTTAGAAAAGTTTTTTGAAAGATTTAGCAGCCTATGATAATACAGAATTGAGAGGGCAGAGATCCTCCTTTAACTAAGGTTCCTTAAGATGCTGTCCAATAAAAATACCAGGACAGTTTCCTGTTTTCAAAATCCTTATCCCATGATCAAGAGTTTTGAAACCATTTCAATTCCAAATATTACAAAGCATAATCCAATCTCTCTATTGCCTTACACTCTGTGGTAAAAAAAAACATTCCATCTTACTTCTGGAAGTAAATTAGGGGGGTTTTAATATATATTGCACACACATGTTAACAGGGTTGTTGTTGAGCCATAATTCTTTCTTCATCAAAGGCTGATAAGAATTTAATACTAGTGATTTTGAAGGGACAAGTTTTTAGGCCAGTAAGTGTGTATATGAATAAAAACAGTGCTGTTTTAGCTCCATTTTTAATGCAAGAAAAAGGACTCATTTTGTCTGTAGGGATAATTAAGTCTCACAATATATTTATTTCAGGATTTAAGTGCTATTAGAAATAATAAGAAGTCACCCAACAACTATTAGTAAGCCTTTTTCCATATCCAACAAGCTTCTTAATCTTCTGTAATCTTTCCACAGGAAACCAAAAGCAGGGTCTTTTGAAAAAGTTTTAAAAAAACGATCAGATGTGTCTTGATGAGCAAGTAATATTACTGACAGATAGTGATTGTAAGAATGCTTTGTTATGTTGATCTATGTCCACCTCCTACGATAATTTTCAAAAATAATTTTTTTTTACTCATTATGTGTATTACCACCTTATTCAGGAAGCTTGCCCATCATCCAGAGGGAAAAGGGTAAGGAGAAACAGAAGAGAAAATGAAGCTGACATAGAGGAATCTACATTGGCTAAAGGATTTCCACAGCAAGGGCAAGAGCAGGACCAAGACCAGAGCACAAGACAGGTCTGTGAGGTGGCTCTTCCTATGGATCATCCAACAGGTGAGATGAACAGGAGTTGTGGACAGAGAAACATGAGCACTGGGAGACCCAGTTGTCATCTTAAGAGCTAAAATAAGGAAGGATGGGCTGGGAACAGAAAAGTCATGGGTGGTATATAGCAGGTAGTCAAAAAAACCCTAAAGACTGAAGGATTATTAGAATGGAGATCTGCAGCAAAAGACAGGTTAAAATAGCACATTATGAAGACTGCAATTAAATAATAGCCTTTTTAGGCTGGATTTAGATCCAAGACTCATCATTATTTTAAAATAAGAGGATGAGGTAATGTGCAGATCAGGGGATGGACTGATCATTGACTTGAAGGCTGGCATCATCATAGATGAATTCAACAGATTATCAGAAAAGACAAAAGCAATTGAAGAGCTTAGCTCCAGAAAAAAGGTTGATGGCTGGGTACATTTGATATGAAAACAAATGGAGGAAAGTGGCTTTGAGGCTACTGATCTAAGAAGGGAGGAAGCTACAAATCCAGAGGTTAAATTATTCTCTGTAAGAGAAAAACTAAGGCCATCTCTATGTCAGTTTACATGACGCAGTGATCCAGGAATGGCAATGAAGAGGAAGATGAAAGGTCATGAACATCTCAACTCTTCAGGAACAGCAATTAGGAATCATGTTAGAGATGCAGCATGCAGTCCAAAAACTCAGAGAGAAGGGTACAGGATGAAATGCAAAAGGAATGAAGAAAGTAAAGAAGGCAACTGCATGGAGAAGCAATGTGGTGGCAGTAAGTTCAGTTTTGGGACAGTGTCAGCCCAGGTCTTGAGCAAGATCCACAGGAAAGTGTGCAGGTGATGTCTGGAACCTGTTAGTATTTGAAAAGGGAAACTGGAATGCAAGGAAGAAAAGAGACTGTGAGCTTTTAAAGCAGCAAGGATCAAAAAGGAAAGAAAAAAATCAAGGAAACGGTGAGAGACTGGTAAGAAGCACAGGTGAACTGCAGAGAATATTTAAATAACCCTCTGAGTGGCATTTAAAAAGTGCTATAAAGTCAGCATCTGTGGAAGCTTAGCACTCTTTTCCTGTCCTCATCCAGGCAGCTTATGCCTTGTTCCATGCTGCTGAAATCATCTCTCTCTTTCCAGTGTGACAGTGTGTACTCTTGCAAATGCTTCTTAATCTTTCTTAGGTTTAGCTGCTAGCACGATGCTCAAAGGCATGCATTTATGCAATGTAAAATTTCTTCTTGATCTGGATTTTAAGTTTGCAAAGATCCATTACAGACAAAACAAAATAAAAACTTAGGTTTCTCATTTTCTGCTTAATCGTTGTTTCCAGAAATCAGGTTTCATGAGGTATTTTTAATAGAAAACTTAGAAAACTAATGTGTATCCTTGGGGATTCAGACAAAAATCATCATTATAGCAGGTTATCTGACACTAACTTACACGTCAGCCAGCAAATTTGGCTAATTTTTTTCATATGTTACATTTTTCTATATAACACAAGCTTTCAATATAACATAAGCTTTCAAGCTTTTCTCTCAAGATGTGCGTTTAAATTAAGAAGTTCTGTTTTCTTTTATTCTGAACTGTTTCCTCTTTTTTCTTTTCCTCTTTTTTCTTTCTTTATTCTTCTCATGGTGCAGAGTCTTGAGCATTCCTGAGCATGTAAGAAGCTGGAATCCACTTTTCTATACACCACATTCAGATTATCATACTGACATCATTCTGTAAATGGCTAGGGTCAAATAAAATAATTAAGATATGAAGCCACATAAAATATGTTTTCTGTTAATTGTGCCCATCTCACCCTGTACAGCATTTTAGCAATGAGACATTGTAATTAATTGACTGTACAATAAATGTACTAAAATTTGAGAATGGTAATAACACCCTTTGGCTTTGAAAGCATTGGCAGAATGATGTTAGCATAAAAATCAGGTTTTATATCTTCATCTGTAGATGCTTTAAGGCAGTGGATGCCTTTTGGGTGTGACTCTGAAGGACAGTAGTGCAAAGCACAGGGTTCCAGCTGCCAGCTCAGTGCCTGATGGACTGCCAACAGAGCACAGCAGAATGCTCATGAGCTTTGGCATAGTCTTGATCTGAAGGGACTGCACAAGTTGTTTCTGAAGTTAGTTTATGGCACATTTGCCCAGGACATGCTGCTTTCCATGACACAGACATACCCTTAGGTCTATACTGACAAAATGTTTTCCTTCTGTATTTAATTTCTAAATATAGCTGGGGCTGCAAGAAATGAGGCACTGAAACTCCTTTAGGGTGGTGACTGGGGTATGATTTATTTATTTTTGTGACCTCGGAGCAATCTGAGATTCTGAATTTCAAAGCTGTTCTTTCCTCTCTTATCTTTGTAATTTGGCCTCCAATACTAATAAATTTTGCCATGTGCAATCACAGTTCCTGAAAATGTTCACATTTACAAGGGGGATAGTAACCATCTAGCAATCATAATAGCAGAGCCTGTAAAAGACAGGATCTTAAACTCCAGATGCCCAGTACATAGCTCTGCTCCAACTTTTATAGGAAGATACACTGACATTTTGTAAGTTAAATTTCACATACACTTCAGCTTCAGATGCTTTTCAGTCAATATGGCAGTTCCCCAAAGTATCTTATGTAATTTTTGTCATGTCACACTTTTAATTAATATTTAAGTTTTTTACCAAAAAGAATTGCAACTTCTAAGCAGCCTGGAGCCTTGGAATTCTGCAGGAAGAAGCTGAATTTATTGACACAGCAGTAGAAGTGAAGTCCCTTGTTTTGTACAGCCATTACAGAGAAACAACAAGAGTGTACAGAATATTCATTTCAAAACTGACTTAATATTCTAGATAGTATGGTTGTTTAATGATAGCCTAGAAATCGTCGTGAGGGTATGTTCCAATTTTAGTTTCAAATGCACCACTATACAGCTACCAGCCTATATTTTACACACAGACATCTTATATTTTCAATTAAGACTGAGAAAAATGAGTTCTTTTAAATGTGCTTTACCAGCTTTCAGACCTACTCTGAATGTCTCAAACCCACATATTAGCAACACCAGATCTTGCACTGTTATGCATATATGAAATAAGTCATTTAAAATGTCAATAAATGGCCCCAATATGAGCATTGTGATCTTTTGTCACATTGTGAACGTAATTTTTTCATATTGAATAAACTGTATAAGAAGGCTTGAATAGCACATAGTAGGAAGTCTAAAAAGTGTGTGTGGGGGTGGTTATTACAAAATCTGACACAAAACTCAGTAAGCAGAATGTATCTTTCTACTGTTTTCAGTGAGGTTTAGATGAAGCTTTATGATGACATTCTGTTTTGAAGTTGTGATTGTTTATTCTTTAACGACTGATTCTTTCTCCCTCTCTCATTTAAATAAATAGATTTGCTTTATTCTACCAGCCACAGGAAATAGACAGTAAAACATGGTAGTCCTGGTGTTGTTCTTGTCTAGGTTTTTTTCCCTACTTCATGTGCCCTTAAACATTTTTACTTAATCTATGATAAGCATCTTGTACCTCAGACTGTTATTTTCTCTACAGAAGACGAAGAAACATGTGGATTCTTGTTGAAAAAAAATACTTTCTTATGATCAAAACAGGAAAAGGTGCCTTCCCACCAAGCAAACAGTGTAATCTCTAGAGCATCATCTAGTAACATCTGTAGTCTATTTCTGAAATATGTTTTGATGACACTGACAACACTGCATGGCGTCCGCCCCTCACCACTCATAAAGAAGCTGCAAAAGAAGAGCACTCGATTGCCTGGGAAGCCTGGGGCTGGCACAGCGTGCTCACCAGGCACTCCCTCAGCCTTCAGCCAGTAACAGAGGTGCACAAATGCCCTAATGGCTGCCCTACAACGAAGGCACAGAGGAGCGAGGTGTGAGTCAGGTCTGTGGTAGCTGGTGACTGCAGGGGCAGCCAAACTGTCAAGAACCAGCCCACTGCTCAGGCAGCTCTGGGTTGCCCTTGCCAACATCCGCCTTCAGCAGAGAGCAGTGAGAGTGCAGCAGCACCAGCAATTAGGAGCTCCTTTTCTGAGAGGGGAAGGAGCAATGTGGATGCTTCATACCTAGTAAGTGTAAAATGTGGCTGTGCCAGCACTGAAGGGATATGTGGTGGCTTCAGACCCTGAAAGAACCAGGCTGTGGGACCGTGTATGGCAGATCTAGGTGTGAGGTCTGCAGTAAAGATCTGGGCAGGGGGAATTCATTTGAGTGGCTTGCAAGGGGGTTCTTTGTGTGAGTGTGTGAAGGAGCAGCACATGAAGGCAGAGAGATTTAGCATGGAAAAGATGAGTTGTAGGTAAAGAGAAAATGAAAGAGGATCCACAGTATATACAGTCGAATATAAATCAGTGGGTTGACAGCACAGCTGGGCACATCCTCTCTGTGGCCCTGCTGAGTGCCAGCTGCAAGGAAGGCCATCTGGAGCACTGATTTATACTGTGATTCACCAGCATCAATGACAAAAACAGCTGGCTGCCTCTGAGCTCTGGGTGTCACTTTGATAATGAAATCCAGTGGTCCTCTTTCAGTCAAAGGGGCTTTCACATGCATTTTTATTAAAGTTGCGGTTAGAGTTACACTGCTGTCAGTTAAATTTGTACCATATTTTTCATCTGAATTTGGGTGATTTCCTTCATAATGCCACTGTGTCTTCAAGAGACTGGTGTGCCTGCACATTAAAGTGTGTTATAACAGTGTATCCTGTTATAACAACCAAACCTGATCAATATCTGCACAATTTAAGAAGGTCTTACAGCTACACTTTCTAGAGATCTTGCTTTAGGAAAACACCATACAGCAGAGTCTGTTCAGAAGGCAAATAGCATTTATAAGCTTCTTGTGAGGGTGATTTAGCTACATCCAAAGAAAGTGTTAAAGCTATTGGAAGCAGAGATAGCTAGCTGCTTCTTTGGTGTCAGAAATTTAACAATGCCTCATGGGACCCTTTCCAACTTGTCCCTAAGTGAAACTAGCAGCCCAATTTTGTTCGTTGAAGACAGTGAGGAAAGGAACACTGCCTAAATTTGTTAGCATGCAAGGGACAGGTTTCAGGATAGTCCAGATAGTCTGTCCTTTCAGTTTGTTGTCTTTTGTCATCTTCCCTCAGAGTCTCCTGGCAACAGTGGCACATCTGACAAACAAAAGCCACACAGACACTGCTGTATCCCATCAGAATGACAATTACTTCCCATTCCAGTATTTGTTCAAACAGTTGTTTAAATATGTGAGGCAGTACACTTGAGATGAAAAAAATATGTTGCTGAGAAATGTATTAGAGGATTTTGGAAGATGTGGCAAAGCAACACTTGCACATGTGGAATGGACTAAACAAGCATCATTTTTCAAATGCCTTGTTGGTGACCTCAATTCAGAGTTTTTTCCGTAGATAGCTTTGGCTGTGAAATAAAAATTGGACAAGAGTGTCTCCTACAAAGCACAAACCCCAATTTGCAGAATGAAATACTTGCAAGGTCAAGAAGTTACAACTCTTCAAAAAATTACATTTAAAGTAAAACACTGGTCTTGCCTAGTGCATTAGCATCTACAGCGACAAAGGCATTCAGACATCTGAATTTTATTCACAAGGCTTTTACATGCTCTTTTAAGAATATTCATAGATAGTCCAGTATAAATGCACGGCAAAACAGTGAAGTGCCACACAATATGGCTCTGTGAGAGGGACAAAGGAATGATCTAGAACTCATGTTAATTGATTTTTCAATTTAAGTGATTTTCATTCTAAACCACTGACAGCAATAAAAAGAGGAAAGATTCATTTCACATAGATACATTCAGCTGTATCTCTAGTGCAGACAGAACAGCATCGACGGACTATTTATACCACAGTCCCTGTTAATACACTCTTGATTGATCTGACCATTACAAAGCACTTTGTGGCACATGACATAGCAAAACCCCAGCAGAAAGCCCAAATATAAAATGTGTAATGCCAGCACTGGACTGTCCACAGTGACATCATTTTCCTACCTACTTCCAAAATTTTTTTCTTCAAATTTCTCTGCCCTACTAATAAAAAATAGGAAAACTCTAGCTTCATGGCAGTTCAGCATGCTGCTTCCAGAGATCCTCCTTGTGCTACTGGCTGTTTTGCACCAATCCCAGGTTACCCACAAGGCAGATTGCTCAGCTCAAATGCACTGGGCTGGACAGATGTTGCCAGGAGGCACGGCAACTTTTTGGGAGACTCCCAGAAAAGGGCTAATTTGCCACCTTAACATCCAGGTTAGAAGGCAAGCAAGAAGAAAGGTGTCCTTACACCTACGGCAGCACTACAGGCCTCCTCAAAGGGCCCCATCTTAAAGGGTGCTGTTGGATATCAGCTGCTCATCCCTCTTCCCAAGGGACAGGAATGACTGATACAGTTTTGTAAGTGAGAAAGAGAATTAGATGACAACACTGAAAGGAATTTTTTCTAACTGCAATGTGTGCAGCTTATTCACTAACACAGCAAATCCTTTGTGAATTCTGTGCCAGCTTCTTCAGTTCAAGACTACTGTACATTCACTTGATTTAAAAAGATTGGTTTTGGTCTTACTTTAAAGTTGTGGTACTTATGCATGACTTGCGTATGAATGAGGTGAATTAATTCGTTACTGAGAAGCCAGATTAAGTTCTGCAGCTGTTCAGCCTGGGGACCTTGTTCAAAGCATGGCCAGAGTGACTGAAAAATCCTTTACTGCATGAGGCAGTTTTAGGCTCAAGTGTAACATAGCAAGTAGCATTAGAAATATTAGATTGGAAAAGAAATTAAAATGACTTGCTTATACACATCATCTGAAGAATAAATATTTTTTAGAGGGCTACTCTGCAGGTAAGTAATGACAGTGTATGTGTTGTCCCCACAGCTGCCTGACCTCGAGGGTGTTAATTTGCGTCTTGAGTGCAGCTGTGATGTTCACAGCTCGTATTCACAACCAAGATGTCAAAGGAGCTTTACAAATTGTGGATCAAATACAGGATGTTTTCTGTGGCAGAGAACAAAGTGAGAAGAAGAATATCTCCTTTCTTCATGTTTGACATTTTACCTAGTGTTCTCTCACACATGGTCTTTCAGATATGATCAGAAATTCTGGGAGAATTTTTTACTTTGTAGTAGTTAAAATACATACTATATAATACTGTGGATGGAAGCCAAGCGGTAGATACTTCCCTTACTTTGTTTGAGCATGTTTCTGACTGCCTGTTTATGGCACTGTTCTATTACTTCCTAGGACATGACCGTGCAGTCATTTCATGTTTATCTCTTCCAGCTTTCAGAGTTCATTGAACTGTCATGTTATACATGCAAACTGTAATGGGAGAAATGACTGTATTGTTACAGTACAGGTTATAAAATATGGTCCGCTTGGTAGTTTTGTAATAGTGTTCATGAATTTGTGTTTTAAATACAGCTGACATACTAAACAGTATAGATGTTCCTGTCATTAAAAGGGCTTATTAAAGGAAAATATTGATAGCAGGACAGATCAAGAAATGCAATTGTGTGAACAGAGGACTAAAACCCCTGTCATGAGTATGAAAGTAATTGTCTACACAGCAGAAATTCTTCTGTATGAATTAAAGGAAAATTGAAATTCCATTTAAAGAATATCTGAGAGTACAACCTGTGGGGAGAAGAAGTAACGAAGAAAAAAAATAGAGAAAGGAGATTCAAACAAACAAAAGATTTGGAGCAATGAGGCAGTTCCTCTATAACAGAGATCACAGCAGAAAAGCACTATGTAACTCCCGTTGATATAAATTTAATATTAGCAATGAAGCATACTTTGGATTTGCTGGTTGTTTTTCAAAAAGTAAGACAGCATCAAAGAGTGATTTCTTTCCTTCAGTTTCAGTTGAAGAGTGACTATATATGCTTGGAGGTGTTTCTCACCTGTCCACCAGAATATATTCTGGTAGCATGGCCTATCTGCAATAATGTATTAAATACCTAATTATTCTCATGTCTTGCTCACATACTGTTTTGTATTTTTATGTTGGGTAACAATACAGTAGCACATGACAGTGGTGTTTCTCTTGATCTTTGTGTGATTTTAGTGTAATACATTCAAATCAACCTCTTTGAAACTGTAACTTGACTGAAGCAAGCAGTCACAGACTGAACTAAAAGTGGCAAGTATGGAAGTAAGGCTTTCAGGTTGTTTGATGGTCACTGCTTCTGTTTCCACACAACAAAATAAACATAAAATATTTTCTTTTAATTTCCAGTGAACACCCACTTACTCTGCTTACCAACAGTAATAATAATAATAACAATAACAGTAAAAATAATAATCACAAACAAACCAAAACAGAGAGTCTCAACTTCACTTTTGCAACCATCCACTCTCTACAGACTGTTTCTCTGTCAGGGACCCTACAAATTCTCTGCATCTCCAGATTCAAGTAGTGTGAAAGAACTTCTTGCAGGTTCTCTTAGAATTCTCCTTGGACTTGGTGAAAGGTAACAGAAACAATGATGCTTCATGTAAAAACCATTAAGGCTCAACAGGCATTTTCAAATAACTAGTTTTCCTGGGGAATTATTAACTTCTGAAGCTATCAACACGTGTTGGCTTGTATCTTTATGCTTAGGTAACTTGAAGAATTTTAGTTTTAAACCAGAATAATTCACAATGAATCTTCAGCATGAGGGAGAAGCAGCAGAATTACAAACACCCATGTTAATGAATTCCATGTAACATTGTGTGCCGGGCCAACCATGGTAAATGGTTATTTTTTCTAAATTTGATTTCATATTTGCTAGAATATTCCTGTAGTCTAAGCCATAATATGGTTAAAACTACATCTCAAATCTATTAGCTGCAGATTTTGAACAGTTTCTATGATTTAACTTCATAAACAGAACATAATAACAGCTCTGCAGTGGGGTGCCAGATGATTCCTGCATGCAGCCTAGTGTACTAAGGCATGATCACATCAAGAGTGAGAGACCCACTCTGGACCTTTTCACCCTGCGAATGTGTGTGTGTATGTACACATAATTTCTAGCTGAATTGAAGAAGACAACATTTGCAAAGGAAATTATATAAGTGAAGACTGTAAAATCATAACTTTCTTTCTTTACCCCTTTTTTAGAGCCAAGAAAAGGCCTTTTTGACTGCTTCTTCATACACAGAACTAATTAAGAGTATGCTTAAACCCTAAACAAGTCCATTTGCAGTGTCAGGGAGAGAAGCAAACAGCAAGGCTCCTAATTTTACAAAGACTCCAAATACTTACCCAGATCAGAGTTGCAGAGTCATGTTGCTGATCATTCTGTCATTCTAGCCTGAGGTATACACATATCTCCAGTGGTGGATGTGAAGAAATGTAAATAGATTCATGTTTCTGGCATGCTCATTTCTTGTCCCTCAAGGACTAATCTTGAGTTTGCACTAAAATCTGCAGAAAAATCATGTGGCTAATCTTTGTTTTTAAAAGTGAATAGTAATGCATACATTTTCTGGTTTAGGATTTTATCTTTTTTTTTTTTTTTTTTTTAATCTATCAACAGGGTTCTAAAATACACTTTCTTATTATTTCTCACAATCCTGTCACTCCTCCCTTATCCCCCAAGTGATCAGACCTATGCAAATTCTTGATGGGCTCAGCAGTAACTTCAAGATCGTTTGGAATTCTGTGGGCAGTTTTAAAGCAACAAAAGGCTCTTGTACTTTATCTTAGGTTTTGGTCTCTATTTGATTCCCCTTTTTTACAACACTATCTCTGAACCTTGCTTCAGAAACACACAACAGCTGAATTATCAGCAAAATATTATCAGCAAAAATATTGACCCCAGGTTAGCTTCTAACATTTCTGAGAAGTCCACTAAAACACACCTCATGGGATGATTTTAGTTTTGTTAACCTCCCTACAGGCAAAGCTTCGTCCCTTTATTCTTGTACGAATTCCCAAATTTCTTGTACAAATTTTTCTCCTGAAATACTAACTTCCTACATGGCATTGTGTCAAATTCCACTGCATTCCAAAGATAAGAGATGTGGAACACTTTCCTTGCCTAGAACACCAATTGTGTTTTTCTGTGAAAAACCCTTGATGAGACAACTTGCCATTCTCACACTGTTGCATGTTTAGACATTTTCAACTTACCCGCATTTTTTTTCAGGAAAGACTAATTTGAGCCCTGTCTATTACAGTGTCTTAACTCTTGCTTAAATGACATGTTTTCCCAACTCGTTTTCCCTTGCAATGCTTCTTTATTGAACCTGTATTAATATTCTGTTGAGCCATGTTCTGGTTTCCAGATTGATGGTACCTTTCTCTGGATGAAAGATCCGTTGTAAATTCTCACTGCTTGATAGTGGTTTCATTTCCCAACTCCTTCAGAATTCTGAAATAAAAAAATGTCCTGCTCTCTAGTGGAAAAAAAACCCAAACCAAAACCCTACATAATTTATTTGTTCTTCTGTTTATGCATTAAAACTTATTATGTGTCTCAAACTCAGGCAAAATACTCTCTTTTGGAATCATACCTACTTTACACCCTTATGTTTTTCGGGTAATGTCCTATGAATAGAACTTTAACCTTTTTACTAATAGTAACAAACTCAGAAAGAATATTATCTTCTTTGTCTGACTTCCATTATTTCTAGCATCAGTTTCAGGCAGCGACACTACATTCTGCTCTGAAGCCACTGACCCTGAAAATCTTCAAAGCTTAATAAACATCATACCTGTCCTTGCATTCTCTTCTCTCTCTCCCTTTTGCTTCTATTCTTTTTAATTGTAGGAATGGAGTGAGTGGGGGAATCAGTGTTTCAATTTCTTTTGACAGGTTTAGCTCAACTTGGCTATCTGTATAGTCTCCTTCCTTTAGCTGAACAAACCCTTCAATATTTTTTGATATAATTTAAAATAAAAACCAGAACCTTAGTGCCATTGTTCTCCTCTGTGGTAGTAAATACCTATGGAAATAAATCTTTATGGAAATATGCTTACTGATACAGATTGATTACTGTTATACTAATTTGGAGAAGGAACAGTGTACATAACAGGGGGAAGTGGATGGACATGCATTCCACCTTCCCAGATGATCCTGAGCACACCCAGGAACTGCAGCTCCACTCTGCCAAGAATGATGTTACTACCTTGAGAATTAGCTTTGGGACTTGCTGCTACAGTGAGCATCAGTAGGAGTTACTCAGCATTCTGGCAGCTGTGCTTTTAGGAAAGTATGAATTTAAAGTATGTGAATATGGAAAAGCCACAAGCTGCTCAGTGCTTTTGCTGCAGATCAGTGCTGCCCACTTTTCTAGTCAGACTGGCAGATTAGTCACCAGTTTGCAACAGAGGAATCCTACTCCACAGTATTGATTTCCACCCTGGAAAAACAGCCCGGCTCAGGATAGCACACAACAACCATTTCTGGCTCCTGTTGTCTCTGTGCATCAGTCAGATGTAACTTCCCTGGTCCCTAACATCCAGAACTTCTTTATAACTGCTATAATGATGGAAGTTATATTGTATCAAGAGTTACAAGAAGTAGAACATAAGTAATGCCTCTAGTAAACATATGGTCAAATTATTGACAGTCCTTTGTTTGAAAGGTGGGATTTCCTGATTGGCCAAGAAGATTGCCAAAATTATTTAATATTTCATAGTCTAAATGAAAGGATGTAGTGAGTAGGATTCTGCCAGGGAATGTCCTGGCTGATGTACTAGTTAATATTTTCATTTTTGTGGGAAACAGAGTAGCAGAAACTTCCACAGGCATTAATATGTTTGATTGACAGCCCTGGAAAGAGCTTGGGTTGATGTAACAGGAAAGGTATACAGATTTTAAGCAGAAAAATTATAAACCTAGGTTTCTATAGTTATAAGTAAGAATATGCATTGGGTGATATGGTGAGGTTCTTAAGTATAGTTATGTGATTTTATAGTTTAAGTTAAGAATTTAGGTGTTATAATAGAAGTGTATGTGCGTACATGAGCTAGCAAGACAAAATGCAGTAAAAAGTACCAAAGCTGATAGGTTATAAAGTTAAAACAAAGTATCTTGTTAATTGCTTATTGGACCAAAAAGTTATAAATCGCCATGTAACTTGGAAACCTGTGACTATCTGCAGCTATGGTGACTTGTTACTAAATCATGGCCTCTGAGACTGATGCCTTGTTGATTTTTCAAGTAATAAATCGTGACAACTGTGACTGTCCCATCTCTTGGATAATAAGGCGCCGACACATTTTGATATAGATGATGGAAGTGAAAGCATAATTATTACATTTGTGAGCAGTGCCAAGTGAGGAGGGGCAGCAAGAACCTTGAAGAACTCAAAATAATCTCATCACAATGAAGCCATGTCCCTCCTCAGTTTCAAAAGCCACATGATACATGAACACTCCTTAATCGTCCAGTACAGTGGGCACTTATGTTACAGTGACTCTCTTGTCTGTATTCATTTAATGAAAATTTCCTATGTGAAAAGTTCAAGCCATGGAGGCTCTTAAGGAACTGGTTTTAATGCAGGGGAACTCAACTCTCATCATATCAAGTCTTTTACAACTATCTCTTTTTAGGAAAAGAAATAGTAATTAAAAAGCTCTTTAGCCTTTACATTACACAGGGATGTGCTAATGGGACCAGTAGCAGGGTTTAAGTTGGATCTGTCTTGTGGGCCTGTGAGACGTTTATGGAAAAATCCAAAGACTGAAATGTTGACTGGGTTATATCTATGGGAATATTTCAGCATTCTGCACTCCCCAGACAAAAATTAAAGCAGTAATAAGATAAGACACCTCTAAGTCCCTAAAGACAATTGAAATCTGACCTCTTCTCACTGAACACTGCAGGATCTAGTTGTGGCTTAATGGTATGAAAGAGAGCACAGCTGCTTTCTCACAAATTACGAATAAATTCTTACCACAAACTCAGATTTCCTGGTTCGTTTTTTCCAGTCTTGAATAAGAAAAACTCTCAAAATTTAAATCTTAGGGAGGATGACAGAGTGCCAGGATATGGCCGGCCTGCCTGCAAATGGCCTTTTCTTTTGCTGTTTTGATATACATTAAAAAACTGCTTCATGGATTATTTCATACCCTTCTGGTTATTAGAAAGTCAATTTTAAGTGCTTCTAGCTCCAAAGTAACTTAATGCTGCAGCTTTGAGAAATTTGCTTTACCATACCCACAAGAAACCTGTCCAAGAGCAATGGTTTTGGCATTGTGTTCTGAATGTGTTGGTTTTCTGACACAGAAGAAAGCATATTTTCAGTAGTTTATGGCAAACTGCCGTTTGTTTTCAGATCTTTGCTGGAAAAGCCTTTAGATCTGCTACACTCAGATTCTTCACAGCCACTTACATGTGCTAAGGAACAATCCCTGTGTGAACACTTGAACCAGAAAGAGAAATAGACAGAAGGCAGGAATGGGCGGCCATGAGCTAGACTGTGCATGTGGGTGACTGGGGGATTGCAGCACCAAGCTGGGCTACCTAAACACCAGCAGAGTTGAGATACTGGTTTGTCTGCTAAATAAAATTAACCAGGCTTTCACTGTATAAAGACCTCTTGAAAATAAATAAATTCACTCACTCCAAAAATTTAGGTATTTAGTGATTATTGCTCTAAAGGAGCCCAAAAGGAAATTAGAAATTCTGTCTTCAGAGCAGGGCTTGAATAATATAAGTACATGAAAACAATGACGAAAAAAATTTAAGCAGCTGCTTTTGAAATAAGTACTATCCATTCTGTGCTGTGAATAAATCAGGGATCCCTGTGAAAAAAGATGGTATAAGATCGTAAGTTTAAACCTTTTCTTATTTTATATTCCTTGTAGCATTAACACTGTGCAGAAAGTTGTAATCTAAAGTGCTTTCCTCTTTAATTTCTTTAATTCTTAGCACAGCTCTGAAGTACCAGGTCCCTACGTGATGGGCAAATGAGGATCTATGGATGCTGCCCTTATAGCCACTCTGTGTCTGCAGCATGGCCCTGTTCACAACATTGAACACTGCGTCAAAAAAGAACAAATTTTAAGAGGAAAGAAGGAATTGCCGACAGTATTCAAGGAAAATGAAGAAAACATGATGCTAAAAAATACCCAGGAAGGTATAAAAAACAATACATCACAAGTTTTGAGATGGTGAAGAACATTTCTGTATTTCCTGTTGCAGAATACAGTTGATTTTTTTTAACCCCAGCTGCCAACTAAGCACCACACAGCTGCTCACTCACACCTGCCACCAGAGGGATGGGGAGAAAATTAGGGAAAAAAAGCAGATGTCATGAATTGAAATACAGACTGTTTAACAGGTAAAGCAAAAGCCACACATGCAAGCAACCAAAAGAAGGAATTCTTTCATCCCATCCCATGGGCAGGCAGGTGTTCAGCCATCCCCAGGAAATCTGGCCTCCATCAGACCTAACTATGACTTGAGAAGAGAGTTGCCACCACTCTGTATGTCTTGCTCTTCCTTCTTCCCCAGCTTTAAACACTCATGCCATATGGTATGAGGTATTGCTTTAGTCCATTGGGATCAGCCTTCCTGTCAAAATTCAGTCTAAATCCTGTCTAAATCCTTTAGTGTTCTCTCCTAAATCCTTGTGCATCCCCAACCTGCTCACTGTTGTGGTGGGGTGAGAGGCAGGAAAGGCCTTGGTTCCATGCAAGTCCTGCGCAACAATAATTAAAACATGCCTGCTCTATCAACACTTCTTCCAGCACAAATCCAAAACATGGCCCCATGCTAGCAACTGTGAGGAAAATTAACTCTATTCCAGCCAAAAGCAACACAACAGTCTATTGCATCTCAGTAATAACATAAAATGAGATGGATGTTACAGTACTGTTATCATCTAATAGATCAAGTGCACAAATGTCATTGCTTATACACATTTACTGAAACAAATATACCTCGAAATGAGCAGAATTAATCAACAGGTCACCCCTACCTCTGCCTTTCAGAGGAAGCTAAATCAGTTCCCTACATGCAGCTGCAGTAACAGAGTACCAAGCAGGGAGTTTATTATGCAGGCAGCTGCTGTTCTGCTTCTGCCTAAGTGAGAAAACATGACGGTTTCAACAAGCTGTTAGTAACTCTGTGTATGTGCTGTGTAATGTATTATGCAAATTCACTCCTTTAAACATTAATTTGAGGTCAGTCTGGAAAAACGGCAATATTCTTGTAGTTAGATGAGAAACTGCACTTCGATAAGGTTAGCTACTAATTTTGTTAATTTATTATTGCAATCCATATTGTCATTTGATCTTGTCATTGCAAATACCAATTTTCTTACACTTTAATCACTTCAGTCTTTATTAAAATTTGTACCAGCCTGTTTAGTTAATAATTGAACAAACAAAAGCCTGCACTCAAGGTAACGGCGCAGTTTTCTTCCTTGTGTAACTGCTACCAAAGAGTGGCCAGCTGGGCTTTTTGTGGGGCTGAATGCCCAGAGTTTTCAGGAATGACAGAGCAAAACAAGGCTGTATAGGCTGAGGCCAAGCAGTTTTATGAAAATTTGGACTTGAAATGGCACGCTACATATACATATTTGGAAAACAGGAAGCCTGACTATCTCTGCTGAGATCTGATTGTGACTAAACTGGTAGCTAAGGTGAGGTGCTTGTCTGGAAAAGATAAAAACTTGTGGTTTGGCTGTTCATAGTGAAGTGCTGAGTGTTGAAAGATTGAAGTCAGAGGGCATAGAGATCACAAAGCATTTCAGTTGGCTTTCACAGTGACGTCACATTGCACGTGAACTAATTCTGCCTGGAGGGCCTGCTTAATTTGCAATCAAGTTAAGAAATTAAGAAATAATTAAGAAATTAAGAAATACACTGTATGCTAGAAGACTAAAACCAGCATGAAAGAGCAATGTATATTTTTCTACAAATTTTTTTGGTAGCTGCAGCTCAGTGGCTTTGCTAGACTGTACAATATCATCACTTGACTGATAACATATTTGCTATTTGCAGTATGGTTGAGGGGTTTTTGCCATACTGCCTTTTGCAAATCAATTAAGACATGAGTCTAATGTGCCAATCTAATTGTTGTTAAGGAAACATTTCCTGGTTTGTGGGGAGGCAGACTAGACGACCCTGTAGGAATGCTATAGGAAAATATAGTAGCGCTACAGGAATCTGAAGCCATTTTCCAGTTTTAGGAGAGATATATAATGAATGAAGCAAATGCCAGTAACCTTAGGCTGTGTTTATCCTGCTGTGCAAAGATTTGAGGTCTCAAGGAGTGCTGGTGACTTAATGGCTGTTGAGGAAGGAAAAGGGATAAAGTTTCATCTCATACAAATCTTTTGCCAACAAACTTCTGCATGTGATGTAGCCAGTCATAAACACTGGTCATTTACTACTGAAAAAACTCCCATCCATACAGAGTCTGCATCTCCACAGAATGACAGAATTATTAAAGCACAGGTTGCCACCATCCAAATGATAAGTAAGAGCCTGACTAACACTTGTGCAGTCAGAAGAGTTAATTTTCAGTGAAAATCCTCCACAAAGGTCCTGACTCTAGTCTGTGTGCAGTTTATGGCAGAATAAATGCTGAACACTTCCAGTTGTGAATGCTCAGAAACTGTGTTTACTTTTAAAAATAAAGGCTGCCTTTGCAAATTGTGTATGCACTTCAGTTGTTCTCCTCCTTCATCCTTTCTCCACATGGGTCTTCACAAGGCAGAACTTCACTAACATCTCTTCCAGTCTCAATATCTTTCTCCAACCTTGTATTTTTTTTTTTTCCTTCCCGCCCCACATCTCCCACCAGTCTTCCTTGCTGACTCCTCTGCTGCCATTTTTCATTGTATTTCTGCTTAGTTTGTTCCACCACGTTTTTCTGGCATGTCTTTCCCTCTTCTGTCCTCTCTACCCTAGTTGCTAACTTCATTCTTAGCAAATGTGTATCTGAATTTTTTCAGACTGTTTGACTGAAGGCAGACAATCTGCTTAAAATCTTTCCATTTCAGCGGTTAAACTTGTCAAAACTAAAGCAATTATAAATGGGTTTTGTTTGCTATGTCCTTAAAATCCAGCAATATTTTCATGAAAAGATGAAAATTGAAATGGTGTTCTTGGGTATGTAATGCACTGTTATTGTATTGGCATGCAAAATAAAAATAATGAAATTCAGTAGCAGTTATAACTAATTATTAATCAGAAGGGTCTCAGAGATTCTGAATTATGAACAGAAACATTCTTCTAAATTATCCAAAAGTATACAGAGCCCTAACAAGGTTTGTTGAAGCTTTTAATGATGTGAAGCACAAAGGCCCTGATCCTTCTGTGCTCAAGCCCAATTTCATGCTTTGCACTGCATCTCTTTTATTAGGTTTGTTCAGATTTACTTAGTGTATCACTTAAAATAGGATTCTGTAAACATTTTAACCTTAGGTTTGCTATATCTATTTACATGCTCTCACGTATTTGCAATGCAGTGTCTGTCCTTGTGCTGTGGATCTTTTCGATGCAAGTTGACTGTAAATTTGAACATTTGATGCTCCTGAAGTTCTGATAGGTCAACATTTGTTTTCATCTTGAAATGAGGTTAAGTGTTTGGTGTATCAGAAGCTTGCATTACAAGCTTCTAAAAAGAAGTAATTTTGAAATACAAATTTTCTTTGAGGACCTGTGAGGGAGAAATAAACATAATAATAGAAAATTCTGTACCTAGTCTATTTGTTTTTGCATTCAGTTTTGAGAACCAGTGAGAGATACAAGCCATCCATGCAGCAGTTTAATTAAAACCACAACGACTTGTAAATAAAATCACTTATCTAAATTAAAGAGTTGTAGTCATCATGCAAGAAATTTTAGGAAAATATGAAAAGAACTGTACTGAGAAACTATTCTTTCAAAAAAATTTTGTTTTCGATTATCTCCCAAAAAGTTAAACTTTTTTTCCCCCTAAAATGGTTTAATAAAAAGCGAATAACGCATTAGTGGTAAATAGAGTTATTTGAAACATTTTGCTCCATTCTTAATAAATAAGAATATTTTCATGTTTTCCTTAGAAGCTTGAGAGTAATATGGACATAATTTTCTAGGTTAATTAAACTGTAATTTTTCAATATACTTGTATACCTTTGGAATAGTTTATGTTAATGTTTATTTACTTCTGTAGAGGCAAAAATATATATGTATGCAAATTTATTATTTGAGATGTAGGCTGCACTTTCTCAGATAATGATTCCCAGTTTGAGGAGAATAGGCTTTTTGCTTCCAATTTTGCATGTGAAAAGTGGTACATGCTGTAAAATTGCTGATCAGTATTTGATAAATACTACTTTTCAGTTAAGCAATTTTGGATGTGAAAGAAATTTTTTTTAGGTTTTTCGGTCTTTTTCTTTGGTTAGTTGGTTGGTTGGTTTTTTTTAGTTTTCTTTTCTGAATTTTTCAAAAGCACCACAGTTTTACCACCACAAATATTTAAGGAAACCTTAAAAATGAAGCTGAATATTACAAAAAAACTGATTTCAGTCTGCAAAAGTAGCGCCTGTACGTTGACTAAAACAGGTGAGCAACTAAAAGTTTACAGCAGTAATGATTACTGATATAAGTTGTAATAAATTCCGAGACTTAATCTGCTAATTACAATTTTATTTATTAGCAGCAAGCAAGCAAGGCAAAAGCAATTACAGCGCTGGGTGGCAGGGGAGTCTCTGCCCCACCAACTGCCGCGCCTTTCGCCAGTTCCAGTTCCTTCTTATACAGTCTCTTTTCCAGTTAACGTGTCTTTTTCATGGTATTCTGCGCATGTGTGACTTGTTGCTAGGGCGTCTTTTTTTTCCTCCTGGTGGTCGCAGAATGAAGGTTAGTAGTCATCCTCCGGTGTCTTTTGGTTGACCTCTCCTTGTATGGTCATTATGCTCAAGTTCCTGGAACTAAAAGCTGATTAAGCAAGTACAGATAGGGATTAGGCAAGCACATATTTGTCTCTGGCTCTTATCTAGGTACAGGCAGCTGGTTTCCTGCTACTTGATATTTAGTGAACAAAGCATCCTGTATCCTTCACATAAGTTGTTCCATTAGAAAGCACACACTATATGCACTAATGCACTAGTCATGAGCAAAACAGTACAAATTAAGTGCTTTAAAAAATGTACTAACCAGAAACTATTAACTCACCATGCTCACCAATAATTTTCCATAATGGATGCTTGAGAATCTTGTCATTTGTTAGGAGCCAATTTGCAAAGAAATAGGAAAATTTGTCAAACAAATGGGCTTACAATAAATCATATGGTCTGTTTTCCTTGCATATGCAGTTGGCTTCAATAAATCCATCCTTTGAAAATCCCTGAGCTCCCTCAGACTACCAGTCTACTACTACTTCAGAGACTTCAGGCTTAACATTACCTGAAGACAGATTTTATAAAACTCAAAGGATGTTTCACGTCCCAACAACTATAAGGAAACAGATGTTGTAGAATGATTATTTAGCATTAGTTTCTAAGGACAAGTGATTATATTCTAGTATCAGATATATGAAACATTTCATAGAATCATGTGTTTTCATGGCTTGCATTATGGACTCCTTTGAATTGCTACTCTTTCATGTTGAGATATTTTAATAAAGCATGTAATGTAAGTATATAATATAGATCTATATATGAATTATATGTTCTATTATACACAACATGAATGTAATATATAGAAATATATTATGCACTATTGTGTAGTTATATAGCTATATGTCTTTTCAGAGGCTGGAAAGCTGCCCAGCAGAAAAGTACAGGGAATTATAAGAGAGAATTGGGTTGTGAGCTGTAAAACCTGCCTGCAGAGGCCCATGGCAGCACAAAGGAGCACACGGCGGCACACAGAGGTTTGTCTCCACCGGACCCTGGGGGGAGGAGGCGTCACACAGCACAGCGGGGCCTGCCAGGAGCTGACGGACGGGTGAACAGCGAGTGATCACCCCACACAAGGACATTTGGAAAGTGTGTTGTTGATGTAGCAACAGTGAGAACGTTAGGAAATACTGTGCCTTAGAAAAGTGTATAAAACCAGCTCATTCCTTTGAATAAACAATTCAGATTCCCTACCGGTCTGGGTCCATTATTCAATCAAAATGGTGTCCCTGTGTGAGGAATTTATTATACGCCTATCTGTGCATCCGTCAGTGAGCCCTGTGGGACTTGAAGTGCTGCTGCAAGAAGCAGGAACGCTAGCCAGCGATAATCCCTGCAAGTTGTAGGTGAGCCACGGGGGACGGAGGGGATGGAGTATCCCAAGAATAGGACATCCAAGAGACATTAAAACAGATTTTAAAGAAACATGGCAGGAAAGTTGAGTCTAGAGATTTGAACAGACTCTTGTTCTGGGCAAAGAACTGTGATTCAACTTTAGATAATGTCTTTGATCCTCAGACATGGGACGCGTTAAGGGACGCGTTGTGGGACCGAGGCTGACAAAGCTTTTGTGTCCGTGGACGACAGTGTGCAAAGCGCTCATAGAGCATGCAGCACCCAGAGACCAGATAAAGAAAGACACTTGGGCCACTGTGGCAGCTGTGCCAAGCCCTTCTGAGCCACCAGCGAACTGTAAGTCTGTCAGGACTGTGGGAGGAGAACCAGAAGACCCATTTGACCCCGGAGGGAAGCCAGACGGTACTGTAAAAAAACTCATGCCAACCCGCGCCCTGCGGC
>NW_008236935.1:894117-900688 GCF_000691975.1 Corvus brachyrhynchos | reverse complement strand
CTGCGCGGCTGCCGGGCCTGCTGCTACAGCCAAGCTCCTGTCTCCTGCCCCTCCCTTGGGGGGGGGAGGAGGGGATGCAGCATTTTGCCCCAGCTTGTGCGAGAACAGCTGCAAGCTAAGTATGTCGTCCCTGCAGCTAGTCCATAAAATCTCAAAGACGGCTTTGTTTACCACACCCCCTTGTAATACCCTGCATTGTTTTGATTGCTTTCTGTGATAGATAATAATTATAATTTGTAAGCTATTTTTTTAAGCAAGAATTAAGCTCGTTACGTTTTAAAACCTCTTAGAAACTTCATGTTAATAGAACTGTAATTTTCCAAGGCCTAGATTTATATATGTTCTGTGAAATGGTGAAGTATTTAAGCAGTTAATGGTATTACCTTACTTATTCTTACTTTGGTGGGCACTTGTTGTATTAGATGCATCATTTTACTGTTCATAGAAAACTGCATGTTACGGCAAGTTGAAAGATGTTTGTTACATGTTGTTAGAACAGAAAAAGGGGAGCACAGGGATCGGGTTTGCCCCCCGTGAAAGGACTGTAAAGAAGTTTACATGTTCTTAATTTTTCAATCACATTCAAAATAATCACAAGATGTTAATAAAGTTTTCAAACAATTTTGTAAGTATTTTAGAGAAACTTTCTCAGTCAAGGCTTAAGGCTCTGGTCAAGCCCTAGCCCTGGCTGACTAGGGATTTATATCAACAGACCCAAGTGTTTCTGCTCTAAAAGTGTAATCAAATCATTTTGACTCGCTAATTTGATCTTAAAAAAGCTGGACCCTCTTTCAAAGTAAACTTAAAAGTCTTGCCTGGGAAAGACTTTCTAAGTCCTCACTGTGAAACAGGACCTTCCAGCAGTTGCAGACTCTGAGTGATGGTAAAAGATTTAGACAACTTTATGTTGTTTCTCGAAGTTCTATCTGTTCAATCAGTGACATAATTCTTATTTGTACAAAACAGAAAAGGGGGAATTATGGGGAATTATAAGAGAGAATTGGGTTGTGAGCTGTAAAACCTGCCTGCAGAGGCCCATGGCAGCACAAAGGAGCACATGGCAGCACAGAGAGGCTTGTCTCCAGCGGGCCCTGGGGGGAGGAGGCGTCACACAGCACAGCCCTAGGAAGTGCATTGCTGATGTAGCAACACGGGATAGGTCATGCCATATAAGGAGATATTGTGCCTTGGAAAAGTGTACAAAACCAACTCACTCGTTTGAATAAATGATTCAGGTTACCTGCCCGTCTGGGTCCGAGATTCAATCGCCGACAGAATCCTGGGGGTTCAGGAAGAAAGCAGCTGAATACGAGCCAGCTGTGCCCAGGTGGCCAAGAGGCCAAGGGCACCTGGCCTGTGTCAGCAATAGTGGGGCAGCAGGAGCAGGGCAGTGACCGTCCCCCTGTGCTGGGCACCGCTGAGGCCGCAGCTCGAGTGCTGTGTCCAGTTCTGGGCCCCTCAATTCAGGAAGGACTTTGAGGGGCTGGAGCATGTCCAGAGAAGGGAACAAAGCTGGGGCAGGGTCTGGAGCACAAATCTGATGAGGAGCAGCTGAGGGAGCTGTGGGTGTTTATCCTGGAAGAAAGCAGGTTCAGGAGGGACCTTCTTTCTCTCTACTGCTCCCTGAGAGTTGGCTGTAGTGAGGTGACATCAGGCTCTTCTCCCAGGCAACCAGTGACAGGACAAGAGGAAACAGCCTCAGGCTGCACCAGGGGAGGTTTAGATGGGTATCAAGGAAAATTTTTTCACTGAATGGGTTGCCAAGCACTGGAAGAGGTTGCCCATGGAAGTGATTGGGTCACCATCCCTGGAAGTGTTGAAAAGTCATGTAAATATGGTACTCAGGGACATGGCTTAGTGATGGATGTGGCAGTGCTGGATTAATTGCTGGACTTGAGGATCGTGGAGGTCTTTTCCAAACTAAACGATTCTATTATTTTGTTATTATATGGCATTTAAACACTACTTTTTAGGGTTTACTAGAACCTTTTATTAGCATTTTCCCATGACCTATCTTGATTCCACCAGAAAAATCTCTAGTAAGGGTTTGAAAGATTTTAATTTTAACATCTCAACAGAGATAGTACAGCCTACTACTACAGACTTCAGCTTGGTCCTGGAAATCACATATCAGTGACTTTTTTAATCTGTAAGATTGAATACCATTTCTATCATACTTACATGGGATTTGAACAGAAGTATATGCTGCTAGTTCAACAGAGGATGTGAAAGTTACAACTTAAGGAAATATTCTCAAATTGTAGGTTTAGAAGTCTGGGAAAACATGGAATTACATCCTCACTATGGTCTGAACAGTTATAAAGTTCTATGCTTTTACTTTTAAAACTATCTGTATGAATAATTGGAAGGTAGATGACAGTTATTTACATGAAGTCTTCTTCATTTCTCACTGTCACAGATATCACGTCAATGTTAGAGGAAGCAGTTTACTAAATATTTCTGAGCAACTTCATAATTCAGTTTATTATAAATCCCATTTTAAATAATGGGATGTTCTACCTGAAATTTATCCCTTCCCCCATGATTCCATCCAAAAGACATGCATCAATATTTCCTGCTGTGTTTTTATTTACCTCTACAGCTGAAATTTGTCTAAAAAATTCCATTTTTTAAAATCACATCAATTCTCTGTCACTTGAATTATCACTCTGAAATGTTCACTTTTTTTTCTTTGAAAGTACAATATTTTAACAGCGGTGCAGGAAGTAATTGACAACTACTCTGTTGTTTTTGAATGGATTTTTCTGGAATAGTAACACAGGAAAAAGAGGTTGGAGGTTTTTCCTCAAAATACGGTACATTCTAAACATTTGGGTTTTTTCTGATTTGGAAACAATAAACATTTAATTTTGAAACAAGGGGGGTTTTTTGTAAAATACGTTGAAATAAGCCAGTTTAATTTTATGTTGCAAGTCACAATGTAAAGTAAAAAGATAATAAATTTAAAATTTCAAGCCAAGGAAGAATAACATTCTCAATAAGACACTCTCCCAAAAGTGGGATATTTTGACTGCTTTAGATTCTTTTGATTAACTGAAAAGTCATATTACCTTGAAAATATAAATATCAAAAATTATACAATTAT
This sequence comes from Corvus brachyrhynchos, assembly GCF_000691975.1. Lineage (NCBI taxonomy): Eukaryota > Metazoa > Chordata > Aves > Passeriformes > Corvidae > Corvus > Corvus brachyrhynchos. The sequence goes on along the minus strand of NW_008236935.1, from coordinate 897,582 downwards.
AAATCAAATGATATATTTTATATTGTCCATCTGTGAAAACACCATGAAGTGTTATAAAGATGTTACAAAGACTATAGGCCATCTGATTGCACAAGATTACTTGTGTGTGGTGGAGCAACTTCATTATATCATACTAAATTATTATTTTTAATATTAAGTCTATTTTTTTTTCAAAGAATCAGTAAATTTCTGCTAATCTTTTTATTTTAGGGTAAACCACATCAAGCAAAAGGATGTTCCAGGTATGACTGCAGTAATTTTTACTTAAGGTTTGCTCTGTAAGGCATGGTGACCATGTTAGAATTAGTATTACATTGGACAAGTGAAAAACCCAGTGCTTTACGTCTCCAGTGTCTTCTGTCTTCAGTGCTTGTGTCTTCCCCTTTAAAAAAAAAATTATAATAATTGCTTAAAAGACTACCATATTGGGATTTTTCCTAATGAGCTATACCACGCCAGTCCCGAGTATAATTGCTTTTGTAAATGTTAGCTGCTGTAGGAAATTGGGATTTTAATTTACTGAGGGAAATAACTACTCAACCATGCAGTGTTTCTGACATGAACTTGATCCTGGTATGATTTATGAGGTGATAACTTTGATTCAATAGCTGGTACACTCATTGTAATTCACTGAAAGGTGACTGATTTGATGTACAGTGGTTGCAACCTAAAAGGTAATTCTCTTTTGGGTGCTTCCCTAGGTTTGGGAGAGAATCCACATAGCTAAAAGGTGAATATCACTGAAAATGATGACTTCTCCAAAGGTGGAATGAACTTTCACAATGTGATCTCTGCAAAAAAATGTTTGCTCTGATAAATGTATCTAATTCCTACTCTGATAGGAGATTTAGTCTTGTAGAGCTGCTTGGTGTTTGGTCCTGGCCAACTCCAGAAAATAATTTAAACTTGAGGTGTGTCATAGAATTCTACTATTTCAGCTCCAGCAGTAACACAATACTGCAGGTTTCTATCATAAAATCACTGTGAAACACACAATCTGGAGTTTTATTCTGTCTGGTTTTTCTGTAGCTAGAATGTTTACATTATATACTAAATGAGGTTAATTTCCAGACTGACAATGCTGCAAATTCAGCCGGGTTTGTGAATGTTGTATTACACCTTTTATCAAAAGGTGGTTTGTTTTGCTCTGGGTTTTTTTCCATACAATCAATAGATGTAAACAACTGGGATTTTTTAATGAAGTTGTGCTTCATCTATAACTGTATAAAATAACCCTGAAGTTAAGCACCTGAAGTTACAATCACTTATAACTTACTTTGTCTACCTTATGCTTTCTTGGAAATATATGCCATAACTTAAAAAAAATCAGTATTTATGGGTGTGTCTTAAATTTCTGTTAGATTTAGAAAAATAATTATGAAGTTTGGATTTATGAATACCTGATTTTGACAAGGGGGCAGATTATGTTCTTACATCAAGGTTACACAAGGTTATATCATCTGGTATAACCATTGACTAGGGTTATTCTGAATTTATATTCATTTAACTGAGAAGACTGCTTATATCTAATTTTTTAAGAGAATGTGGTGATTTTTTTATTACTAAATCTTTTTTACTGAATAAATCTGTGTAGGCAGTTCACAATACATGTTTCAAGAGATATTTTACTCTTCTACTACACTTAATTTTCTTTGATTTTCACAACTCTGCATACGTACCCCGTGTGGAAAACCCTTATACTGTCTTTTAATATATGAATCTAGTGCTTCTGAATAGATCAGTATACCCAAAGGCTGGAATACTGTTCACTGGAATTCTCTCTGTTCACTGAAAACACATAACCAAATGCAGGAAAGGTTTAAATTTTTGTCTGTCTTCCTTGTGCAAATAAATAAAGGTCTGAAATTGCAATCTCTAAATAAGAGTATCATTGAGATACTCTTTTGAGATTTAGGAGTTCATTGAGATTTAGGAGTGAGCGCTGAATGTACCAAGGAAAGTGTATTTATTTGGCCTGGATGTGTGGTAACTGTGTGGCTAATTCATTTCTCTTCAGGCTGCTAAGCAGCCATCTCATGGAAAGAATCTATGAATTACCACTGAATTAAGCTAAATTTGAAGAATTAAATGATGATGCAGAACATCCAGTCTCATGACTCATTCATTTTCTAATTATTAATGTCTGGACATGTGGATAATCCAGGATTTTTTTAAAAGCAGAATTACAAGTGAACTCTTTTGATTATTTTACTAATGTTTGTCTCTTTAGTTTCAAAGTTAAGATTCAGGAAGCTTCACGCTTATATATTGTACAAACACATGGAAAAAACCCCAATATTTTTATGTGAGTTAGTAGCCTATTCTGTTTTTAGGATTTGTTTGGTATCACAATATGATTTCATTTAGGTGGAACATCTGTGGGTGCCATCTAGCCAATGCAAAGCAGGGATAACTCTCAAGTTGCAGAATGTTATTCCTGACTTTATATAACAGAATTTTGAAAAGCGTCCAAGAATGGAGGTTCCACAACCTCTCTGAGCAATGTGTCCCTGCACTTACTTGCTGTTTCTGTGGAAAATTTTCCCTTGTTTTGCCCTTGGATAATGCAGATTTTGCCTGTTGTCTGCCTCTGTAACACACCCTACTAGGTAGCTGATAAAATCAGTCTTGGGTTATTCTTCTGTAGGCTTCCTCAGCATCTTGGTACCTCAGATGGATGGAAAGTACTGATTATTTAAGGTCAAAACCACAAAGAGTTAAACTAAGTGAATCCTGCTTGGTATCTCTGGGTTTTGGTTTTTTGGTTTTTTTTTTGGTGGGTTTTTTGGTTTTGTTTTTTTTTTTTTTTTTTTTTTTGGTTGGTTTTTTGGTTTTTTTGGTTGGTTGGTTGGTTTTTTTTGTAATGCAGACAAATGGCTTTTTTAATTTAGCCTGAAAATTTCAGGCTTGTTTTCTGGTTTGAATAATTTTTTGAACTACTATCCAGCAACACTGTAAATGAGTATGAGGTAAAGTGAAGTGACAGAATAGGAGGAGAGAAATAGTTGAAATATTTTCACAGCTCAAGAAATTGTGTGTATCAAAGGGGATAATATTGAACCATTTAAAAGAATTTTCTCTTGTTTCCTGACATTTCTGTCATTTTAAATTATCTTATTTATTGTCTGTGGTTCTAATGTGCCATTTTAAAAATTAAGAAAAAAAAAAGGCAAAAATCAGTGTTCACATTTTAAATGAAATCCTGCTTGCATAATCTGTGAAAAAAAAATAGAAGAAGATCTGTGATTCTAAAGACAGCACTAGTCCTGCCAGTATTTGTAGAGAGCTGCTATCCATAAATGCGTGTGCAATAGATGGTCTAATTGCTTCATTCAGAGTTGCAGGATATGTGTTCTTTCTTGATGACAGCAAACTTCATGTTGTTTCATATTCACTGTATTGAAGAAGATCAGTGCTGCATATCCTTCACAGAAGCATCTGCTTGCATTAAACATTTCTTGCTCT
>NW_008236935.1:890596-894083 GCF_000691975.1 Corvus brachyrhynchos | reverse complement strand
GTTTGTGTCATGTCAATACTGCCCAGAATCTTTTTTTTATAATTCAGTCGTGTTTGAGTACTTGTCATTTTAAAATCCATTTCTTAACCCTCACATTACTCGCATTGTCCAAACTGGCAACCAAGCTGCTTCTTAGAAGGATCTGAAATTTTTTAAGCCTGAGTTAAGCATATTGTCAGATCATTTATATGTCTGCATGTTACTTGTGACTGCTCATGTGTCTTTATCCACTAGGAAATAACTGATGATGTTCCTGCTGTAGAAAAGAAAGCTGAAGATAAAATAGCTTTGCAGGGATAGTTTAAAATAAATATGCATGTACAGCAGTAGCCAGATAATGTCTGATGTTTGGTATGTTTTCTTATAATACAAAAGTCAAAGCATATGCCATATGAAACAGCTTACCTTTATAAATTCCAAGGTTGAGTATCTCTCTCTGTATTTTCACTAAGGGTTTTTCTTGTCTTGTTTTTGTTTGTTAGTATAGTTTTTAATTGCATATAGTTCCCAATCCCTGTGGTTTTTATTGGTGTAAGTGAATCTTCTATTCTTGCTTTCTTTTCTCCTACAGACATGCATATTTTTTGTTCAAATTACGTGCAAATATAGTCACAATACAATTCCATATAAGAGAATTGTCCACAGAGATGAATGAACATTCCAGCAATCAAGGTATAAACCTCTATTGTCTGAGCTAATGGAGATACCTGGTTTTGCTTATTCTAGCACTTTAGCCACCATGCTCCCCTTCTTTCTCTTTTTTCTTGTCCTTTTAACTTTCCTTACTTTTTGGTTTTCGTCATGCTTTTTGCCCTAGGTAATATTTCTAATTTTTTTTCTTTTCTCTTCTTTCTCTTCTTTCCCCAGCATATCAGCTCTGTGTTTGCATGACTTACTTTATGTACATATTTTTTCCCTCTTTCCAATTGTATGCTCATCCTCACCATGTGTAACCAAAGGGACAACACAAGCTCCTGTCCTTTTGCCTTTTTTCATGTTCCCACATCATCAAATATCTACTTGTCCCCTACATAAAGCATCATTGCCATGAATTCTTTTTTTAACTCTCCAGAAAGAGAGTGCACAAAAAAAAAATTGTGTGTTTTCCCTGAGTATGTCAGGACATCTGAGAATGCTTTTATTAAGAAATGTGATGCAGCTTCCTTTTTCTTTTTTTTTCTTTTTTTTTTCTTTTTTTTTTGTGGACTATAAAATTGTATTCTGTGGTATAGCACACAAAAGAATAAAAAAAATGCTACCTACTCACTCCAAGATAGTGCTTACCCTACTGGGTTAACCTTTAATTTACTTATTCAGTTTACTCATTTTTGGGGTTGACCTGTTCTGTTCTGGATTGGATGTATGTACCTGTCATCAGTTGTGGCGGAGCAGGTGGCTGCAAACACCCAGACCCCAGATGAAACACTAGAACCCAGTGTTTGGTGGGTTAGGCACCAATGTTTAAAGACTGCCTCTGGTTAGGGTGAGATCCCATCACCCCTTGGTGCGGTTATTTACATGTTCTATGTTGATTGGTTCTTGTCCTCCCCTTCCTGTTTTGTGTATAAGTTTGTAAATACTAATTTCCCTTAGTTAAATATGCATCAGTTCTAGAAGCTTCTTTGATACTCGAGACCCCCCCATTGGCTATTTCCTGTAATCCCTCCTCTGCGTTATTCCCATTGGTTACGTCCTTGTTAATCCCACCTCCTTAACACTACCCTATAGGCTGGATCCCTTATCCCTGCCTTTCCTGCCCTGGGTACAGAATCCCTGGACCCTCTTAAAAATTTGGGGGTTTGTCCCTAGTCCTTCGCCTGCAATAAAGCTGTTTGTGGAATCTACACAGAGAGTCCTCTCCATTCTTTGCCTCCACCTGCACGCCCTGACAGCCTAGCCCAGGACAAGCTCCTTCGGGTGAGGAGCTCGCTCTCTTCCTTGCAGCCGCAGACACAGAGGGTGCAGCCAGACCTCTGCGCTTCTTGTTACCTGGCTAGCGTGCCCTCAATCAGTTAGTTCAAGGACACTATTTGTGGAGAAGAAAAGTTTGCAAGAGAGAAAAGGTTTTTCTTCTTCTCTCAGGATGGTACTTCTAGTACTTGTGAGGGTCATTCAGAATCTGATTATTCCTTCAGGCCTGCTTTTTTACTGTGTATAAGTTTCACACTGGTTAAACATGTACAAGCAGCTAGCCTAATGCCCTATTGAAAAAGTTGTGAAGCAACATCTAATTGCTTGACTGTGAGGCTTATTTTAGTGATTTCTTCCTGCAATCATGATGTTTACACCACTTATGGCTTGTCCAGAATGGGATATCATGTTTGTTCTTCATTTGTCTGTTTGTGAATGCAATGCTTGACCTGTTTTGTTTTGGCTGACAGCGCAGAGGCAGACTGGCAGTAAGCACCTCTGTGGATTTTAAAAGTCTTATTTATTGGTGCAGGATGAGGTTGCATTTATGACTCATCTTGTCCTTGCAAATGGAGAACCACACCGCACCACACCATATATGTTGGGGTTCCTCCCCCCTGGCATGTGATCCTGGGAGAGGGACCCTGGGGTAGAGGCAGGGCCAACAGGGTTTCCCTGCTCCCTGGTCAACCTTGTTCCCCATTGGTTGTTTAGTGTTCCCCTGCCTGGGAAGGACCCTCTGGTCCTGTGATTGTTCAGCTCTTGGGCAAGTCGCCGACCAGGCGGCTGGAAAAATAAACATCTCTGAAAATATCTACCAAGAATCGGTCCATATATTCTTTTCCATGGGCCTCGTTGTCTGATACACGTGTTGCAGAAATCCCCACTGCAACAAATGGTTGGAGAATGCTGGCAAGACATCGATCACTGGGAACAGCGACTGTGATTTGTGAGTAAACTCTGGATTTCTCTTCTTTTTGTTTTGCTGTTCTATCTCTAAACTACGGAGGAACCGTGGAAAAACACGTGTCTCTCCGAACTGCATATGGACATTTGTCTTAAACTTGAAAAGATTCTTGAACAATGGTTTGTAAATTTTAGCTTAATTCAAGCTCAAAAGGAACTGAAACACTTCCTGGCATGGTTGTTTAAGAACTTTTTCTACGTTTCTTGGGACTTGATTCTTACCAAAGACTTTTATAAGACTGTTTAGACACAGTTGATTTCTGAGTCAAAATATATGCCGATGGAAGAATATTTTTGTGAATATTATTTATTTACCGAGACTGTTGAGCAATGTCAGCTGTGTCCTGGTGAAGGGAAGCATGCCTCAGGGACCGTGCGACCCAGGCCATGTGCGCCAAGCGCTCTTCGATCAGCAGCGAGGCAGCTCCCGGGCGCAGGCGGAGCGACACAAGCTGCAGTGTTGGCAGCAGATCCAGGTGTGGCGGGAGCGGTGCGACCCGGTGGTGCCCGCCCGGCCCCGCGCAGCGCGTGGTGGAGCAAGCCCCATGAGAGGAGAGGCGCGCGCGGGCGGCGGCTGGTGGCGATGGCGGGGGGGCGGGGGCGGGCCCCG
>NW_008236935.1:888670-890175 GCF_000691975.1 Corvus brachyrhynchos | reverse complement strand
GAAAGGGTTACAAGCAGCAGAGGTCACTGGGCCTGATGGTGTTTCTGTGAAAGGCAGTATATATGCTGCAAATCGTAGTCATGTTAGAAAAATATCCCCATTATAAGCAACTCATACAGTCTCCCTTTCCCAATCCTACCTTTCCCTTTTATCCTATATCCTATTACTCCCAGTGTATTCCCAATCAGTTTATGCACCCATGGTTTCTGTAAGGGCACGGAGAGCTGCCCACCAGAAATAACACACTGGTAACTTGAATAATTGGCCAGCATTAGCTGCAGTGGGATGCATCTCATTGGGATTAAGCTTCAATGCACCTGAGTTTCCCAGGTCCTTTCACAGAGAGTCATGAAGCAACAGACTTTGTTGGGGTTCCTCCCCCCTGGCATGGGGTCCAGGGGGAGGGGACCCTGGGGTAGAGGCACGGGGTTTCCCTGCTCCCTGGTCAACCTCGTTCCCCACTGGTTGTTTTGTGTTCCCCTGCCTGGGAAGGACCCTCTGGTCCTGTGATTGTTCAGTTCTTGGGCAAGTTGCCGACCAGGCAGTTGGAAAAATAAACATCTCTGAAAATATCTACCAAGAATCGGTCCATATATTCTTTTCCATGGGCCTCGTTGTCTGATACACGTGTTGCAGAAATTCCCACTGCAACACATATAGCTCTTAAGTGTACCTTTTATGCCAGTGTGTGAGTGAACCTTTGCTGGATTGTGCCTCAGAACGCGGAGCTCTGTCACTGTTAAAGATCAGGGTCTGTGCTCCTCACCTTGAGAAAAATAGCTAAAATACTGTATTTTAGTTTGTGCTCAAACAGCCACAGGAAGTTAAGTGGTTTTTGTTTATTATTCATATACTTCCTTGATCAGTTTATGATATTTTTACTTAGAAATAATACTTTTTTTTGTTTTAATGCTGGCATTTATGCTTGTTTTCTAGTTTTCTGTGGACCCAAACCATGTAAGCTGTTTTGCAGAAGTGGAGGCATTGTTACCTGGGAGAGTATTTAATAACACATTTAATCTTTCATTTATTTTGTCAGTGTAATACTAATGTACTGTGTTGGCATTCACTATTCTCCTAGTAGTCTCCTCTACATACTTTCTCTGATCATTGATTGACCCACTAAGGGTTTTACAGATTTGTGTCATATTCCCTCAAGTTCTCTATTTTGTCTAAGAAGTCTGAGCCTGCTCAGCTGTTGTTTAAAAGGAAATAATTTTATGCTTTTAGATTAAGCAACAAGGAAGTCTGAGTACCTTCCACTTGTACCACAAGTTGAGACAGAGAGACCAGAACTGCAGATAACACTCATAGTGAATATCCAACATGAATTTATATAGCAAAGCAGTAACATTCTTAACGCAACCGGGGGCTTGTCACCACAAGCCCTGGCGTGCCCTCGGGCAGGCGGGACACAGCGTTAGCCTCCACAGCGTCCTCGCTGGACGGCTCAGTGGAATCAGCGTGAGATGGGTGCGTGCACTGGCTCCTCCGCACAGGAAACA
>NW_008236935.1:876134-888584 GCF_000691975.1 Corvus brachyrhynchos | reverse complement strand
GATGTCCAGCATGTTTATTTGCAGGAGGGACCAGGGACCAGCAAAAAGCACTGAGGAGACGCCGGCTAGCCCCCTTTATGGGGGGGTGGAGCAAGGCAGGGAAAGGGAAAACAACCAAGGGGGTACAAGCAGAGGGGAGGATACAATTTTTCAGAACAAATGGGGAAAACAAGGAGGCAGGAGTCATAACAGGGAACCAATTGATAACTACAAAAGGGAGAACTTTCTGGAACAGGGGGAGGTAATTTAGGATTGGGAGCCACCCAGGGGGAGGTAACCTAGACTGCAGTGATCTCTTCTGGTGACTGACATTTGATGGTTTCAGCCCGAGAGCAGGCTGAGCCACCCCAACACGTTCTCTACTTTATTTGCTAATCCTTTCTTGACATTTGAATTGCTTATCTGTTCTTGTTTATTATCTCTCATGACCACCAAACTGCTTATGAGACTACTCAGGAGCAAGGTCTTGGGGCTAACTGGACAATTGAGAACAATTATATCTTCACATGTAGAAATCTTTCCTCCACACCAGCCTCTGCCTGGGTGACATTTAGTCACATTCAATCTCTTTTACCATTTTAGACCGATTCCTTGGTCATGCATCCATTCATCTCAGTCAGTCCTCATCCTTATGATACCAAATAACTAAGCTGACAGCAAAAGTTCCTATTCCATTCCATCTCCCTTTTTTCAGGACACATACAAAAATGTTGGAGAGCCACATATACCTGTGGAACAGATAACTTCCCTCCATTTCAAGAATTGACCAATATTTTATTGCTTTTCTGGTTTTGTTGATATTATTATTACTATTTTATTTAGCCAAAAAAAACTTCCCTTTTGTACCATGGCTGCTTACTTCACTAAAAAGTCAGATATTGTGATGAATGATCCACAACAGAAGGATCTTCCATGGAATCTACAGAGTTTCTTCTTGAAGGCAAATGTGAATAATTCCTTTGACCTCGAATTCTATGTAGTTTTACTTGGCAAAGTGTACTCAATGAATTTAGGCTTCATCTCTGTTACCCAGGGCCCTCTTTTTCAGCCTCAAGATAGGTACATAAGCCCATGCTTATGTAGATTTCACATGTGTATTAAACTTGAACATTTCCTCTTAGATTTCTCTGGGATCCCAAAGCTCAGCATGTTGTCTGCATTCCTGTACCATCTCCTCCTTTATCCCTGCACTATGTGCAAGAACTTTTGTTTACCAAAGCCAGTTTCATATGTTCTTGACCCAAATATCTATTCGTGTCTCCAGTTGAACATCACAGAACCTTTATTGATACCTGTGCTGGGAATTCAGAACAGAAGATTTTTCCATATAACAGGGTTTTGTAAATTGAGGGGTAACAAAAAAAGGAAGATGTGAATAAACAGCAGATATTCTGACTAATCAGAGAGTAACTGTGAACTGTCAGCAGGAGGTAGCCTTGAAAAACACAAATACAAACTTAAGATGATGGGAGAAGAATTCTTTGAGAACAGAAAAATTTTAGAAGGGCTCATGTTCTTTAGCCTACCAATACCCAGGCATGGATGTAATGACATCAAAGGCTTAATCCTAGAGGAGAAATATATTTATGCTAGAAGATAAAGAGGGTAAGAGGACCATGAATTAATTTTAAATATTATGTTAAGCTCCTCAATAATTAATTGCCTCCATTTCTAGAGCACCCTTCCACAGTGAAGCAAACCCCCCACCACTTTTTTTAAAAAAGCAGAACATAAATTAAGCATTTGTGACACCAGGGCTGTGCATTAGATGATTCAGGAGGTGTATTCCAGTCAGTCCTTCCTAACACACAGTGAAGACTCAGGTATCTTCTCTGTGACAGACATATTCACAAAGGCTATTGTCTGTAATTTTGTTTTCTGTGTCTAAGGAAGAATTTGAATTAACTTGTTTCATCTAAGTCATGTACAGATGACTGTATTTCTACACACTTTGTTGCCCTATTTTTTGTCAAGTGCTATGAATTGCGGCTGGTATACTTAGGTTAACACAACACCTGTAACAGCTCTAGCCAGGCATCTCTGGTGTGAATCTCTGATAAGGTCACATCTTGGCACTGCTTTTTGCACATTTTTAGCTAATTTTGGCCCAGCTTGGGCTGTGTTTTGTAGGGGATCTTCTGGGCAATCAACACACAGAAAACCCTCCTAACTCATTTCTGCTGCAAGTCTGTTCAGTGGTGCTCTTCAGGACATACTTATCCAAACTCTAATTGGGTAAAACAAGACAAAGCCTATTCTGATAAAAATTTGAACAGTGTTATTGCCAAGATGTAGTTTTCCTTCTCCATGGATCATGCAATTAGTGCCACAAAGGACTTTGACTTTACATTTTAAAAGTTTGATAACTGAAGCTTGTCAGGGTTTTATAGATAGAGACTGATCTTATTCAGTATTTTATATACAGTGTATATCGATCTTTGAATGATAGAGTTTATTTTTTAAGAAGCAATTAAAATTTTTGGGCCCTTGCCCCTGACAGAAAGCAAGATCACTAAGACCATTTTCTCCCAGGTTTAGCTATCTGAACACCTGACTCAAATTGACTGTGAGGGTGCAGCAAAAGAGCTGTCATGAAGGAACTGCCCTTGTTTTTCTGAAGCTCTTACTCCTGCAAGGTATTTAGTGTGTTATAAATACTAACAGAATCATTGTAATAGAACTGATTTGTTATTTATAGCATGTCTTTTTGTCACGCATAACTTAGTATTGTTTAGCACAGATGTAATTGGTAGACTTTTGCAAATATAATTTATATTTGGCTTAAAGGATGGGAAGAAACATCTGTGTTCTTGTCTCTGGATTTCTGTAACGTCTTTGCTGCTGCCATATGGTAAAATTTAAATAATAAACATGATCACAGTATGAAATGTACAGCATATATTCCATGCTAATCCAGTTTTTGAGTAGTTTGTGAAGATTCTCATTATTTAGGCATTCTTTGGCTCTCCTGTTCTGTATCTTCTTAATTGAACAGTTTCATAAGACAGAAGGGAAAACAGATTTGTAAGGAACAACAAGTCTCCATGCTTACCTATGACTAAGTGCCTTAAAAGAACACAGATTTTTTTTTTTTTTTTTTACAATAGTCAGATAGGAAGTGTACTTCCTTTACAACTTAATTGAAATTTTTTTTGTATCTCTATAAAATTGCCATATTATGATTTAGCAATCTGTATGGAATCTGCTAGCTCAAACTGGTTGCAACAGTCATGTTTTTCCACAAGCATTTCAAGGCAGTTGCCTTGACTTAGATAAGAACTCTTTGTTTACTGTTATAAAACACTTTTTTCTTAAAGAGAACTTTGTCCATACTGTTAAAGTTGTAGTGAAGACTGGATATGGTAAGACTTTGAAAACAGGGAAGTGAAAACGATAAGAAAAATTTTAATAGAATCATGGTATCACAGAATGGTTTGGTTTGGAAGGGACCTTAGAAATCATCTGGTTCCAACCCCCTGCCATGGGCAGGAACTCTTTCCTCTGGACCAGATTACTCAAACCTCCACCCAGCCTGGTCTTGAACATTTCCACAGGTGGGAATTTCATCATCAAATTTTCTAAGGGTGCACTCAGTCCCTTCATCTGTGTCATTAATGAAGATATAAAATAGAACTGGTCCCAATACAGACCCCCAAGAGGCACCACTTGTCACTAATGTCCATCAGCACTCTGAGCTGCTGACCACAATGCTTGGATGTGACCGTCCAACCAAGTCTTTATCCATCTAACAGTCCATCCATCAAATCTATCTCTCTCCAGTTTAGAGAGAAGGATATTGTAAGGAACTGCGTCAAAGCTTTACAGGAAAGTGAAAACTGTAGCCTTTCCCTTGTCCACTAGTGCAGCCAACCCATCAGAGAAGGTCATTGTGTTGGTCAGGCAGGACTTGCCCTTGGTGCAGCTGTGCTGGGTGTCTGGAATCACCTCCCTGTCTTCCATGAGCCTTAGCAGAGTTTCTAGAAGAATCTGTCCGTGATCTTCCCAGGCACAGAGGTAAGGCTGAGAAGTCAGAGTTCCCAGGGTCCTACTTCCTACCCTTTTTAAAGATGGGTACAGTGTTTTCCTTTTCCAGTCACCTGGGATTTCACCTGACTGCCACAGCTTCTCAAATATCATGGAGAGTGGCTTGGCAACTACATCAGCCAATTCCCTTGGGACTCTGGGATGAATCTCATCAGGTTCCATAGACTTATGTACATTCAGGTTCCACAGGTGATCACAGACCTGGTCTTCTCTTACAGTGAGCACTTTGCTCCCCATTCCCCATCCTGCTGTCCATCCACTCAAGAGGTGTGAGAAGAGAGGTTGCCAGAGAGGACTGAGGCAAAAAGAGTTGTTGAGCACCTCAGCCTTTTCCTCACCCACTGTTACCAATTTACCAGCATTGTTTATCAGGGGGCTTACATTGTCTTTGACCTTCCTTTTCTGGGTAGCACAATTGTAGAAGCCATTCCTCTTATCCTTACATCCCTTGCCAGGCTCAGTTCTAGCTTTGCCTTGGTCTTCCTCATCCTACCTGTGCACAACCGTACCGCGCGTCTATACTCTTCCCAGTTCACCTATCCACAGTTGAAGAACTGTGCATTTACTTCTTTCTCTTTAGTTTAACGAGCAGTTCCCTACTTAGCCATGCCACTCTCCTGTCTCCCTTCCCCAATTTCTTACTCCTGGGAATTGCTAACTCTGACGTGCTGTGGAAGGCTTCCTTAAAGATGTGCACCTCTGTTCCACTTGGGCGTTTATGGCATTCAGGCAATAAATAACTCTGTAATTTGGGTTGAACTTCAACATAAATCACTTCTACAGAAATTTTTTTTAACAGAATTCATTATAGTGAATTTTAAATTCTATATGAAAGTATAAATCCTACCAAGTAGACTTTTAAACAAAGGAATATGAAACAGGACTATTAAGAAACTTCAATCATAAATTAGGAATGTAAAAATGCATGAAATTTCACAGGGAATTCTGTGTTTACTCATGCTTTATATGGTCTAAAATACAGGAATTAAATATTATTTTAATCCATAAAATTTTTCAGAATGTTTCCTTTCAGGCAAAAGTGGACATAGTTGCACTGCAAACTTCTGTTATGCTTGTAACATAGGAATTGAACAAAGTCTTCACCTTCTTTTCACGAAGTTTTCTTGAGGAAGGGATTCAAGTTGAAGCTACTAATTTCTTATTGGTCTAAAAATTTCTGGATAATCCAAAAGTAAGTAGAATATAAACCTGTTCTATACTTAATACGACCTAGACTGATAGAATTTTTCCTCAGGCTCACATTGTTTTAAAATATTACATTTACTGAGTGACTTAAGAAATACAGTCCCTATCATATTGACAAAGTATTAAATACAAATAATTGATACCAGAATATTTCAAAAGGGGTAATTTGAATTCAAACTGTAATTAAAGGATTAAATCTCTTGTCATTCAGAGCCACTAAGTTGAGATGAGTTGTTGAAATCTTGTTATGGATTTGCTCAACCTTACTTTTTCTGTGCCTGAAATGATATCACGTTCTGATATGAACGTGAGTACAATACAAATATATTGAGAGAAGTTGCCTATGATTAAGCACTCAATCAAATCTATTGCACTTACATGATCTTGTTTGCAATTGTTACCATTGCATGACAAATAACAACTACTGATCTAATGAATGAGAAGAAGCAGTATTTATGAAACAGCATTTGATCAACAAAGAAACAAATTTGTAATCAAGTCTGAAGTGTCTTTCCTTCCTTAAAAAAAATCCATCTACTTTTCCTTCCTTCAGAAACTCAACATACAAATCAGTTCAGTTCTCTGATCAGAGACTACAGTAAGTTTAATGAGAGGGAAAGCTCTGGAAAAGGGTCAAAGCTAATCCTGCCATCATTTATTTCATGAATCAAACCTGCCTTCAGTTTTGAAAAATATTTTGCACACATCACATGGAAGTTACCTGTCAATCCAATTCTTTGAGTACTGTGGACAGAGACTGTCTTCAGATCTCTGCCACAGAGAATCTGCCTGTGATAGAACATCAGCCTGAGGATGGCTAATTCATAACAGTTATTTCTCCACCAAAGTACCTTCAGCTAGAGAGCACTTAAAGCATCCTGTCAATTACCTAATGTCATGTCATTAAAGATGTTTCGAATGTGGAGGTCCTTGATAGCCATAGATATATCACAGTAATAGTGTGTGTATACTGAATGCCTTAAATTACAGCTGTCTTCTGCTCAAAATGGATGACTAAATTCCATAGAAAAAGGCACTTCATAGAGTCACACGTAGTCTTCGGAGCACACCAAGTAGGGGTCACTTTTACTTTTGGTGTTTTTCATTATTGGCAGGATATTTGCATTGTGAAAGACATTGTGTCTGAACATACAGAGGAGTGACTGTTGACTGCTTTTCAGCAGTTGCATTGAATTGTCTTTTTGGAAGTTGCTGCAGTTCCCCATTAGTAGCACAGAGAAGTCCCATTCATTGCCTCTATGTCACAATTTCATTATAGAGCTGCTACCGATGATTCTGCTAATCTGTTTCCCTCATCTTCTGTACCCTGAATTTTTTGGATGGCAACTTGATTTATTTCCTTTTCCATGACCAAATACCTGCATGTTTCTAGTCAAGGAAGGTTAAAATTATATATCTTTTCAAGCAAGTGTGCCTTCTTCATAAAACTCTTTTCTTTTGCTAATACCTCTAGTATTTCTGTTCACTCACAGCAGATGTGTGCACTTAAAACATTTTATGACAATACTTTTGGATTATGAGTAACAGCAAAACAAGAAAGAATTAAGTAAGCTCTTCAAATCACAATTGTTACGTCTATTACATATTTCCTGATTTTATGTGCATATGGGTGTGCTTGTTTTCTCAACTATCTGGGAAATCACAAAAGATGGCAAATAAAACTAGATATACATCTATCAATAAGATAAGCCAGTGTAAATATCTAGCAGGACATAATGTCTGAATGTGGCAGAAACCTGTCTTCCTATAGTTTTTCCAAAGGCCTTGGAATTTAGTCAATAACTTGAAGACCAGGCTATGAATCTTCAAATCACATGTTATTTGTTTTTAACCATATGGACCTGAAAGCCTCAAATCCACCAAATTGACATATGCATCTGAGCATCTCTGAGTAAATCAGAAAATGCAAATATCCCAGAGAAAAATACTGCTTTTCATGTTGAATGTATTTATAAATATACTAAACATTGTCAGAGTTCAACTTATTGAGAATTTCTAAATTTTTCACGTGATGGAACTAGCTACAGTTTGGGTTTTAAAAGAATTAGAAGCATGTATCATGGAACATATAGCTGGATGAACATGCAGAAGAACCTGACTAAAGGAGTCCCTGGACTGAAGAACATTTGCAGATGACGAAATGAAGAGATAAAAAACTGCGCACATCAATGGGAAGAGCTAAACAAAGGAGATTTTTCTCAAAGGTTTATTAACCACTCTCTTGATTGTCAGTATTTGAGGAAAGATTTATATCTTGATATTTTTGTGTTTCAATAAGATATTGGCAAGGAGGAAGTTAGAAGAAACTATTGTTCTTATAAGGAGTAACATATGGTCATGGAATAAATTTACTGAGCTGCCTTAGAGTAAAAAATTGGTACTAAATGTAAGAGGTGTGTGTCTTTGGGTTAGCAATTCTGAAGAAAATACGTTTTTTGTGAAAACAATGAAAGGCCAAGTTTCTGGTGCTGGGGTAGTTTCCATGGCTGGATGACAGCTTTGGAGCTATAGCTGGTTGCCTTAAAGGTGTAAATTTTGGAAAAGCAGCTTCCCCAGGAAGCTTGGAGGAAGGTGTTTTGCACAGATTTTACACTGGGGTTTTGTGATCCTAATGATAAAAGAGCTCGGGCCTTGTGAAGTATTATTTAAAATGCCACTTACTGAAGCTAAGGAAAGAGAGGATAGTGTAGGCAACATTGCAGCCCTTCAGGTGCTGGGTATGTCACATCAAATGACATTGAATGGCTCTCCATTCAGGGCACAGCTTGTTGTGCTGAACCCATATATGTACATTTACACTTTTTTGGCATTTTGATCTCTTACATATTTTTTCCTAATATGGACTGAGCTTTTTTTTTTTTTTTTTTGGTATAATTGTGCTTTTGTAGGGGGATATTCACAGCAAAAAAAAAATCCTTTTAAACTTTTTTTTGATTAATGGATATGTGAAAACACAATGCTTATATTTAGTTATCTGTCACCTGAGACTGTAACCATAATGACATTGGTTCAGTCTCTGTGTGAAGGGGAGAAAAACTCATGTACTAAAGTAATAAAGGTGAGTGCTAGTTTTTCAGACTGTATGATACTGTATCCAGACTAGCTAAATAAAGGCAAAATGAAGATGAATCACAAGAGACCAGGAAGGCCTCTCTTCTCTTTTTCTTTAGTACAATACCCTGGAGATACATTAACTTCTTTTCCTGTTTGTTTGCAAGCTTTATATTTCTTGTTAAAGAAATGCCAAGAGCTCTGAAATTTCAGTGCATTGATCTGTACCTCTGAATCTCTTTCCTTCATAGTTCTGGGGATAACTTTTTTCCTTATCTGAAAGTCAAACCTCGTATATACAGTGTATTCAACCTGAACTGCACATGAAAATGGCTCAAGAGACTGGAAAAGTCAGGGAGTTTTGGGTTCTGTTTTGGTCTAAAAGAAGTTTTGCCAAAACATTATAAGCCCTAATTTTTTATTATTCAGAATAAAAAGCCAGAAAGTTCATTGCTAACTTCAATTTTCCATTTGGCAAATACCTTACATAGTCGTCTCCCAATACACCCATCTTTTTCTTCCTTGCATGGCTTACAATTACTGTGGATCTTTACAAAAAGCTGATAGCAAAGAGAGAATCCAGACAATTCAGGAATAACCTTCAATTAGTCTGCTGTTACTGCAAAAACTGTCCGCGTATCTTCATACTTGTGGGTTTTGTGTATTCAGAAGAACACAGTTACAGTTCTCTCTTTGTTAGCAGTACACTTGTAGTCTTAAGGTCTGCACTGTGTTTTCCTAAAGAGCATCAGGACACTGTTGATGGCTTGGAATGTCTCAGACCATGGCTTATCCACATTCTCTTCAGCCTGATTATGTACTGGGCTAGGCCGGTGTCTTCAGACATATTTTTATGCTTAGCTTTGCAAATTTTTTCCTCTCTGTCCTTCAAAAATGCACTAATCACTTATCTGCAAAAGACAGTCTTTATTGTAGGCAGCCTCAGTGTCTTCCAAGGCTTCAGTGATGGCAATTTTTAGGTGTATGTACCTGTCTACTAGGTATGTTGCTATGGACAGAGACAATGCTCTTTATTGTTAAAGACCAACAGGGGTTTCTGATGCTGAGGAGGCATTGTTGTTTTAATTTGGCAGGGTTTTTTAACCTTTGAAGCTCCTTGTGGGTTTTGTCAGCTTTTTCCTTTCTTTTTAACACTTTTTTTTGTACCACAGTTATGTCTCAAGCCACAGACTTTGAGAAAAAGTGCTTAAACTGTTGTTTTTAAATTAAGAGCATGAAATTAGAGATTGTGCAGAGGTAGTGCAATAATTCTTGAAAGTGCAGATCTTAAAGTTCAGAACTAGCAGGAGCTTTTTAGTTCTGACAGTGTGAAGTGTGACATTTTAAGTAGCTGCATTATATAGTGTATCTGAAAAGTCTGAAGATTTTAAATTTGGGTGTCTAAAAATTACCAGTCTGACTAAGGAAGAGACATAATTTTTTTTTCATTTTGAAGGACTGGTATTAACACCAGACCTGCAGATTTTTTTTCTGCAGTGTAACTTCACCAACTCTAGGCAAGACAACTTAAAACCCCTCATATTTTATGCTACCTCTGTCAGAGCAGGCAGGTAGAAATGTACACGTACATTCAACTAACACAGCAAAAGAGCTGTGAACCTTCATTTCACTTACTACTGCCTTCACAAGCCTAGTAAAGAAGAGGGAGGATCCTGCAGGAGGACAGACAAGCAGGTGAGCATTTCCCCATATGGCTGGCAGTCCTGTTGTACCATTTAAAACTGAAAATTAAATATCCCAATATTCTACAACTTAAGCATATTAGGACACAGATGAAAGTATTTCTTTCTCTGAACAGTTTATTCAGGTTTGGAATATTTCAAATCTCTATATTTAAATGCTGATTGTCAGAACAAACAAGAGACACTTTTCATGTGTGGTAGGAGGTGGTTTTTATCTTCATTTTCATGCTTCCTTAGATATTAAAATAACGAAATGTACTATTTTAAAAACAGGAAGTGATTTGACAGCTCTATTTTCTTCTGCTACTCAGCAGCTCCCTATATGTAGGTCTACAGCATCAGCATAGGCAT
Organism: Corvus brachyrhynchos; assembly: GCF_000691975.1. Classification (NCBI taxonomy): domain Eukaryota; kingdom Metazoa; phylum Chordata; class Aves; order Passeriformes; family Corvidae; genus Corvus; species Corvus brachyrhynchos. The sequence continues at coordinate 878,208 of NW_008236935.1, read as the reverse complement.
TGCAGCACTTTCTGGCATGTCTTTGGAATTCTCATTTCTGTTCTCACCGCATCTCTTTAATTTGGTAATAGATGCAGAATTTGCATCTTCAGAAATAGTTGGAGATTTTTTAATATCCCTCACTGAACAGTCTCTTCCCTGGGGCATGCCTTTGCTATTACGGGGCTGTGTGTGCAGCATAACATGCCAAGGGCTCGGGAATAAAGATTGATATCTACGGAGGAACTATACGATGACTTGTGCTCTCCAGAGGGGGAGGTCTCAAGCCAAGTGCATTTGCAGCCTGTCAATGCTTGTTGGCAGATAGAGATACCCGGGAACACTGAGGTCTCAGAAACAAGAATTTTTGAGTGATTACTTACTAGTGCTACTTTTGTAACTATCCAGAAGAATATTTTCCTGCTGCCTTTTCAAATGCAAGTCTTTCTTCAACTCCTGAACAAAAGCAAACAAATTAACCCATTGGGACCTGAGAACAAGGCAAACCAGATGTTATTTCATATAACAAGATTATATGTTTAGTTCCCACATGAGTGTGTTTTATCACATCATAATGGTAACAACCTAAACGGCAAGAAGGGGCACTTGGTATTTTGTGCTTGGCTTTTGTGCCTGTTACTTAGACTGAGCAAGACCTATGTGTCTATGCTTGGTGGCTGCCTAGGATAAAATACTACCATTGCTCCTAATGGAAGACTTATCCTTCTGAGGTTTCACTTTCTACTGTTGTAATGCATCTACCATGAAAATAAAAATTATGAATACCAGGAAACTGGAGCACTAATTTCATTAGACTTCTATTTTGATTCCTATCTCTCCCTCTGCTACATGATGCCATTTTAAAAGGAGTGAGGCAGAAGAATGATATCAAAGGAAGGCCAGCTGTTCAGTGATTGTTAGAATAAAGATGGGGAACGTAGTACATACCAGTGTTCTTTGACAGGCTCAGCCACTAAATTCTTACTTCAAGGGTATGCATGCTGTTGCTAAGGAAAAATGGTTATGTGAGTCTCTTACATAATGTCATTAATATTTTGGTTTGAAACATGTCATTCTTGTCATCTTGCAGCTTATGTCTCAAATAGCTGGAGCCCTTACTTAAAGCACTGTTGTCGTGAAAAAAAAGGAAACAAAAGGTTGGTTTAGAGGTACTAATGGAAAAGCTACAACAAAAGAAAGCAGGTTGCAATGTGTCTGCAGTCAAGTGATACTGCCTTGGCTTCTTCTACACAGAAAAGATGAAAGGAGGCTGAATTGTTAATTTAAGACAGTTTTTATTGATAAACCAGAATAAGTATCCATTTGGTATAGGACATGTGGGAGGAGGGGATCAGTACAAGGAAGTGGAGGGGAGGTTTCTGTGGTACCCAGATGACAGATTACATGAAACTACTTTTATCTTGTACATTTCTAAAAATGTAATGGTTTATGCATTTTAGATGTGTTCAAAGCTATGCAATCTAGAAATGTGTAATTGAAGACTTGCATGCAATCTTCTCAAGATTTTGTCTTCCTAGGAATTGAACCTCCAAGGGAATGCTTTATTATTCTAAGCTTTCACATGACGCCTCACCCATACTGCATTGTCTGCATTGGCATCAGGAATATTGGGATGATCATTATGAAAAAATAGACTTAATGAATTGTAACAAATGAGTCAAAATATTTTTTAGAAGAGAAAAATTATTAGAGAAAACAACTGGTGGGCAAAATCTTCTCTTCTAGCCTGTCAAGATGCAAAAAAATTTAAGATATTACACTGTTGATTCAAGAAAATTTTCCAAGTTACATTCATAGTCAATCAGATCCATTTCAAACAAAGAGTACTTTACAATCAAAGCATAGATAAGGCTGTCAAGCCACAAAAAGCAGTAATACGTGTTAAAAACAAAAAACCAAGAAAACAAAATAAAACAAACAAAAATCCTCTGGACTAAACACCCCACACTTAGAATTATTTTAGTGATGAAAGCTGAGATTGCACCTGATAAAGGAATAATGAAAAGCTTCTGTTATTCTGGTACTGAAAAGAGCCACTGCCTCACAGCCCTCTCTTCTTTACCTCACTCGTGTA
>NW_008236935.1:846921-876040 GCF_000691975.1 Corvus brachyrhynchos | reverse complement strand
TTCTTTTATCTCCTTAGGCTCCCTGCCAAGTCTACCATTGCCTTTCTAAGAGAAGATTGCTAGAATATTTGAATTTGAATAACAGACCCAGTCTCAGTAATAGTGCTGCCTAAATGCAATTTGCTATTCCAGCAAAAACGTTCAAGTATATGCACAGATACATTAAAAATAGCATCATTTTGAATGAAAAAGTAACAATTATTTGTTGTCCCTTAATAACCTCATTTCTAGAAAAAGGAATGGCAGGAAAAATCACTTGCAAGGTGATAGGTAAAGATTTTCTGTGCCTGATTTTATCTGCATACAAAATGGATAATATCCATTGAGAAAATAATTTAAGGCTTACCTTAGATTCATGTCTGAGCAGGATGGAAGACACTACTTTTAACTCTTTATGGAGCTGTAAAATTGTATTAGTCCATGCAGCTTATCCCATTTTTTGGGAAGCTGAGTTTGATCTCTAGAATATTCTGTCCAGAACAGAAGCACAACAGATGGATGTTTTACCCATCTTCTGAAGATTTCCATGCTAAGTAAATCTAAAGAACAAGCACCTGGTAACTTACCCCTTTCCTTATGTTCAGACAGAGCAGTGGGCGTGGGTTTAAATTGCTGTTTCCTGAGGCAATTGACACCCTCTCAAGCCTTATCCTCATCCACTGCTGTGTATTCCAGAGCTATGGGAATTTGGTTAGAGGGGCCCAGAGGTTTCTCAAACAACACTTTTCTCACACAAGATGTATAGGTCACTAGGTGCCATGTTATTGTGCACAAAGTACTGTAATTTTTACCAGTTTATACTTCTTTATTTGGAGTAGTTAGTTCACATTTTGTCCAGATAGCATAATAGGATCCATTTAGTATTTATCTCTTTATGACTTACAATTTGTGAAGATTTGGAGGAGAGGACATTTCTCCAATTATGATCAGGACAGTGTGAAATCCAACAAAGATGGCCCTGTATTACTTGTAAGTAGAAAAATATACTGTGAAGTGAGGCAACATCAGTATTTTTAATGCATTTTTGAGCATATGTTTTACAGAGTCTTTTGTAAATGTACACTATCCATAGATTCATTGCCTTGATCATTGAACAAAATCATCTACAACCTAACTGAAAGACTTCTGATCATTAAACTGTCATTATGTAATGTACACTTTCATGTCTTACTCCGTGAAATCTATCTATACTTTCCTGATAGTATGAAAATCACTGCTTTCCTCATAGGTTTTTAGTTAAGATCTGTTACTTTGAAATTCCCAGAGGTTAATTCAAATAAAGATGCTGAAAAGTTCTCTGGATTGTTTTTATTGGCTTTGATTGTGAAGGTAATCATCAGTAAACAAGAATACAACAGAGATCCAAGCAGTAAACATTGACCAAATACTGTCAGCAACTGCCTACAAACATTTTGAATTGAGTGATTTCAGAGACATAGTCCAGGCATATTGTATGGTAGAAGGAGGGTTAAAATCCAATTTTGAGCAGCAATATTTTACAGCCTAACCTCTGACTGACAGATTTTAAGGCCAAAAGAGATCGTTAGATCATCCAGTCACATATGTCTTGCATTTTACAGGACATTATATTTCTTTCACTGACTTGAGACTAAACACATTTTCTGGAAAGATGACTAGCTTTGATTTGAGAGCACCAAGTAATGAACAATCTACCACTCCCTTTGGGAGTTTGTTCCAGCTGTTATTCACCAATGCTGTTAAATTTTTTATCTTATTTCTATTTTGAATTTTCCTGCCTTCCATTTCTAACCATGGTTTCTGTCTTTCCCTGCTAGATTAAAGACTTCTCTAGTACATTGTGAGGGAGCTTATAACAATCAAGCTACCTGCCATCTGGATTTTGGTTTTTTTTTTTTTTTTTTTTTGCTAAGATAAACAGACTGATATTTTTAAGTCTTTGTTCACCTGAATTTTCTGCAGCCTGGAATAATTTTGCAGCTTTTTTTCTATATCATCTCCAATTTTTCAGTGACATTTAAAAAATGAACTGTGTGCAGTATGCAGAACAGGAGGCAGTTTGCCAGTATCAATCTCACCAGTGCTATCTAGAGGCAGAAAATCACCACTGCTTTTCATTACTCCTCCTCCTTGCTTGTTCCTTCTAGGTTTCATTAAACCGTGTAGTGTCTATATTTTACTGGGAAGTTTTCTTTTTTCTGTAATGACCCAGAATTTCTTTTTCAGACTTCCTACTATGAGGAAATGCTTTTTCATTGTGCAACATATACTAAATTTTGGCTTTGGGTGACATAGAAGGAAAGAATTTTTATTCCTCCGTAAAATAATTTTTTTTCCATTCCTGATCTGTTCCCTTTTGCCTTACCCTTATCTAGTAGGTGTGTGTAACCTTCATGGGCTTCTGTGCTAATGTAATACATACTTCTGAATCATACTTAGAAACATGGTGATTTACACTGTTCACTTCTAGAAACAGCCCCTATTTAATAAGAAATCTTTATTGTCGGTTGTTTTTGCAACTAATCAAGTATCTAATTATCTGTCCTTTTAATATATGCTTTGTTGTACTGTTTACCATTAATTTGCTAATTAAAGGATAAGAAATGCTAAGTCAAAAGCCTCATAAAAATTTTATCTGTGCATTCACAAAGCAAAGTTATAATCTCACCAAAGACTGAATCTGATTTTATTTACAAATTTACAAAATTTTGTAAATTTACAATTTACAAAAAAATTGGTTTTTTCCATTTAGATGATATTAGATGACCTGGATTATATTATTTTCATTTTATTTTTATTTCATGCTAGCTTTTCCATGTCTCATCCTCATATGACATAAATATCCACAATTTCCCATTGGAGAAATCTTAAATTTTCTGAGGCCTTTAGAATGCCTTTGATTTGATAATTAATAGAATACCAGTAAGAAAAGTCCAGAAAATCCTTCAGCCAGCTTACTAAAAATTTGTGGATAAAGTTACACAGACCTGTCAATGTAATGCTAAATAATTCTAATAGATTCTCTTTAACATTGTCCTCAGATAGCAATAGATATTTTTGGATCCCTGTAAAATGTTGTTAGCAAAGCACTGTGTTTCTTTCCAAACCCTGAGTAGAAGTATTTGCTTTATTTTTTTCTCTATTATGATTTACAATTTACTATACCTGTTGTTGAAGTAGTCATGACATTTCTTTATTCCTTGTATACCTTAAAAGCTCATTGGTTTTTGCCTTAACTTGTTTCAGCCACAGCTTTTCCCCCCATATCTTATCTGCTCATGTAAATATATTTCCCATTTACTTTCCTCTTCTTATTTTCCACATTTTTCATCTTTCAGTTCTTATCGCTGCTTTTATGAGTTCTTCTTTCCGTTCACTGCAGCACAATCTTACTTCTGTAACAGAAGAAACTGGGGCTCTAGAGGTCAGTTTTGTTCATTACACAAAATTCAGCAAAAGGTCTGATCCTTTTGTGTGCTGATGCAAGATACAGGTATGTAATGCAAGGGTACAAAAAATTGCATGAAGTTTGCACAGACCATGCTATTTCTGACTCCCACTTCTTGATAGGAAATACAGTTTTTCAGTCTGTTCTTTTTTAAGAAAATGAAAATGGAAAAAAGCCTCCAAGAATGTCTTCCTGGGGTTGATAGCGACAAAGAAATAAGTCATCAGCAGGATTAGAACCTGTTCAGTCTCCAGAAAGACATGTCAGCAGAGCTGTTGGACGCTGGAGTGCACTGTGTGTGTCACGCCTTACAGCTGAGAGGTAGGAAACACAACTTGACTCTACGTCCATGATTTTTCCATGCTTTTCTCAGGCGCTACTGTCAACGTGGCAATAGTAAACTGTAAGAACAGAGATGTCTGTTCCAGGGCACAGACATCCATTAGATATTGGAAAGTGTCCTTCACTGAGTTTGAGCTCTTATTGCCCATTCTAGATGAACCTGTTTTTCTACTCCTTTTAATACAAATTTCTTTCTCTGACAGTCAAACCTTTTAATGCACTGGTTTTCTTGCTTTCCCCCATTTCTACAGTAGCCTTCTACTTTGATCTTAGACTTCTTTGTTTACCAGCTCCTAAAATGATACTGTTCCCAAATGGTATTCTTCTTAATATTTATCTCCTCACTCTGGAGTCAATCTCTGGCTTCCTACTCTGTCTTTCTCTGAAGAAGCTTCTCATCATCTCTGATTTAAATTGTAGTTGTGTGGTTTTTTTGCACACTGTCTTGGAGGCAGAACGTGTACCAGAGTTGGAGTCCATGAGGATCACAACAAACAACAGCAGACAAGATTTTGTGCTTAGGTGGGGAATGTTCTACTTAGAACATGTGATTGTTGACAGTCTTTGAAAAACCCTCATCAGTCTCCATGCTCTTAAACATTATTAATTATATTTCCCCTCTGTCAGAGAAAGGGAAAGTGGGAAGCAAAAAGAGTAAAATTAAAGCAAAGTACTGGTCCTGCTATATTTCAGATCCTCTTCCAACATTTTTGTTGAAAGCATTCTAAGACTTTGAAATACTAATGGAAAGGATGAGATATTCCCATAAATTCTTTCTTTGAAAAAATGGCCTAAACCAGCCAAAGCTTACCTCTCTGTGTATGGAAATAGACTTGCCATGAGAGTTTCAGTCTTGTTTTAAGTTTGCAAACCACAGCAGCAGATATGAAATAGTTTCTTTAGCCATTGATATTATTGCCATATAATTCAACTAGAATGTCCTGAAATTTACCTTAGAGGACAAATGCCTATTATCTTGTTTATACCAATGCTTTGCTAGTAGCTTGTAAGTCACTTACTGCGTAGCAGTCTGACATCTATGTGTTTTTGTGATATAAAATTAAAAGGCAACCTAATATGTAATGCTGATGGTTTTTAACAAACTAGAAGTAATAAATGTAAAAATAGCTCTTTTGGACTAAGAATGAGAATCACAATGTCATGTATTATATATTCATGATCTGTGGAGATATACTATAATTGTGCTTCCCTTAGGAAGATTCTTCTTAAAAAAACCCTAAGTTTAAGATTACAAAACTAGATTTCAAAAGCTTTTAGCTATCCATAATAGGATGGACACAAATGCATAAGCGTGATAGCTGCCTATTTCACTGCTTTTGCTTCAGTTGTACCTTTATACCTCAATACTTTTCAGACTGTTATACATCTTTAGGCATTTAAATTTTCCTGAATACCTGGATCACCAACACTTAAACGCAACAGGCTGAAACGTCAGATTTTGTATGAATATGGCTTTCAGGGCTTTAGAAAATCTGTGTTTCAGATTTTTTAAAATTGAGCAATTAATAAAAGTACAAATAACTTATGAGCCATTGAAAGAGACCATCAAGGAAAATTAGGAGCTCTATAAACTATGAGAAGATATTAAACACATTAATGTCTTTTTAAATTAAGAGTTGTTCTTGGGTGAGACTTTATGTATCAATTTATGAAAAGTATTGGCTTCATTTTATGAAATTATAGAAGTGTTTGTAATTCACATTGGAATATTTAGTGATAATAATGGAGATAAAAAGCAGAAAGTGAGTTCACCTGCATACATATATGCAGGTGGATTTTTGTGAACACATACACCCACATATGTGATGAATTGGGTGTGTCATGTGAGACACAAGATGAATTCGAGTGCCCTAATAAGAAGGAAGTAAGTGAGCAATTTAGAGAAAATTCTGATAGATTGCAGGGGGAAAGTTTCTTTTTTTCCCCTTTCCATCTCAAATCCAATTGTCACCTTTTTCCAAATTCTTTCTTAGTTCCTTTCTATCACGCAGATGCCCTCTTTCTTCCACAGCACTTTTCTGCTGCCTCTTCTACAGTGACTTGGTGATAAGGAAATTGATAAGACTGAAAGGGATAAAAAATGTGAAAATAAAAGAGTGCCTCACATTTTTGTCAAGACAAAGAGAATTTAGTACATATTGCAGCCCTGTTAATAGGTGAAAGAAATGGTGCATTTGAAGATGGCAGAGGGACTTCCACCTCCCCTCAAGGAAGGGGGTTACAGGGCTCTTTCCAGGGATGCAGCTGAACACCTCTGTGCTGAAAAGTCTCTGCACTTATATTGCCATTCCATTTACCTGTATTTAAAATTTCCCACTGAAGTTTTCATTTTTCATATTTTATATGAAAATAATGATATTTAAATATCATTATATTTAAATATTTAAAATGATATTTTAAAAATCATGGAATCTCCTGTAATTTTTTATTAGTCTTCTCTGTGACACCAACATTTGATTTCATGTTCTGCAGTGCTTGCAATTTGCACAGACTAAGATGTGAACCAGATTTCACTAGGTGTAGAAAGTGGCCACAGCTCAGAAAAAAAGAAGACAGCTTGTACTTTTGTCACAATGATAGATTGTAAGAGATGTTAGAACAGTAATGGATAATGCATCGCAGGGTTTGTCTTACCCTTTAAGAAATTGATCTGTTTATTCATCCAGAGTTGCAACATTTTCTATTGTTTATGCTTTGCTTTGTCAACTTCTATTGTTTTCAGTTTAAAAAAAAAAACACAAAGAAAGAATCCCAAACCAACCAACCAACCAAAAAAACAAACCCAAAGAAAAAACACCAACAACTTGCCACATTGAAGCCAAATAAAGGTTTAAAAAAACACAGATTGTTATTCTTGCCACATAGTAAGTGAAAAAAGACAGAAATATTTCTTTATGATTCTCTTTAAAATGCTTGTTTAAACTTTTTAGGTACAAATTAGCGTTATTAGATTATTAGAGCTTATTTCATGTAACCTTTTCTTAGGTACTTTCTTAAGTAAGAAAGTACTTAAAAGTACTCAATAAACTTGCCAAACACTGTAATGCAGAATAATGCTTAATTTCCTTGCATTATTCTGTAAGTGCTGCTTTTGTCCATACAGATGTCCAATCTTTCTGAAAATTGTCATTAAAAGCTGTAACTCTATTCAAATAAATATTGAAAATACATAATTGCATTCTTGTTGTTCCAGCTGAGTTTAATATTAAAAAACATTGTACAACAGAGGCAAAAATGCATATTGTTGCAATTAATCATAGCTATGACAGCATTTCAATGAGTAAAAGGGGTACAAGGGATTTAAAAGACAAAAAAGAAAAAGGGAAACAAACAGAAAAGATAGCTTACCTATAAGTACTTTTGCAACTGTGGACCTGAAGTGAATAAAATAAACAAAATAAAGTGGAAAACTAATTTTAGATATTCTTCTGAAGTGAATGCCTGAATGAGATAGTATCTATGACATTTTATTTTCTTTCTTTACACACAGCAATTTGAACTTCACGTCAGAGACTAATGCTATCTTAAAGATGCAGGATATCCTCCTGATTTGAAAAAAAGTCTCACAGACAGGTGGGCAGAGCAGTCCTCAACATTGCTCCTTTGAAGGCACTAACACAGTGACCGAGGAAAGCGTCTTGCCAGACAGTATCTCAGGTTAGAAAAAACTACCTCAGGAGTCTCAGGCAGACAATTCTCATCATGATTTTTTCTATTCATTTTTCTGACCTCTCTCCAAGGAAAGCATTATTACCTCAGTGTTTATAATCCTATATATAAGTATGCAACAGAAGATAGACCTCCTCAGAGTTTATTTTCTAGAAATTACAAAAAAATATGATTAAGACTGCAATCCAAATGAGGTAAAAAAAATAGGCTTAGCTTTGGTTTTGTTACCTGTGAATCTAAATTTGAGTCAGACATTATCAGTCATTGTCTTTTCAACCTCCCGAAGCATTAGAGGGTGAAGTACTCCTGTGAGGAAAATGCAGACAGGAAACTTATTCCACAGTTCCTCATTAGGGCAAGAACCTCAAGGCAATTCCGACATTACTGGTGTCCCCTGACATTCACAAGGCAGTGGGTTATGGCCAATTAATCCATCTACCGTTGACACTTTTTGTTCTGCTACCAGCCTGCTCCTGTCTTGTGAAGTTCCCTCTGCAGTGTCCAGGAAAGCATGTATACTTTCTTCTCTTAAAGATTCATGCTCAGGATATCCTTGGCTTAAATAGCACCAAATTCATTGTGAGAACTCCTTATGTTATCTTATGAGTCTTCAGCATGCTGTCTAGATCTCCCTGTGGATGGTATTTGGAAATTTTATTGTTACAGCTGTGTGCTTCTTTGATGAAATAAACAAGTTCACCTATCATTTTAATCGCAAGTTCATCCTGCAGGCTGTTATTTATTCTGAATGAAGAAATAAGGCTGAAGCACAAGCTGAGGGCATTCTGTTGTAAGTAGTGGAGGAGGAAGCTGGGAGGCAATGGAACCATTTTCCTGTAATCACTGATGAGACTTTTTTACCTTGGTGCATCAGTCTGTGAAGTACTAAGTGGAAGTTGATTGGCTATTCCTATGTCTTTTTAAACCTCACTCATGGCTAGCAAAATTCAAATTTGTAACCTTTTAGCCAAACTCTGGTAATGTCAACATGACTGCTGATGCTTTTAAAAAGCTTGAGAAGAGCTGCTTATTTTCTCAGCTGATTGAATTTTGCCACATCACATGTCAATCTCTTGAAAATGCTTTTGGTCTGTTAAATCATAATGCACACTACAGTGACTGAACTGTAGTACATCCCAGAAAGACAGCTGCAAGCCTACAGCTATGTTTTAAAGGGCATTCCACATCCCCTGTGTTATCACAGTTAATTACAGGAAGACTCACCAGTTCGAATTCTGTCTTTAATGTGAACCCATTTGAAATTCTGATTTGGAAGAGGACCCTTTGAGGAAGACAATCTATAAGCTCAGAGCCAAGACTTCCACTGCATATAAAATGAGTCCCTTCATTGGCCATGAAGCTTAACTGAGTTAGAAAGAAATGACAAACACAGCACAAAAAAGACAATCTAGTGACAATTTAACAAGATCATTTTATATCTTAGGGTAAATTTTTCAGTCTTTTTCTAGGGAAAATCCCTATCTTGTTCAGTAAGTTATTAGGGAAATTAGCCCTCTTTCAGTTATTATTGCTAACATTTCAGTAATATGTTTCAGACATATTTAAGCATGTACCTAACTAAAAAACAATGAAAATGTAAACATTTGTATTTATGCATTCTTTTACAGAAAATAGCAATGAGGCAGGCTGAACCAAGAGTTGCTCTGCTCTTCATAGGCTACCACCAGGCTTAGCAGCTTTTTAGGGAAAACAGCTACCTGTGTGTCCTTTGCTCCTGTCAGTCAGTGTGGGGAGCAGGAAGAATCCTGATGCATTTTGACTGGCTGTATTTTATCGTCTCTATGAAATCACAATAAAACCGAGCTCCCAGAATTGTGTAGTATGGGAACAGCTCCCACAGTCCCCTTGCCCCATCACCAAACTGCAAGCTCTCAGCTGCTACATTCTCTGAAAACTGTGCTCAACGTCATGCTCTTGATCATCTGTGACCCTTGTAAATAGTAAATAAATTATTAGGTATACCTAACAATAATAAACCTCAGTGACTTTTCCTTGATCAGTTGTTCCTTAACTAAGATGTATTTCCTGCTACCCATGGATGCCCTATCAGATGCGTGACTTCAGATATAAAACATCTAACGGAAACAATAGCAGCATCAGTGTTTCTCCCTAAAATACTTTGCACCAGGAAAAAAATGCAAAGCTGTTTGGCATCTTCAGTGGACTTAAAATAGTTCATGAAACCCTGTTCAAAGCTCTATGTGATATCCCTTTTGGTGTGAACACCATCAGTAAGAAGGAGACATGCAGATGTCCTGGGAACCAAGTGCTCCAGCATGCAGGGCATAGCTACATTTGTCTGGCAGTGCAGCTTTAATGAATTCCAGCAGCTTCTAGCTGAGAGCAAAGCAGGCAGCACTAGCCCATTGCAGTAGAGCTCCCACATGTCTTAAAATATGCAGTAGCTGAATGTCAAGTATTACCACTTTGTGACCAAACATGCACAGAATAATTTGAAGATTAATCTGAAGCACAAGTAAGTACATACCTGTGAGTTAGTATAAGAAAAAAATAAATGGTATGTACTGCAAATACTTACTGCAAATACATCAATGCAAACCTATCAGTCTTCATGATTTGAAACAATCAAAAAATAATGGTTATGCAGCTGTTATTTGCTGCTTTAATCTGACCTGGGATAGTTAATGTATAAAAAATTGAGCAACATTTATCAGAAAAAACTGATTCATTTAGTTGGACCTAGTTCTTCAATTGTCTTAACAGTCACTGGATGCTCTTAGTGCTCTAAGAAATGCACCATATCTGTGTCATTCTTAATTTGACTGTGCCCAGAGGAGAGTGGGGAAGTGGAAGAAGACTGAAAATGATGTTTGCATGAATGATCTCATTTGTGCACCAGGACATTGCTTGAAATAGTCATCATGCCCATGACAAGTAGATTACATTGATTTTTGGCAATCCTTTCTTTGGTAAAAGTACTTTGACACTTTGAAGATTCATCATCAGCATAGACAAAATTTATCTATATTTTGTCAGTGTCATACAAGAAACATTTTAAATTTAAGGCTTAACTTTGCGATGTGTGTGTTACCCTATGAATTAATTTCTGCTAATTGAGCCTGATGAACATAGAAAAAGTTAGGAGATCAATAATATTTAGGTACTTATCTGCCTACCACAATCTGTGCTGAATTTGAAAAGACAGTATTTTCCAAGACTTTTTTTTAACTGGCAAGAAAACTGTCAAAGAAGATAAACTATCTTTAAATCAGAAAATAACTTCTTTCCTGCTGTCTTATCAAACAACACCATATAGTCAAGAAATGTGTGCTTTCTGAATTACTAATAGGAAAATTTTTATGTATTGAACTGTAAGTTATGACACTTGATTTGGGTAAGCATGTTTGAATAACTTTTCCTCCTAGAAATAAAGTAAAGCATGTGGGAGCAAAATATTTAGTGTTATTTTTGCCAGATGAATGGGAAAATATTGGAGAAAATGACTGAAATTCAGGTGTTACCCTAACAAAATTAGGCGGGGAAGTGTAAAGTGCAAACAGAAAATAAAACTTGGAAGAGACATAAGTGTCATCAGAAGCTTAAACACAGAATTTGGAGCCCAGCTGTGAATATCAGTGACACCTTAAAGGTTAATCAAACATTTGCAGAAAGTTAATCAATATTTCAGTAATGTTGAACTAAAGATTATACTGGTATTGGGAGCTAACTGGGATGGGGCAACACTGACTGCATGGCTCAGCATGTGGTAACTGGTAACTAAAAACGCCGCAGAATCAGCTCCAAAGAGCTGGAGATGCTGAATGGATGCATGACACTCAGGGGCTGCTAAAGAGCAAAAGGCAGAGGTCATCCTCTGATCACAAAATCAGGCTGTAAAACACTGCTCACACCAAGACATGTTGGAATGATCCCTGGCATTCCAGGGATGTCCTAGTCCCACAGGACATCCAAACACAGCTGTGTCCTAAAGGGTTAATAGTATGATTAAACATGGCCCAGCACGTGGAGCCCCTGGCCTCTCAGGTATGGGGAGTCCACTATGATGAGCTCCCAGGTGTTATGTTTAAAAAAATAATGACTCAGCGATCTACCACTACTGTGTTTCCTATATTCCTACATTATAGTTCTTATATAGTTTTATCTAAAAGGATAAAAAAATATTTTAGGTACAATATTGAATGTTTTTGTTTATTCATAAATAAAAATATAAACATTATTGCTGCAGTTAACTCTCTAAATATTGTATTTTATCTGAGTTACAAACCAAGGCAGGGATATGACACTGAATTTGTAAAAAAGTGCAGAGCAGTTCAAAGGTCTTGAAGAAATTACATTTAAGCAATATAATGCTACTTGACCAAATTATAAAGAAGGTAAATTCTCCCGTAAGTATTTTGTTATTCAAGTATGGCACAAAATAAATTATTATGTTTTCCTGTGTTTGTTCATGTGTTGATATATAATACATAATGGATACATAATGCATTTTTTAAGAGTTGCCTGAATATTTATCTAGCATATAGATGTGATAGGTAATTTGGAAACTTAATGAATTGGTTTTATTGACTAAAATAAAAAAATCCTTTAGCAAAAGGGCCTATTTTTATTCCAGTTACAACTTTCTGTTCAAAAAATGATCTCTTGCTTAGCATAAGAAAACTCATACCTGCAAACCTGCATTATTTAGTACTCTCCATCTTTCAATGTATTATTTAACATTCAACAACATACCTGAGGATGTAATCCAACACAACAGTAGCCAAACAAACCTGTCCTTTTCTGTCTAAAGTTCTAGATAAATTATACTCATTATCTGTGGTCTGTATTTTAAGAATAATGAACTGTGAAGGCTAGCTTCAGGTAATGAATGGGGTTTATATCTGTAAGCTTATAACAAAGCAAAACAAAAGACAAAAGAATAATACTTCAGCTTTCATTCAGGAATATATTCTGGATGTATATCTCTCCTGCACATGGTAAGTAAATTCAAACAAAAGTTGAAGAATATGCCTAAACACAATACTTAAAATACTTCCAAGCCAATGCAACTTGATAATCAGTATCAATTACTACTTTTGATAATGGAAAACAACAGCTAAAGAAAAAAAAATGAATACGACTCTAGAATGTATGTTAAACAGAAGAATAATGCTTAATAAATGTGTTTAAAAATCTGTAATCAAAGCAATGAAATTATTTTCCACATAAAAACTTTGCTTACAGCATAAAGTAATTTATATAGTTGCCCAAAACATATATACATACATGTTCATTTTTCAAAAATGTGATTCCTTTTAGTAAGTAAATTTTTAAGTGATTTAAAAATACAGGAACACAAGTTACAAGAAAATTTCAATTCAAATCAGTAAATAACTCCCATACTGGAAGTTACATCATTGATTTTCAAGTATATAGAGTACAAAACCCAGTGTTTATGTCCCTGCAGGAAAAATAACCGGATTACATTACAAACTACTGTTATCAGTTTAGCAACAAAAACAAGCATTTGCTGAAAGTAACATTGTTTCTTCAGAATGTTATTTTAAACACATAACTAACTCAGATACAGTGAAATGTAGTTTTCACTCAAATTAATATTGACCAGATTTCACTCAATTTGATATTTTTAGATACATTTATAAATTTTTATTTTTAAAAAATTCGTACTTAGGGTAGACTGAGGAGGGATTCTGGGCACTTTTGGAAT
This sequence comes from Corvus brachyrhynchos, assembly GCF_000691975.1. Classification (NCBI taxonomy): domain Eukaryota; kingdom Metazoa; phylum Chordata; class Aves; order Passeriformes; family Corvidae; genus Corvus; species Corvus brachyrhynchos. Next base: position 862,871 of record NW_008236935.1, on the reverse strand, counting down.
TTCTCTTCCTGTTCTTTTCCTTCTTTGAATGATTTTCTCTCTCTTACCTACTGATCACATACCTTAATTTATTCAGGGAACAAACCCCTAATTTTTTGCTCAATACAATAAGTAGCATTGCAAATGTTTCACACTTTAAAGGCAGATAATTTACTTCAGTGTTTCTGGTGAGATTGAAAACAATGTTGCAGTGAAAAACTCTAAAATCCCTGGCAATGAATAAAAAATCAAATGCACATCAGACTCGTGTGCATGTGCAGAAATCATTCATGTGCAGCAAAATAAACACCATTTTTACTCCTTTCTATTGCTATATTATTATATTTTCTAAATGTAAGTCAAGGGATTAAACAACTGAATTCAGACACGTTGATTATAATGTCAGGTTTACCCTCTGTGGAATAGAAAATACAGAAAGTTCTCTCTGTGTGAACAATCACTACACAGTGTAGTAAAGGTTTTCCATAGTTTCTGGCCATTTATAATAAAAGAAATATATCAGTGAGCAGTGTAAAGCCTCAGCATTAAAACTTCTCATAGTTCACTGGATTCAATTATTTGGCCCCACTAACCATAAGGATTTGGGTTTTTCCCACTCTTTTTGCCCATGGGATCATGGATTTCTGGAGTTAAGTCACATTTATTTTTTATACACATACATAAATATGTATAAATGTATGTATGTTGTCCTTAAGACTCCAAATAACATGTAGATAGGGACCCATTCTTGCTACCTTTCTTTGCCTTCTTTTGTCTTATTTACCATTTGTGATTGACCTGACATTTTGCATTGATAATGTGGATTAAGATCCACAAGACCAATATTAGTTTAGTGAATATCAAAAAAACTTAAAAAGGAGGTGAGACTTACAGGGAAAAATATTTTATTAGAAAAAGCAATATAACCAGTAAAAGTAGAGACTTTTAGGTGTACAAGCCCTTTCCAAGTTTGAAACAGGAACATTCAAATCATTATTGCCACAGTGATTGCTGCTACTGTTACATAAAATACTACTAGTGCTTCTTGGAAGGTGTTGAACTGCACTGTGTATAATGCTTTAAAATATTATGTCTGAAATGATGGTTGTAGCACAAAGAGCTTGGATTCTTTGGGTTTGTTAATAAGAAAAGTCAATTTTCACTGAATAATCAGGTCTGTTTCATTAAGCAGGCCCTTAGTTATCATGCATTAACAATTTGTTTTACTGAGAGGGTGAAGAGAGAACATTGGTATGTCATACACGGGCAGCATAGCTATCAAATCAAAGCTAAACATTTTTTATATTATTTTTATTGGATATTTATATTATGATAGCTGTTACATGCTCAAGTCAGAATTGTTGTCATGCTGAGCCAGCAACTGGTCAAACAGAGCACCCTGCTCTCCTAAGATTAGAAATGTAGCAGTAACTAGGTATTCTGAAATAACATTGGGTCATACAGAGTCCAGGTTTCAGTAATTATATGGGAATAGCTTCCTTCCTGCACCAGCATCTTCCTTGCTTCTGGTAGCCTGGAGAAAACTCAGAGCCTGCTGAAGTAATAATATTGGTTGGCTGATTACTTGGTTTTATTCTATTCTGCTTATTGAACTGCTTGGGTTGAAGGTGAATAATGCTGGATACAGCTTTTCTGGAGGCTCAAGTATGTCCTTTTGCCACAATTAAACATGTGTTAGTACCAGAAGAACTGATCATTACAAGGAATGGTGTGTGCCCTCTGCCTTTGGAACTGACTAGAACAGACCCAGCAGTGTTTTACAAATGATTGAAAGCCTTTGCTAGAGGGAGCATGGTGACTCAGACAGAGCTCTCCAAGAAGCAAGAGCTGCCCAGTTCTGTGGCTGCAGGGAGTGTTCAAGCCTGGTGTTCACTGGAAGACAATGGAAAAGACACCTCTGTGTAGTGTGAACAGCAGATTATCTGCTCTGCCCGGTGGCAGAACTTGAAGTAGAGGTGGAGAGACTGAGAAGTGTCAGGGAGTGAGAAATAGAGTGGTGAAGTCACACCCTTCCATCCCTGAGAGAAATGCTGTGGATGCAAACTCAGCACGGATTGGAGGAGCCCCAACCCCCTTGCCATCAGACTGAAGGAGGAGACATAAAAGATGGTGGGGAACAGAGACAAGTCCCTACTCAGGAAGGTAGAAGAATCCCATCCCAGTCTCCCTTGCCTTCCCAGGAGCCCTGGGAAAATAAGTATGAGGCCCTGGAACTTGAGGGTCAGGCAGATGACAGTGAAGAAAAAGGTCCGTCTAAGAGGTCTCCCAGATCAGCACAGGCAACCAGACAGATCATTACTACAGGTAACAGGGAAAAAGGTTTTAGTGGGGCATTCCCTTCTGAGGGGAACTGAGGGCCCTCTGTGTTGACCACACCCATTCCACAGGGAAGTCTGCTACCCCCCTGGAGTCAGGGATATTACCAGGAGACTCCCTGGAATAATCCAGCCCACTGCTGGTTGTGCAGGTCATCACTGATGACAGACAATGATGAGAGAAATGTCAGGCCAACAATAACCCCAGGCCACAACAACCCCTGAAGCATTACAGGCTGGAGCAGAGTGGCTGGAAAGCTCCCTGGTGGAAAAGGACCTAGGGATGCTGGTCAGTCATGTCTGAACACAAGCCAGCTGTCCACAGATGGTCAAGAAGGCCCAGGGCATCCTGGCCCATGTCAGCAATAGTGGGGCAGCATGACCAGGGAACGGATTCTTTCCCTGCACTGAACGCCGGTGTGGCTACACCTTGAATCCTGTGTCCAGTTCTGGGCCCCTCAATTCTGGAAGGATATTGAGGGCTGGAGAGAGTCCAGAGAAGGGAACAGAGCTGGAGAAGGGTCTGGAGCACCAGTCTGTTGAGGAGTAGCTGAGGGAGGAAAGGAGGGCCAGGGGTGACTTTATGGTTCTCCACAACTACCTGGCAGGAGATTGTAGCCAGGGCAGTGTTGATCTCTTCTCCCAGGGATCTAGAGAGACGATGAGAGGACATTGTCTCAAACCCGGCCAGGCAAGATTTAGGTCAGGCATTAGGAGAAATTTCTTCCTGGAAAGGGTGATTAGACATTGGAATGGGCTGCCCAGGGAAGTGGGGAAGTCACTGTCCCCAGAGGTGGTTAAGGGATGTGGTACTCGACACCCTGGTCTAGTTGACATGGTGGTATTTGATCATAGGTTGGACTTGATGAACTCAGAGGTTGTTTCCAACATAAAGGATTCTGTGATGCTAATAAAGCATTATAGGTTTTGTTCTGAAGTGTCCAGAACAGCATCACTTCTCATTAGTTTTATTTATGTCCTTAATTAATCTTATAATAAGTTTACAAGTTCCATTCCAACATTTCAAAGTAGTTAACAGCAATAAACTAGTTGACATGAAATAGATTCACACACTACTGTTGCTTTGTTTGTCATGTATAACTGCCTGGGAAAAGATGAATGAAATTAATAAGTGATCCTTCTGTTGAAAATTACACCTCCCTGCAGTCATGGGGTGTATCCACTCTTCCTCCTTTCTGACTATTTAAAATGTTAGTATGAAGTTAGTGGGAAATTGTGGCAGAATCACACTGATCCACTTAGGAAGTTTTGGTAAATATGAAGCAGCATTATTTTTCCTTTTGCCATTAGCATGAGCACTACTGACACGGTGTTCCACATGTGCAGTTCTTTTCTCTATTTACTGAGAGTTCCTGGTCTTGCAATGTTGCCAAACAGTTGCAAAGACCAATACATTGGATATTTACTGCAAATGAGTACCTGATCTGTAGAGACATCTCCATTTGCTATGCTAGTCCCAACAAAACCCAGCGTCTGAGTCCACTGAGATATACTCTTCTGGCTAACAGCTCAGTCTCTGCTTTGCCTCTTCAGATCTTTCAGGTAGCATTTTGCCATGGGCAATGTGGATTAGAAAAAAAATTCTGAAAAAAACTAATTAGAAAAAAACATTTCCAGTTTACTTTTGTAAAGTTGAAAATGTCAAGAAAAGTTGTATATTAATTAAAAAAAAAAAAACCCAAAACCAGGCAGATTAGGGTTTTTTGAAATGCAACAGTTTTTTATGCTCCTAGGTGTTTCATTGATTTGTAGATCTGTTCCAAACATTCACTCAGTGAAACAAACCACAAAGGTGTCAGAAGTACCGTGGACAAGTAGATAATCAAAAAGGACAGAAGACGTTTCAAAGAGGACCATAAGAGCCTGCCCACCTTCTCAAGAGGGAAACTGTCTAAACCTGTGATGTGTTTCTTGAAGTTTAATTTTCAGTTTCAAGGGGGATTCAGAAGAGAAAAATTAGACTTTCACCTTAGTGAACAACAACAACAAATTTACAGTCATATTTTTTGTTTCTAGTATAATGACATCTAGATGTGAGAATCAGATTGGGATCCCTTGTAGTTGCTGGGCATATGTATCACTAAAGCAAACCTTAGAGTTGTGAAGAACTTAATGTCTCAGCAAAAGTAATGATAGCATTATACCTAAACTGCTAGCCAGGGAAGACAAATCGAACAGTGATTATTTATGGGCATAATTTTCAGCTAAAATTTTCACTTATCTTAATTCTACTTTTATTAGTAACAGTAAGCAACAAGTCAAAAAATCACAGGCAAAAAGAAAAGCAACTGGCTGCAGTCAAATTGAGGGCCCATCCTGCAATTTATCCTGTTTCAGAGAGTAGCCAGTCACTTATGAATGGGGAAAAGTATAATGAATAAGCGTAAAAATGCTTACCCAGTATTTTTCTGAAGACCAGAGTATTTTTCTGGTCTTCAGCAATTCAACTCAGCGATTTCCTAATGTGGTGCCATGGTGTTAACAGACTGTGTGGATTATTCTTTCATAAAATTGTCAGGGGTTTTTTTTGACACACATAAGCTTGTAGCATTCAAACCATTCTGAAGCAAGGAATTCCACAGAGACGCTACCTGTCCTGCGTAGTGAAAGAAACTGTTCCTACAAAGAGACTTGAAAGAGAGTAAGGTGGTGTGTTGGAGAGAGATGTGAAGCAGGCAAACAAGTGGGAAGACTGGCCACAGTCTTTAATGGCATAGCAGCTTCCAGGATAATCAGACTGTGAGGAGGTGTTAACAGAACAAGCACTTGCACTGACTGACTGCAAAGCTTTGTGGATCTCTACATTTTTGTAGTGGGGTTAAGCTTTTTGTGTTGCTTCTGTATATGGCATTGCTGCAAAATGAGGAGGAAGCATAGAAAGTGTACTGCAGTTCCAGTGATTGCCCCTGGTGTTGTTTTGTCTATAGCATGTCTCTCTCTGGAGTTTGTAATTTCAGATTTATTTCGGCTGACTCAGTCACTTTGAAACTCAGCAACTCTCAGGCAGAAAGAATCTGTGGAGAAACTTGTGAGAGGGAAATCTCCCTCTGGCAAATATAAACTTCTACTTCTGTCATCCCTGCTGGTTTTGTTGTAGCTGACAAAATTTCTTCTAGGCTTCAAGGGCAGAAGGGCAAGTGGAAATACCTCTTAGGGTCAGACTCCTTTCTGTTTACACTCCACCAAGCTGGAGTGTACATGTGTGGTTTTTTCCATAGGTCTGTTTAAAGCATGCAGAATGTTTAGAATGGGTACACAATGATTTAGTGCTACAAAAATTGAAGTCATTAAAAAAAAAAAGAAAGAACAAGATAGCAACACGGGGGTCTTTCCTGACAGCTGTAGAAACAACCAGCACTTTCTCTTTGCTCCGCTTTACAGCACTATCCAATATTGTCAGCACCACTGTCATGGCTGGGATGTGACAACCTTTTTCTCCGAAAGGACTTAATCTGTGATAGAAAACATTCCTAATAAGCTTCATGCACATTCCAAGGGAATGGGAGACAGCAGGCTTAAGGCTGCATGGTGCTTCTCACACACTGCAGGAATTGAAAGCTTTCAGCACGGTTTATGATCAAGGTCAGTGAATGCAAGTAAACTCATTAAAGCATTTATGGGGGGCCTGGATAGATTAGATGCCCTTACTGACCTCTGCACTATACTTTCATTTCTCTGAAGATAAATAAATAAAAAGGCTTCATTGGAACCAGATATTTTCAGAGCAAGTTTGCTTATTAACACAATTATTACAAAGCTTCATACCTTAGTTCTTGTATTTTATATTCTTTGTGTCTTGTTTAGAAAACACACATTTATTGTTTTTGAAAATGTATCTTCAGAATGTATACACAGTCTTGTGTTTCATGAATCCAGTGATACCTATGGTCTTGATACCTCAAATTTCATTTTAAATATGTCTAGCAGACACACTTTTATCCATTTTTCTTGAATAAACCCATGTGGTGGCAGGGGAAAAGGCTTTTGGTCGAGGATTGGTGGTTGTTTTTCTTTTTTTAAATTTTGTCTTCTTTCAGTTAATTTTAACTTCATTATTAAGATGAATTGTAATAATGTTTAAAGCCCTAGAGGCAAACTGGTTTAATTTGATTTCTTCTGATAGATGAGAAAAAAAAATGTTAGGAGTTGCAATGTTGTATTCCATACTCTTGGGCTTACATTTTTAATGCATCTTTCAAACTAAAATTGACTTTTCTCTTTCTTTTAAAATAAAAAAAATGCATATTTTATGACAAAATTAATACCTTTGATATTTTTTTGAATTGATTGATTGCTAAGCATTCACATCTAGGATGACGAGAGGAGCAGTTGTTTTCTTAACTATTGATAAAAATCTACAGTATGGCATACTTATTTTTATTTCTTTTAAAAAGAAGACAAAATGCACAAATATCTGTGTAAAAACTTTCAGAGCTAATTATTATTATAAGGGCTACATTTCTAAGTTGCTGTCTGCTTTATGTAATGGAAACCATAGTTTCTAGCATAGTCCAAGCTACAAGTTTGGACTATTTAAAGTTCGCTGAAATAAATGCAAAAAGCTCACTTGAAGGTGATGGGGACAAGCAGAGATCTTCAGAACTAACTTTATACAGTTTGAGTTAAAAAAATTTTATGGCAATCTCAATCATAGAATCATAAAATGTGCTGATCCATCAGGATCATTGAGTCCAGTTTCTGGCCCTGCACAAGGCAGCCCAAGAATCCCACCATGTGCCTGAGAGCATTGTCCAAACCCTTCTTGCACTCTGTCAGGCTGATGCTGTGACCACTGCCTTGGAGGGTGTGTTCCAGTGCCCAAACACCCTCTGGGGGAAGAACCTTTTCCTGGTATCCGACCTAAACCTCCCCTGACACGCCTTCAGGCCATTGCTTAGGTCCTGTCACTGGGCACCACAGACAAGAGATCAGTGTCTGCCCCCCCTCTTCCGCTCATGAGGAAGTTTGCAGATCCAATGATGTGTCCCTTCAGTCTCCTCCAGGCTGAACAGACCAAGTGCCCTCAGCCACTCCTCATATGGCTTCACCTCAAGGCCCTTCACCATCTTCATGGCCTCCTTTGGACACTCTCTGACAGCTTAATGTCTTTGTTATACTGTGGCACACCAAACTGCCCCCAGGACTCGAGGTGAGGCTGCCCCAGCCCAGAGCAGAGTGGGACAATCTCCTCCCTGGCTCAGCTGGCAATGCCTTGCTTGATGCCCCCAGGACATGGTCGGCCCTCCTGCCTGCCAAGGCACATTGTTGAGTCAAACAGTATTGATATCTATAATCTCTTTTCTGAATGTTCGTATGAATCTATAAATACTTGAACTTCCAGCTTTCTGTGATAATTTCACATAGTGACTAGCATAGTTGTGTGTATTTTCCTGTAAGGAGGGATATAGGCTGAGAGAATTGGGATTGTTCAGCCTGGAACAGAGAAAGCTTTGTTGTGACCTAATTGTGGCCTTCCAGTACCTGAAGGGATTCTACATGAAAGATGGAGAGAGACTATTTACAGGGGCATGTAGTGACAGGACAAGGGGGAATGGCTTCACTCTGAAAGAGAGCAGGTTTAGATTAGATATTAGGAAGAAATTCTTCCCTCTGAGGGTGGTGAGGCAGTGGCACAGGTTGCCCAGAGAAGCTGTGGATGCCCCGTCCCTGGAGGTGTTCAATGCCAGCCTGGGTGGGACTTTGAGCAACCTGGTCTAATGGAAGGTGTCGCTGCCCATGGCAGGGGTGTTAGAACTGGATGATCTTTATAGTCCCTTTCAACCCAAACCATTACATGATATGAATTGTTCCTTTTGCATTTGTATTAAATGGGAACTTGTGAAGCTTAAACATCTACTTCTCTCCCACTTCTGTTTAAAATCTCGGCTCTTCTCTTGCTAGTCTAATTATTAGAAAATTGCTAATAATAACTGTGGAATAAGTAGGAAAAGGGGCTAAGGCAATTGAAGTCTGAAAGCTTTCTGGTCAAACACACACTTTAATCAACAAAGAATGCTGGAGAAGCCAAACTAAATGCTTGTTTAATATAGTAAGTTAACTTGGGACAGCCTTGAGTGTATTAGGAAAAGGCACTCTAGCACTTTTTACAGACCACAGCTCTTCCCTCGGCAACAAAAATTACCAAAACTATTGTCCGAGTTGGGAGGGGGGCAGAGAAACTGAGCAGTCTTCCCCAGCTGAACCAAAACCTTAAGATTAGTACCCCTGCTTCCAGCAGGAGAGTACTCTTCAAATGGCAAAAGAAGGTAGAACTCTGAATTATTTTTCTAGAGGTTTCAAGATAGTATGTCCAGATATGGTTTTGTCTTGGCTTCTTTATTTTATGTATTTACTATGAAAAAGAAGTGACTATTCAGCAGTGACATTTTGTCTTTATGTCAGCTGCAATTCATGTTGCTAAACACAACTAGCAGTGTTAATTCATAGTGACCAAAAAAACCACATGCATTACAGCAGTGTGCAGTAAAAGTCAGAGATGTGTTCATTGACATCAGTTTGCATCACGGGTCCCTAGCCTCTGAAAGCACAGAATTTGAACTGGAAGCTTCAGCCTATTTCAAGCAGTTCCAAGTACTTTTGCAATAATGGATCAATGTCAAAGACTGAAAGATATTTTTTGACTGCTTTTTCTGGGCCTCCTGAAAGCCTGACTTTATAGCAGTCAGGCTATAAAAGCCTGAAAGTTTTCAAAAGGCTTTGCAGAGACAACCTGAATAAACAAACACTTATAAACATGTGTTTCTATGACAGCATTGTTACCCTGCTGTTCTCATTAATGCCACCTGTAAACCTGGCTTCATTTTTTTTCCTCCTCTATAAACCATGTTTTCAGTATGCCTTCCAAGTAGGCATTTAACAAGAATAATTGTGTACTAAATGTTTTCGTATTTCCTTAAAGTTGTCTATAAATGATAAAGGAAAACCTGATAAAGGAAATCCAGATTTGTATCTTGCCAACACAATTTTATCTTCCTCTTCTGCTGAAATATGTCTTTGGCTAACAAGGCACATATTTTGCAATCTACTTTAATAACAGGTTCTTAACTCAATTGAAACATCAAAAATCCCTATTTCTGAAATTAGTTTCTGATTTGGATAGAACTTACCAGTGCAATGACATCACTATAACACCATTGTCATGAACTAGTAATTTGTTGATCACATAGTAAAAAGAAACTTCTTGAATTCTTCATTTAGAATAATACTCACTTACTGTTATGCCATTCTTAGAGATAAAATTCTTCACATATCAGTCACAGCTACTGTAAATGTAACAGCTACTGTTAATGTAACAGCTACTGGCCAATAAATAGCATCAGTTACTAGTTTTCAGATGTAGTCTCTGTTTTGGCATACAGAAGAGTAAGTATTCATTGGTCATGCATTACAAGTCATTTAATTGACACTGGTTTTCCTTGGTAGACTAAAACTTTTGCAAACAAGACCACAATGGAGAGCTGGTTTAGGTATTCAGATGAATACTTACTGTGACAGGATCGAGGTACTTTCATGTTTGTCTAGACTTCCACAAATAAAGAATAACATCAATCAACAAATAAAATAATTTTACTCTAAGACCTATTATTGCTCAGAGAAATCTCGACAGATTTATTTTTAGTCCATGTATCAGAAGGTATAGAAAGCAAGGAGATCTCTATGAATTTGTTCGAGAACAGAAAAATGAATGGCTCCTAATGCCAAATTTCTAACAGGAAGACATGGTTACCTCAGCTCCTAAGCTCACATGTGCATGCAGGCTGTGCTTTGAACCTGTCTTACAATTCCCCTTCCTGTGCTTCAATTCTGTGCAAATGCAATTAGGTTGTGGAGGCTAAAATGGAGCTTCAGTGAGGCTTGTCAAACTCACACAAGCTCAAGACTGTTCAGTACCACCTCCTGCAGCTTGGACTGAGGCAGTTCACTTCCTTAAATCACCTATTTAGTGCACATATGCAGAGGACATTGTGTGCAGGCACATTTGCCTCACATGACCACTCACATGACTTCTGTTTTGCCATCAGCACGACTAGCAAAGGGAAATTTGCTTTTTCACCTCTAGCATAATTTTGGAAGTTACCACAGCTGACTGCAAAATCATAGCTGCCTGGGCGTTTAGACTTCAGCCAAGAAGATATCCCTAACTTTAAGAATCCTGTTCCAGGGTCTTTCCCATGCTAACTTTACCTCTATCAAACAGTGTACAATCAAGGATTTTCCAGCAGGATATGATTTGTGGGACACTGTACTGAGGCTGCAAAGAAAAATGACTAAGCTAAATAAATGTAGGGAAGGGTCACTGTGTTCAGACACCTTGTAAAATTACTTTACTACATTTAGAGCGATTAATACAGCCCTGAAAATAATTGTGCAGGACTTGTGAATTGGAGAGAAGCCTGCTTCGGAGGCACTTGAGATTTTGCTGCAAAGGAAACCAAACTGGGATGAGTTTTGAAGGCATTAAAAAAAACAATGTTTCCAGGCTTGTGTGCACTGGCATGTTCGGAACTGAGTTAAACAAGAGAAACCAATGTTACTGTGGAAGTGCTGATCTCTTCTCCCAGGGATCCAGTGACAGGACATGAAGGAACAGTCGAAAGCTGCTCTAAGAAAGGTTCAGACTTGACACTGAGAAGCATGTCTTTACCCATAAGGTGGTGAATCACTGGAACAGGCTTCCTAGAGAGGTGGTCAATGTCCATTGTCTGTCAGTATCTAAGAGGCATTTGGACAATGTCCTTAACAACTTACCTTAAATTTTGATGAGTCCTGAATCATTCAGATGGTTGTTGTAGGTCACTTTAAATTGAAATATTCTTGTCTATTGTAACCTAGTCTATCTCTTTCCACTCTGTTTTATCTATATTCAAAAAGAGGGTCTTTTTTCCCACTGAGAATATATTTGCCCAGTTACAGACATCCAGTCTAATAAAGAATTGTTGACATTTTTCATTTTTTAAAATAATTTACCAACAGTGATCTTCACACATACAGCAACTCTTACCAGTATATTTATCATGTGTGTGCTTTGCCTGCAAAGACTTCCGAGTGTCTCCACATTATAAACCTCTTGCTTTACTTTTCTTTTAGCTAAGACCCTCTGGCTGAGGATAATATTTTATATTTTGGATGGCAATCTACTGTGTCCATGGATCATGCATGTTGCATCTAATAAATATCAAACCATTTAATCACTGATACTATTTGTGTCTATAGGTTCTTTATGGCACCTCTAGGACAAGTTAAAATTTGCCATCTTTTGAACAGCAACTTGAATGAAACATGTCATCTTCTCTTTGATATACAGTAGGTGAAATGTGTGTAAAACCAGGAGCCAGAGAGCTTGTTAAGCCTACTACTTCTCTGAACTTTTCCTAATCTTATTGCTGAGCTTCTATTCATAGCGGTCTTTTACTACTCTAAATTGCAACAAACTGAAGTGTGAGGTTTCCAGTAAAAATAAATGAGTTGGGTTTCTCCCAGAGACAGCAGCTTTTCAAATCTTGCTTTATCATCCATTCTGCTGGTATTTTTATCTGACCAGGGATGACATACCTGTGCAGGCTTTGCTTTTTATCCCCTCTTACATTTCAAGGTTTTTTCCTGTCTCAGACCTGTCACTGACAATCCTTTTGTGTTTTCCTTGGTGCCTCAGAGGTTTAATGGTCGAGCGCAGTAGCCAAACCTTTAGAAATTTCTTCTGTACCTCTGCAGAGACTGCTTCAGTAAGGGCCACAGAGCTGTCACCATGAAAAGTGAGAGACCCTTGTGGTTAAACTGTTTCTAGTGTTTTTGTTTCTGAAAACGACAGCAGAATGGGTAAATGGATTTCTTTCAACTGTGCAGTTGCCTTACAGATGCACATGGTCTTCTTGGAGTCATGTAATGGGGTGATGATGTGCTAGGAAGATGGCCAATTCCCCTTATTTTACTACTGGTGATTTGTTTGATGAAGGGCTTGATTGTTAACAACTTGAAAAAAATCAATCTTTGGCAAGCCTATTAATGTTAAATACTTGAACATCTCATAGAAGCATGTCATTTAAACACAATTAAACATTTATTAAGTGTCAAATATCAATGAATGATTGGTGGAGCATTCACTAATTGAGTAGAAATCTTGGGGCTACTGTGATGACCACAGTGAATTGGAAATTCACTACAAATAAAATGTTTGGGGATTTTGAGGCATTTTAAAGACGATTTTCCATATAGCTTCCTGTGAACGAAATTGTATTATTTTGAAATTAATATAGGGCCTGCTCCTGCAAATATTCCTATGAACAGTCTGCTAAATGTAACAGGACTATTCAAAAAAATGTGCTTCTTGAAACAGTAGCTTTGCAAGTTATGGATATTCATCATCTTGAAAATTTATGATGACTTTATTTTATATGACTGCCTCTTTCCTTCAGTCATGTGATCACAGTAAATGTCTAAGCTGTGAGAAAGATTTTATGAATTTTTTCTCCTTACATGATATTAAGTTGCAATATTTCTTTCATTATTTTGGAGAAGCCTGTTTTGTCTAAGCCTAGCTGTTGATGTTTTCACATCATTTGTCATTCATTTATAATAATTTCCTTTCTTGTTTTAGAGAAACTTTTTTATAATGTTGTATCTTTCAATCTTAAAAGATACCCATTGTACATAACAGATACAAGGGGATTTTTTGGTAATAATATAAAAAAGTGTCCTGTTGTCACTCTGCTAACACATAAAAGTTTTCTTAGAAACCTAACAGTAGACAAACATGTTACAGGTTATGTAAAATGAGGACAGTCTGCAGTCTTGAAAGAGGTGGTATTTTAATGGTCTTTGGATGAAGATCAAATTAATTCTAATTATCTAGCCTAATCCTTAATTTTCTCCAACAAGAAAAAGATTAAGGTTCTATAAGGAGACGGTAGGTGTATAAAAAATATGGAGGTGAAAAAATAATTTTTTGCAACTACAAATTGGGATGTGAGAATTTTTCTGTCTCAGTACTGGCTGGAGATTTCTACCACGTAGCAGCCCTACTAGAGCTTTGAGATGAGCTATATCATTTTCCTGATGCTTTTTACCTCATGTGAGCTGGAAGTTGCCCACGGGAATTAGCCCCATCTATGACAACTTCTGTGCAGGGAGAGTTTGCAATATCAGGGACTCACTGCTAATAAGGATTACTTTGCCATGCTTAGTTACAGTTTTGAATGAGTAGAAGAGCTGCTTCACGTATCTGTTATGTATTGTGCTTGGCAGCCCCTTGTGCTGCTTTAAACAGTCAGTAGATAGTTAATCGGTGAATGGCACAATAGTGAGCAACTGAAGTTTTTGCAGTGTCCTATCAAAAGAAGAAGCTAATCAGTCTTATTTCTGTTAGTGGGCAGATCAAATGGAAACCTCAGCTCCTGGGTAGAATCTGATGTAATGGATCTCGTCTTAGAAATTACTTCCTGTCCTTTCTTTCTCCCTCTCAGCAAATTTAAGAAGTTTCTAAACTCTTTACCTCAATATTTGTTCTCTACACTGATCAAGCAAGTTGGAAGGATTTGGAGGATAAGCCTGTATGCGGTAGGAGTGAGGGCATCTGAATTCTGCTCTCAGTGGTAGTGTTGGCCCTACAGGGGTACTGATGGAAAACAATGAGACATAAATGATTGAAGAATTTCTTCATCGTGTCTGCAAGCTGGGGACACAACTGATAAGAGTGAAGTGTTATCACTTTCAGCAGATTCACAGACTGAGTCATGCAGGTTGATATTACAGCTCTTGAAAACCTGCACAGCAACAAGCATTGGTAGAGACAAGCCAAGGTTTCTGGGACTCATTTGAACACTGAGCAGCAACCAGTGTTCTGCATGTAAGGACTACAAATAACTATAATCTCCACAGAAACAGTGAACACTGAGGCATTTGACAGACAGGTAGCTGTATACATTCAGAGGCACACAGGGCTGTCAGAAGGGGAAAGATAAGATTTTGACAGATTTGGTGAGAGTCCTGTATTGATTGCAGCTGATGTGTCTGGCCCCTAAGAATCATTTCATGTTTTGTCTGAGCAGCTTGACAAACGTACAACATTGGAGAGATTTTTTTTTTTTGTTCTTTTATTGTCATTTGAAAATTGCTGTCATACCTTTGGGATTCAAACCATGTGTTGTGAAGCAGCTGAAGTGTGAAGTCATATAAGGAAAGTTGGTGAAGCAGACCTTCTATTTTTCTGCCCACTCCAAAATGTTGTTGAGGGTTTTTGAAAGTGCATGCTGCTAACAATACAGCAATATTGAGAGGAGGCTGGATGGTTTAAGTGGCTTGTTTTTGTGGAGGTAACCTGGCCACAAAAGAAGCCATAGGACTAGTAAGGTGGTATGGTTTCACTCAAGCTGTTGTTTAGGATATTTCATACTGGAAATTAATTAAATTCCTGGCTCTTGCTTATGTCTCTGATCTGACAAATAGTGGTAGAAGATGTTTTAGGCCAAAATTTTGAGAAGTAGCTCCTTGGTATTTAGAAACCATCCTGCATTCACAGTTCTTGAGCAGTGATACTGGCAGGCCAATGCAGTTTGACTTTGCCCACACAAAACCTATCACAAGCAAATGACACGGCCAGGATAGTGCAGCATACAATCTTATGTGTGTTGAGAAAGTGGGACCTTTCAGAATGTAATCCAGAGTGACACTTAGATCAAGGTAAGTTCATGTGTTTTGAAGTTTTTTGTTTTGTTTTGTCGTTGTTGTTGTGTTTTGTTTGTTTGTTTGTTTTGTGTGTGTTTTTATGTATTTCCAATGGCAAAAAAGGTTTTATTACTAACATAGCTTTAAAAGCACTGGGGCTTAAGGGAAGTTTATCAGGAAGCTGTACTCAGTCAGTGAAGCGCTCACAATGATGTCTGTCTCCTTCAAAAAACAAAAATAAAAGAAAAAATTGTTTTGGGGGACAAATGTGAAGAAACCCACAAAAAGCAATAAAAAGACCCCAACCATTCTTTTTTAACACACTGGGACTAGGAAATAGACTAGATACTCTCTATAGCCAAAGGCAGATAAAATATATAATACCAGGCCAGAGAAAAAAAGTGAAATTTTTTACACCTCTGTTTCATCTTGAAACACCTTTTTTTCTGCACCAGAACCCTTTCTTTTGCAGATGTACTGAGGCATCAAATGTTTTCAAATTGAATTGTTATGAGAACCAGCATAGAATAAGTCACTAAAATGAGTAGTAAAAAATGATGCGAATTTCTTGAAATTTTAAGGTATCTCAAAACACAAGTAGCTAAGCTAGTAAGCTAATATGTAGTTTCATGACTGTCGCGGTTTAGCATAGTTTGGGTTTTTAGTTAAAGAAGGCTCCATCAGCCACAGAATTGGTTCTTTGCAAAAAGGTGCTTACAGCTTCCTCCAGACCCAATAGAACCAATCAACTGGCCAGTTTGAATATTGCCAACTTTTTTAAGCCTCTTAAGAAGCTTGACACGCCTCTGTGATCCACATTTAAGAATGAACGAACCCCGGGAAAGCTCTCTTGCTTTCAGTTTTTGGACAGGTAACTGGGGGCCCGCGGCGTGGCCAGCGGGGCTGGGCTGGGCCCTGCTTGGCACTGCCCGG
>NW_008236935.1:806861-846683 GCF_000691975.1 Corvus brachyrhynchos | reverse complement strand
GAACCCTTTTAGTGCTGTAAGTTTCCTCCAGAACAGATGAAGCCTGCAGACATCAACTGTCTCCCGAGTCAGAGGAAGAGGAAAGGTGAAGGCACGTGAAGACAACACCATACAGACACCAAAGTCAGTGAAGAAGGAAGAGCTGAAACCCTGAGAGGAGAAAGAGGAGATGCTTCAAGCTTAGAAGCTGAAATTCTGTTGTAAAGCTATGGTGATGGACTATGATACATCAGAGTACCTGCTGTAATTTCATGAAAGTGTGGGGGGGTGGAGCGTTCAAACTGCAATTGTGAGCAAAAGTATGTGTCCTGAAATAAGCAAATGTTAAAGTAGCTGTGATCTGGTGAGAAGCTTGAACAGAGAGAGATGAAAGTGATGAAGACCCTTGCTCCCAGGGAAGAAGAAGACCTCTGTTCCTGGAGCTGAATATGCTCCCAGAGATGGGTGAAGAAAACCTTTGTTTCTGAACAGCTCAACCTTAAAATGGTACCCCATTAGCTAAAGATCGAACCCTCAAAAGCAGTTGTGGGGAAAGCTGTAAGTCAGGGGAAGGGACTCTCACATGCGAGCAGAGAACCACCCTGGGCGGCTGTCTTGCTGTGACATTGAAGCCATGAGAGAATTGTTTCTTGTGGAGATGTCTCCATAGCATGAGCAAGAGACTCCTCTCCCTAAGTGAACTGAAGAAGAGATTATTATAGAGGTGGTAAACTGACTGAAAAAATCTCAAGGGTTGTCTTTTTACGCTGTCAGTGGGAGAAGGGAGAAAGGTGGGGGCAGGAGAAGTGTTCTGAAGGTTTAGTCTGACTTTTTTTCTTTCTCTTAGGTCTGCTAATAAACTTCTTTGTATTCTTTTAAGTTTTGTGCCTGGTTTGCTTTCTCCTAATTCTTATCTCACAGAAGGAAAATAAGTAAGTAATGGATATTTTGAACCAAACCACTACAATGACTAAAGCTGCATTAGTGTCACAGAATTAAAGATGATTAATGCAATGTTAGTTTTTAAGGGAGGTTCCGGGAGACATCATGGTAATGACAGACTACTTGTACAACAAATATTGCTCACCGTTCTTCTGTAAAAAAATTATTATTCATCTTAATAAATACTAGACACTAAGCAAGAGTTAAGCAGACTTTGCTCTGGAAAATCTATTGTAGTTCTTTGAAGAAGACTGTAAGAACATACACAGGGGATCTGTAGTTGATATACTCTGCTTGGATTTCTCAAAGTTATTTGACAAGATCCCTTCTCAAAGGGTCTTAGAGCAATTCAGCTGTCATGGCGTAAGGGGGAAGGCCATCATATTTTTAAATAACTGGCTTAGAAGATGGAAAGCAGAGAGTTGAAGTAACTCTTCAGTATCCTTAGAGAGGGAAGGTTGGCCATAGGGCCCCGCAGTATATGCGTTGAGGCAACTTTGTCCATAAATAACCAGGGAAAAGGGATGAACGTGAAGGGGACAAAGTTTACGGATGACAGTAAATGAATCAGTAAAGTAAATAGAAGACTGACTTTGAAGACATATGCAGGCAGCAGGTAATAAAGTGGCAAATTACATTTCCAAGTGATAAACAGAGGGGGACAAACTGTGAGTAGGGAATTATTGGGAAAAAATAGGTAGATCATTGTCACATTAAGTTATAAAGCTGTACTTTAAAGCCTTGAAAA
Organism: Corvus brachyrhynchos; assembly: GCF_000691975.1. Classification (NCBI taxonomy): domain Eukaryota; kingdom Metazoa; phylum Chordata; class Aves; order Passeriformes; family Corvidae; genus Corvus; species Corvus brachyrhynchos. The sequence continues at coordinate 845,014 of NW_008236935.1, read as the reverse complement.
CTCTCTACAGTATTTGTTCCCTCTTCTAAGGAGTGATAAAAAAATAAATAAGAAGAACTACACAAAAATTTTATAGAAGATCCAAAGATATGGAATTGCTTCTGTATGAGAAGTGATAAGAATAGAGTAAGATTTTCCTTTGGAAGAGGAAGGAAAAGGATACCTCAGGATATTTTAAAACAAACCCATTATATTGTAAGTGGAATAGTGGCAAACAGAGGAGCATTATGATTTGGGGCCTTTCGTTTACTCACTTTTTGTACAAGAACTTGCCAAAAACAGGTGACTTTATCATGAACAAGATTTAAAATAGGAAGAGGTGGATGTCCACAGAGTGCATAGTTAATCTGTGGAGATGTATATGTGGGCTCAGATAAATTAATAATTCATTATTAATAGAGGGACACTCTTGTTATTGACAAATGACCTAACCAATTTTATAGGGTGTTAGGAGAACTAATTAATGTTCATTCTCTTTTGGAAATATTTTATGGCAGGATGTTTAACACATTCAAGGAAGTCTTACTGGAGGAATTCTTCCCTTTTTTCTTAACGTATCTTTTAAAAAGAGAGGAGTCAGTTGATGAAGTTTACTGTGGTAGTTAATCAGTCTTTTGCTTAAGTTAGTCTCTCAGCAAAACAATCGATCTTACAATGAAACTCCCTTTGAAGTTTGGGAAGAAAAATAGCACAAGACCTAAGTGAAGCCTTTAAATACCTTAATAGAGTGTGTCATGTAAAGAGAAGAAAGAAAGCCTTCATGGAAGCTTAGAGGACAAGAAGCTTCCCAGCTGCCAGAAAGCCAGGAAAGGGCAGCAGTACCAGTGCAGTTTGCTTCCACACTGTCCCTTTGATTTCCTAAAGGCATGGTGGTATGTAATCTGCAATTTATCTACCTAAAAATTATACATGGAACACATTAGACATCCACTGGGACTGCTGAGAAAGGAGTCTGGCCCAGTCATCATAGTTATTTGTGCAAACAGAAGCTGTCATACACGATTAGATTAGCTGTCAGAAGGGTCTGGTGAATTACCATGTTTGCATCTTACTCAGAGCACTGCTTACCTATGCATAAATACTGGGAGAATTCTATTCGTTGTATATGAAATAGGTACGAATGAATCAGTATCATATAATTACTTGCTACAAACATTCTTAATATTGTTTTAAATTTGAAATAACTTCCTTTTCAGTCACATGTGAAAATAGCTTCTTAATGACCACTGACGTTTGGATTACTGAGATACCACATGGAAATTTATAGTTAGGTCTGACTGGAAAATAGTCTATAACTCCTCTTTACTTTTTTGAGAGGAAAACTTTCTGATATTTACACATTGCTGACATAAGTACTTGTATATTTTCCTCAAAACATGAAAAAATAAATTTTGGTATGAAAATGAGAGTGGGCTGACTGGCATTTTATCTCTAAAAATTTTCAGTGCTGTGTTTTTGAACATCACTTCTTACTGCTTATTTCCTGTGAACAAGTATTGATTCAGTCAGTGCCAACTCTTCTGTAACAAGAAAACAAAAATTCGTAGTGCAGGAACATGTAAACCAGATAGGAAGGACATGGCCCAGTTTTCCTAAAATTGGCCTACCTGTCAAATATCTATCTGTCTGTGTGTGTGTGCATGAGTATCTGATTTCCAGAAAATTAAAGGGAAACTTATGTTTTCCTAATTCTGAATATCAGAAGCAAGTTTTATAGCTTATGAGTGCCAAAGGACCATTTTACTGGGCTACAGTGGATCCTGTGACATGGTTAAGCTCCCCACATTTGTTTTATAGAAGTGGCATTTATATGAACAAATTAAAGAATTATGTGTTATATGATCTCTTTGTACATCCAGGTTCCTAATCTGAATACACAGACATTTGGCCACAGACCAGAAATATTTCCTCTGCCAGATTCATGGATTTAATACATTTGCATTAAGCTTTGCTGTACAGGAGAGAGGCATTTGCCTTATGATTATTTATTTTACTCATATATGTCTGTTGAATGGTTAAGGTTGACTCTGTGGTGTGTCTGTCTAGGGAGAGTACAATCAGAGAAAGACAGTTTGGAGAGATATGTTCATCCCTTTTTAAAGGAATGGGGACTGTTTTGACTTAGAATACTTTTGCTGCAGCTCAGATGAGGAGGTCTGCCTGTGCTTGTCATGGTTTAACATCTTATTCCCTGAATGTCAGACTATCTCTGGAGGATGGCATTTCAAAGCTTCAAATTTCCCTCTCAAGGGAAGTTTAATGCCTTAAGAAAGCTTGAGTATTGACTCAGGAAAAAAAAGAAAAGACACCTTGAATTTTTCCACAGAAGGAACTATTCTGGCTTGATTTTTAGGAAAAGAACACCAAATAACACGAAAAATGTAATCCCAGTAGCTGGCAGACCTTTGACTGAATGTGTCTTGCAGGGACTCTACAAGTGTAAAATTGCCACCAGAGTGTGTGGTGGGATGGTGGAAAGGCCTGAGAGAACATCTCAAATGTCAGCTTTCAGGACTGCAGATTCCTTTCCTCCTTCTGCCAAAGCAGTCATCTGAAATAAACACTTCAGACAGAGATGGAGGCTCTTGGGGCTCTTGACTTTGGGAGCCTGGACTCCCTGAAGAGCCCAGCTGGGAGCTCATTTGCATGGTCAGGCTTCTTTGCAGCCCAATAACTGAGATGGCACAAAGCAGGCAGCCATCTTGTGGAAGTTTGTTGAAAATAAAGTGCCTCTGTGAAACCTTCCAGGTTCAGTGTTTCTGTATTTTTCAGTGAAAAACTCTTCACTTGGAAATTTCTTGACCAGCTTGTTCTGGGGGCTATAGTTTGAACGAGTTAGGCACGTAGCATGAAAAACGACACCAGATCACAGGGCTGGAATGTGGAAAGGAAAACTGCTGATGGGAGAACACTTGTAACAAGTAATTCAAATAATATTTTGTATGTTTTGGTTTGTTTTAGGGGTTTTTTTAATGGTGCCGTTTATGTTCTTTTTTTGTCTTTTCATGCATGCAGTTCTAAATCACAGTTCATTGCTGCAAAGCAGACAAGCCATGTGAGTTATATTCTATATCCTGGATTATTTGGGGATTTTTTTTTCAGTCAGGCAAGATTTTGGGTTGGATAGTACATGTTTACAGAACATTAGCTGTTTATATTTTTTTAAATGCATTAAAGGAAAATATATTTCACAAATAATACCAAATTAAAATCAGGTGTTTATATATAAAAGTAGAAGCATGATTATGAAAAACATCATGGAAAACCTTAATAGGAGGCTGCATAGAGAACCAGCTGCATAACTCCTATGGGGGTTTGTGACAGAATTTCCTTTGAAAACATTGGCCTGCATGTTTTGATATCAGCTGGCCTGAATACTTTCTCAGCAATGTGGTAGGAGTCACAGATACTCAGGAAAAAAAAAAGAGAAATCTGGGCACCTAGACAGACAGACTCTATTTGACAATTAACAGTTAGGTAAGTTGTCTACTTAAAAGCTCAAGCTTTGAATCTATGCGCACTAATTCCAACAATTTTGAAGGAGAAATAAGTTTAAGCTGTCTTGGATAAAATTTTAGAGTAGTCGATAGAGTAACTACCTTATGGTTAATCTATTGCAGGTGTGCCTATACTTGCGCATATTTCGTTTACTCAGCAGAGTTGATCCAGCTTATAAGCACTGTTGGCTCACAGTTTGCAGGCTCCAGCTTGAACATGGGTTAACAGCATGGATTTTATTACAAGCTTTCTTGGCAGCAGGCAGGTAAAGGCAAAACTTCAAAACCATTTTCCTTTGTTGGGAGAACCCCCTGAAGGAATTCAGAGGAAATGGTGCTGTCCGTCTGACACAGTTACAGTCAGCCAGAAGTCTAGCGTCTCAGCAAGTAGCACTGCAATCACTCAGTAATTTGTGCTTCATGACTTGAGGGCTATGAAATAATCTGTATGATATACAGCAAGTGGTTAAACAAAAGGATTGAATGCACATAATGCATGCAGGTGTTCATACGGATGGTGTGTCACCTATGCAGTGTCTACAAGACAGGAAATGTAGAGCAGATGCTTCTCTAAGGAGACGCTTGGATTTTTTTTCCATAAAATCTTATACATTATCTATGTTTATAAAATATACTGCAATACTGAGTCTGGTTAAGTTCCAACTAATAGTATATAAGTGAAATATTATCTGACTTTAAAGAAACTCAAAACACTGTGTGACTACATCTCTAGGTGTCGTCTGACCTACATATTTTAAGATGTTTAAGAGCTGAAAGGAAATGAGCAGTTAAAGTCATTATGTCTGGCAGAATGACCAGCCCCAGTCTACTGCTAGCCCACAAAAGAGTGGCATGGCTGTCGTGACAGAAATTCCTAGAAAAGCTGAAAATGCTGTGGGGCTGGGCACACTTGGCATTTACCTTGGTAGTGAAATATAACCCTGGCTGACCAGAGCTGCCTTCAGCAGCCTCTGGTGGCAGGGCTTCTCTGAGAGCTCAATTTACTTTGAAGCTGCTCTTTTCTCAGCAGAGTCTTCATGAGAGGAAGACAGCAGCAGTGCTGTTTCTTCAGCAGACAATCCTTTAGGGGGATGACCTTAAGCAACAAGAAAAACAAAAAACCAAAACACACTGTTTTTCATGTGTTGGGATTCTCCCCAGATGCTGGAAGGATTCACGCTACTGCATTGTACTCCTTCTGCACCATTATAAAGGGCTTATTTGTAGTTGTCAGTGTCTTTTGTGCAGTGATGGGTTCCTCTGAAAATTCGTAACTGTGTAACTGTTTCTCTAGACTGATTTTTACAAAACACAGCTTTGAAAAATATAGGCTCAAAGGTATGAAAGAGTCTGTTTAGTTGCCTAATATTGCCACACAAATATTACATATAGCATAGAATCTGGACTGTATAAAACTTTTTGAGAATATTCACATCAGAAGCAAAACACTGTTAAAGAGAAATACAGAACTTTTTACAATTCTCTGAGTGCCTTTGTGTGCATGTATGGCCAGGGGTTCCCTATTTCTTCTTATCTTTATTCCTTGAAATAATGCTCAATCTTCTCTCATTGTTTCTACTGAATTTCTGAAAAGCCATTGAAGTCATTATTTTCTCTTGTTCATGCAAGACTAACCCAAAGACACAAGAATTCATGCCTAACTGACAGTTCATTGTCATTTTCTTCACCAAACGCCTAAGGTTCTCTCTAGAGGCCAGAGTCTGAAGGTCTTTACTCACTGTAGAAGTTCACAGAGGACTGTACTCATCCAGCTACATTTAACTGCTTGTAGAGGCAGCTTCACTGAACAAAGTGATGTCAGAAGATGAATAGTTCCATTAGAGGAAAGTTCTTCTGCAGTTAATTAATTTGCTGAAGCCAAAGTAAAATGCTGAACTACTGTGACCTCAAGACCTCTGTATGCAGAGAGGCTTGTTCTGACCAGCCTGGTTATCTTCACACTGCACCAGGTACTCAGCCAGACAAATTAATCTAGCATGGATTGAAGTACAGCTGGGATACAGATTCCTAACATTTTTTAGCTGATTACTTGCTTGTAAAATGAGAGGCATCTTTTGTTTCTCTTTACCTTAGACCTCTCTTCATTCCCTGATTGTGAGTGAAGAGATTGCTCATATTTCTCTGGGTCATATTTAACTAATAATCTTTTAGAAGTGAACTTTACAAACTTAAAAATCAAAAATTAGGATTTTTAGAAGAGGGAAATAAAATACCCTGTTCCTTATTGTCTTTTCCTTGTGGAAAAGAATACTTAGGAATTTTGAAAATCTAGCCTCTTAGTTACCTAATTATAAACAGTTGAAGTTTTTTATTCTTCTTTAAAAAGAGATTGGTCTACTTTTACTCACTAGTTGATGCTATACATACACTTGTCTTGAAAGGGCTCTTATTAGAAAAGGAAAGATTTACATGTTAATTGACAAGTTGTATTGATAATTTAATTTGCTCTCAATAAAATCTCAAAGAAGTAATATGTGTTTTAGAGCCCCTGGGACAACATCTGGTAGGAACCTTCTAAGATTTCTAGATTTCTGCCGCTAAACCAGACACTGTTCTTGAAAAAATTAATTCAATCTGCTGAGATGGAAAACCATAATTAAAAAAAAAAAAAAGAAAATCTAGATTAACTTCTAGATGTTTCCAAAAGGAAAATATTGTTTAATACTTTTTTTCTTCATAGGACTTTTCTTCAAATACAGAAAATGTTAACCTTTTGCATAATTTCCTGTGACAGCTTGTGCTACCCTCTATGAATGCCAGTTACACAGAACACTTTCATAAGTGTTACCTGTCTAGTGTTCATGCAAGTGTTACCTATCTAATGCATTTCTGGGGGTTCAGAAACCCACAGATTTCAAAGCAAAAGTATAGGAAAATGTCACTGGAGATCATGTTTTTACAAGGAAAGTAAATTTGGGACGAGCATGTGATGAAAAGGATTATAAAAAGAGAAGCAATAAAAAGAAAGTTGAGCAGTGGCATGTTGGAATATGAGAAGCAGGAAGAAATTGTCAGATGCAGGAGCTGAGTCTTGTTTTGAAATAAGGACAGTAAGAAAAAAGTGACTTCTGGCAAAGCTTGTTTATGTGAATGAATCTGCCTAATCTGGCAAGCAAATTAAAGCAGTTTTGCAGAGCTCAAAGATTTGCATTGACCACTTGAACCCTCCTCTAACAACGACATTTGAAGGAGCAAAATTTTGAAAAGAATCCATACATAAAGTTAATAATAGTCCTTAGTGTTCCTGGTTTGGATCTTCTTCTGTTCTGTTTTGAAAATTGATATGATAGTTTCAATCATCCAAGAAGGTCTTGCTCTCACTCTTCCATGAAGCTGTGAGGACTCTGATCTCGTCATTATAGTGTTATGATAATGACATTTAAAATGTTCAAATACATCCTAGGGCCTGATAGGAGCAATGGTAATGCGTAGCATCTTCATGTGCCAAGCCTAAATTTCTCTTCTACAGGTGTTCCACGTATTTCATGGCATTATGATAGCATAATCCTTAGGAGACACAGAAATCACCACTGTACTTATGTCATCTCTATTACAAGGGCCAAGTGTAGTAAGAGGGAAGCTACTACCTGACTCTGAAAGATTTTGTGCTTGTTTGTTGTTTGGGCTTTTTAAAATGTCTTTAAGGCCAACTGTTTGCAATAAGCTGTCTGAAGAAATTGGAGTGTTCTGGCTTCATACATCCTTGTCTTCAAAATTTTTCTTATTTAATAAATTGTGCCTCTTTTCCTATGCAAGGAAGAATGTGCCCATATGGATGATGTAAGAGCACGTGATGAGTATACTTCTGCAATCTACAGAAAATGTACCTGGGTTTGGAGGAGAATGTGGGAAATAGTGAATGGGAGTCAATTTTGTCACTGGTATTTCTCTTACACATGAAAATCATTGTAATAAAGGCAACTTTTAAAAGCTGAGCATGTCACCATAGTAGCCACTGCCAGTTTCATCAGTGTTTCCTGACCTGAAAAAGCATTTATTTCTTTCAGGGGGGGAAGAAAGATATCAGCTCCTTGACTGAGATGATCATATTACAGTGATTTTTGACTACGATCTTTCTCTAGATATTTTTTTTCCTATAAATCCATGGGGCTGATATCCAGTCTAAATTAATACAGCATGTTGGGGACTCATACTGAAATTCACCCTCAAATCAGAGCAAGGGCATAATGCTGTGGCATAGCCTCACTGCTGTCTTCTCCTAAATGTCTTGGGTGAGATCCTGAGGCAAGAGATCAATGGAATCAGGAACCATGTCCAGCCTGCCAAGGACTATGGAAGCAGTTGGACCATTTTTCTGCACTGAGACCAAATGTAAACAGATGGATTTTAAAAATTGTCAGACCAGTGTGATAATTTTCAGCCTGCAGTCAGCAAATACTGTAGTAAAAGCAGAGCAAGTAAAAGTGTACTGAGCAGGAAGTGCAGGATTTTGCTAAACTCTGTAGGAACCCACAATTAACCTTATCTTCTGAAAATGTCTGCCAAGATTTTTCTCCACATAGTTTCTTTTTCCATGTGTGCAGGGCTAATAATGGACCTTCCCTCCTTTGAAGAATACTTTGACAATTAAGGCTTTTTCATGAATGTTCCTTTACATAAGAGCAAGGACTCCCTACTTAAATTTATAATGAAATAGATTCTTCTGTAATGAATCAGTGCTTCCTTAGAACTAGTGCCAAAGCTTATTGATTTTGTCTTCAAGCCCAGGCACATTGCTCTTGCTGGGGTAAAGCAAGTTCTGAAGTATTTTCTAATTTCTCTGGTCTCCGTAACAAGCATTGTGTCTTTCCCTTTTCTGCTTAACCTCCAACTTTCCTAATTTCAGTCTGCCTGAAGTGTATGAGTGCAAGAAGTCCCTTTTGACTTTGGAGATATTTTCACTTTATGTGGAATGCAATTTGCTGCTTTCAATCTCAGGGGGAAATATGTTTTTATGAGTACCTTTTGTAGGCCCTGATTCTCTGGCATATCATCTCGAAAATGTCATACAAAATGTTTTGAGCTAAATGAGGAGCATCTGCAGCTCTGAAACAAGGGATGGATGTGTGGGTTATAAAATTAAAACTGGTTACCAATGATATGCAAATTGCAAATGGTTCATAACTTGCTTTGAATTTTAGTAAAACACTTGAGTACTTTCCTGAAGTCTCTTCAAATATATTCAAATACTTTTGGCCTATAAGGGCAAGATTGTGAGGGCTTTATATGGACTTTGGTAAGGATGTTACTCCACAGATGATCTAACTGATGTAAAAAATCAAGGTAAATACAGTATAGTTCTTAAATTCATAGACACTCTTCAGGAGATCTCCAGGATATTTTTGAGAGTATGCAGCGTTTTTTTTTTTACATATATTGGGGGCAGTATTCTATAGAAAACATGAAAAATGTAACTCCATTATGTGGTCAAACAACTATTAACCTGACATACAGTAAGAATGTTAATACAGCATCATGTTGAAGGATTGATTATCCTTGCTTTTACAGCTTCTTAAAATGAATCTGAGATGATCCTGACACTTAGGGATCAATTGTCTAGCCATTATTACACTTTACCACCTCAACTTCCTAGAAGAATCTATTATTACAGTAAAAAGTCAAAGTTTAACACTCCTAATCTGTATATGATGGACCTCATCTGCTCAAGTGTTTGCATATTTTTTGGTTTCTGTTTTAACTCACAAGTATTTTCCTCTTTTCATTAATATTTTGTCCACAAATTGTTTTGAGAAAGATGTCCCTCTGTTGGGTGCTGTGCTTTGAAAGATTTCAATAGCTGTTTAGCCCTCCTGCAATGTACAGACCCCCAAATTCTTATTAATTAAATAATGAGTAGAAAGATTAAATGAATAGACAAAGAGCAGAAATAGAATCTGAAACAGAGGTCAGATATAAAAAGAAGCAAGTTTAGAGGAGATTCCCTGGTAGACAGAATGTGTGGATGTCTTTACAAATAAGTGTGTGGTACTTTTCCTGCCTTTTTCCCCTTTAAAGCAACTTGTTATTGTGGAGAATTACCCCTTTGTTCAGTTTCCCCTGCTACACTGAAGACAGAGGAAGACATTCTTGAAATATTCAACAAAATGCATGACAACTCAAGCTGCATTACCCAGTGCGTGCTTGCTTTGAGTTCATCACTATTGAAGGGAAAACATTTCCTTATTCTATTGTAATTTTATATGAAAGCTAATTGGTTTTGCCCTGTAAGGAAAAGAAGACTTCAGATGCTTTCCCTGTTAAAAAAAAAATAGTTAATTATAAATTTGATATTGTCACTCAGCAGAAGATAAAACTAAATCTGTCATCTTGAATGACTGCTTTCCTATCACACATGAAAGCAAGCAAGAGAGAAAAAGCTGTTTGCTCAGCAGTAGTCCATTTGAGAAGAAAAAAGAAGAACTCAGCTTCAGTAAAGGTATGTCAAACAGCAACACCAGGAGGCATTTTCAAGCATCCAAATGAAAGAGAAGGGAGACCCCAAACTGATGTAGGCAACATTGCCGTAAGCACAATTAGTACAGTTGAATCAATACTAGAGAAATGTACCTTCAGGCCTTGGTTGCTCAAAAGGTTCGAACCATGAGAAAGGTTTCTCTACTGGGAGCAAAAACATAGCTTATCAAAGTTTCAGTAGGACAATATAAGTGCTACAGTCAGGGCTTTTCATTCCTTGTATTTTCAATTTTTGCTACTGTCACAAGAAGATTTCTTTTAATATTAACCATTACTGGGCAATCCAGCTGCAGATCAAAATATATATAGCAGTGTCCCCACCTCCCACAGTTTACTTTATTTTTGACTCTGATCTGTCAATGAATGGGAACGTCTTTATTTTGTACTTAATGCATGGTCTATTCACCATGACAACACCTGCAGCAAAAATTAATTCTTATTTTATACTAACTATGATTATTATTTCAGGATTCTATTGGAAAAAAACTCTAAGGTTTAAATAGATAAATGTGTAAAATTTTGGGTTTTCTTCCATAAAAAGGTAAATATTTGGGGGAATTTATTTATTTATTTATTTGTTTATTTAAATTTTTTTTCTAAGCATGAACAGAATAGGTCATGTCATGCAACAGAATAATCTGTGCTCATTCAGGATATATCGGTGCCTTGCTTTTGTGATTTATGTTGCTTGAAGAGATCGTGCAGAGCAATATTCATTGCTTAGAGGTTGCAAGAGAAAGGAAAGCTCATCTTGGGGAAAACTCCCCTGTGGAAAGATCTTGAAAACCTGTCTCAGTCTGAGCAGTTCTGAAGACAAAAGGAAAAAAATGGTCCCACAAAATATTTTTGAATTTGCAAATAACATTGCCTTTGATAAAGTTGCTTAGAACCCTCACAGAGGTATAAGAATCAGAGAAATTTTGATGGTTGTCAGTTGAAAATAACTTGTGGCAAATGTGTGTTTGGGGAATATGTATTCATGGAAGCATTGAATGTTATATTTATGCTGTAAAATTACTTCTATGTGTGGAAAATCAATGTTTTCCTTAGAGAGACAAATCTATTTTCCTACAAGATAATAGAAATTATAGGTGAAAAAGACTTCATTAGATCACTATATCTGTGCCCTTCCAATTAAATTATTTTATAAAGTTGTAGACTGAATTTTCTGAAAGACAGCGGTTTTATTCTTGTGTATTTTACCTAAAAATTGAATTTTATATTAGCAATGGCACTTTAAGTAGTAGTGCCTTTCTGCGAAATAATAACTTCCTTTAATCTTTCTGGGTGATGGCAATCACTAGCCTTTCATGCAGATAATTTTTTGGGGATGCCACATATACGTGGGTAACATGTGGAAGACAAGTCTAAAAGTACAATCCAGTGTCCTTTCTGGTTCTGACTTCTGTGAATTTGATTTTCATATGAAAGAAAACCAAACATCTATGTACAAGCAGAAAGAAGCTGTGTTATCTGTGCAGTATTAAAAAAAAAATGGTTTAGTCAAAGTTACTGTAAAGTTATAAATGGTATAGTAATAGGATATTTCTGTCCCTGCCACTGGTCTTACAGCAAGCTGAGTGGTTAGTTAAGGTATGGATAATAGCCCTGGCTATTCTGTGTGTGTGTGTGTGTGTGTGTGTGTATTTTTCTCTATTTGCTTGTTCAAAAGTGGGCTTCTGTTCTTCAGCATGTAAGTTTATCACAAAAAAAATAAAATAGAAACCCAGCAATGAACCAGCTAACCAAGAAACATACTAAAAAATCAAACCAAACCAAAACAGAACACTACTACTCAATTGACTGTAGCAGCTGGTGTGGGGTCTGTAGCTCAGACCCAGGAAGCCGTAATTGGTCCAGAGAGATGGTCCCGTGAGGAACTGTCTTCCCAGGGCCCGTGCCGCTTTCCTGGAGTGCTTCTGCAGGGAGTTGCCTGTTTCAGCAGGCTAACAGCTCTTTAGTGATTTTCAGCTAGTGATTTCAGCTCTTGCTCTGTGAGGCAATCTCCAGGCCAGACTCAGAGACCAGAGGCCCATTTGGCATTCTTGCATAGGTGGCTTTATTGTCATACACCCGCGAAAGGTCACCAGTGATGGGCTCACTCTCCCGACTGAGCTAGCCAGGCTTCTTCTATGGGGATACAGAGGTGGGTGAGAGAGGGTAAAAGCCAATGGATTGCAAAGGATCTACATAGGTCTCCCAGAGGATCATGGTTCTGTGTCCTCTCTCGTGGTAACCGAAAAGTGCTGCCTTTTCCAAGGAGATTCTGCTGGGATGTTGTGCAATCTCCTTATCAGCAGGCCTCCCTCTAGGGCAGTGGCTGGGCATATCTCACAACTCCCCCTTCTGTATTTAGTAAAAAGGCGTCTCCAGCAGCTCTTCTGCAGCAACGTAGGAAGCATGAGAACATAAGTAACACGATAAGAATTACAATGAATACCCACAAAACACCCTTAACTAAAGATGCAATCCATCCCATTATTCCCCATCATCCAAAAAGTTCACCGACCCAGTCTAGGCTCTTACCTACTTTTAAGTCTTTTACTAGTCCTTGTAGTTTCTGGATGTTCACCTGGATGGATGTTGAGTGGGAAGAAAGATTGAAGTATCACATCCCTTCAAAGTCTTGGCAGCCATGTCCGTGGGCAAGCAGTAGGCAGTCTATTGCTGCTTGATTCTGTAGGGTTGCGTGTCTGGTAATCTCCTCATCCTCTAGAAGGTCACTCAAGGCAGCGGATGTTGCGTTGGCCTGTTTGCTTAGCCAACACCCTAGGTGATTGATATCACCAAAGGCTTTGAGTGCAGCTAACCAAGGAGTGAATACGAAAGCTGTGATTCTCTCTACCCTATTCAAATTGTAAATGCGGCTGTCGCAATTATTGTCAAACTCAGCAAAGGATCTCTTTTGACGTGTTGATATGTCTGTTTGTCTCCACTTATGTAACAATGTAATATTTGGGGTGAGAGTAGAAAGCTTGCCAAGGCTACAGGGGCCTCCTTGGAGGCGTGAGGGGATCCCGGTCCATACTCTGTCACCACAGACAAGGAAGACTCCCTGGGGTAGCACTTTTGGGTGGAGAGTGGACATAGAGAGTACGTGGCTGGTGTAATTGCACCAATCCTGACTATTATAGGCTTTGTTAGATGGTGATATGTCTTTTATGTATGTATTTTTTGCCTGGTCAATTCCTGGCCAACACTGGCTTTGCTGTCTAAAGTAAAATTTGACACAATATGTTGCTTTGGAGGACCCCAGCAGGTTCAATTCTTGGGGTTCATCTCGAGCATTTGGCAGAATCTTTGTCCACTCATCCCAAGTGTCTACCGGGTTGGGCCTCTTTCTGTATTGAGTGTCTTTGCTAGGGTCACCCAAACATTATGGCTAGGCTGTGGGACAAGCCAGCTGAAGGCATGTGGTACGATGAAGAGTGTCCAGGCAGCGATGAGGACAGCATCAACCTAGATAAATTTCATCTTTGGGCAGGGATGGGGCTTCTGAGAGGGAATATAAGCGAGACTGGTTACTTTTATGGTGAGAGGGGAGGGTTCTAGGGTTTAGGGAGGTTTGGCAAGGGTTGAGGGAGGGGGATATTTTGGGGTAAAAGGGGGTGGCAACATATAGACTAGGGATCAATCGTCTGGCCTATGGCTTGACTTTTGCCATAGCTTGTTGTTCAGCTTTCTGTTTTGTCTGCTGCGGTGTGATGGGACGGTCGTTTCTCTGGTTTGCCATCATTCAGCGATGTCTCCGTCTCCATGCAGAGCTGGTCTGGTTTTGGGGAGGTCCTGTATTTGATTCAGGAGAGTTCTTGTTGGTGTTTGTAGCAGCAGTGTTCGTAGGGCCTAGGTATGGTTTTATATTTTTTCCTGGGCACCACTTCAGGCCAGATGGTAGCTGGACACAGGCGTAGCCTCTCCCCCAGGTAATCAATTGGAAAGGCCCAGAGACCTGGTGTGATTCTGGGTCCTTCACCAGCACTGGTGGTTTCTCTGTGAGCTTAGCTTGGGTTGAATTTGAGACGTGGCGGAGTACTGGGGGGTCAGGCTCTGATGAGGTGCCATTTAGGAAGTTAGTGATGTAGAGAGCCTTACAGAGTCTTTCAACAATTGACAAATTCAAAGTTGTGTAAAATTATCTCATTGTGTCTGACGGGCTTTCTATGTCCACTTGTGACATTCTTAGTACAGTGTGTTATTATTTCTTCTTTGGGAGCTGGCGTACATTGTACTTAAAGACATTCAGCAAAAGCAGGGTAGCTGCTCTAATTTGGGTTTTGTGATACAATTCCTAACCTAGGTATTTAACAGGGTGCATACATTTTTAGGACACAAAATCTATCTTTTTCTCCATTTTATACTTGTTTTTCTGTACAGGTTAAGGATTTCTTCTAAAAGGGATTGTATGTTTTAGGCTATTTCTCCCCCAGAACTGTAGTTTAATATGTTATTTGTGAAGCATGTAACTATTCAACCTTTACAGTACCATTAAATCAGGTGTGCATGTAGGCTGGGAGCAGTAGCAAGCCACAAAAGAAGAAAAGGTCTTTTGTGTGCTATTAAAACACCTCTGAGAGTTTAACACCCCACACCCTGTTTTAGTGTTGATATCAAAAATTGTTTCTAGGAGAAAAAAATTGAAGATTTTGATAATGTTTCCCTCCCTGCCCACCGCCTTCCCGCCCCCCCCTCCCCCGACACACCTCCACTTCAGCGTTTTGGTTGTGTGGAGAGCTGTGCTGTGTGTGCTGCTCGGACACCAGAAGGATTGCAACCCTATTAACGTTTTTTTGTGCACCGGATACCAAATCCTTTTGAAATATCTATGCATGTCTTCTATTTTAATTAGCACATCTGAGATTAGCTAAGAGATCTCCAATAGCTTCAGCACATCATTTATGCATCTTGTAGTACATTTCAGCTAACAGATTTCAGGTTCTTTAAAGAAGAAATCAGTGCCAGTGACACAGCCTAGGATAAAGCTGAGATTTAACTCTGGTATCCTCACACCTTGTATCATCCTTCACATCTGAGGAAAGCGCATGTTTCCGTTCCAACATACTGATGTACAATTTCACCAAGTATGCAGACCTGCAGATGACACTAAGCTGAGCGGTGCAGTTGACACTCCTGAGGGACAGGATGCCATCCAGAGGGCCCTGGGCAAGCTCGAGAAGTGGCCCATGGGAATCTCATGAAGTTTAACAAGGCCGGGTGCTGGGTGCCACCTCAGGCTGGGCATGAACAGATTGAGAGCAGCCCTGCCCAGAAGGACTTGGGGGTGCTGGTGGGTGAGAGGCTGGACATGAGCCAGCCATGGGCACTCACAGCCCAGAAATCCAGACATGTCCTGGGCTGCATCCAAAGTACTGTGGGCAGCAGGGGAGGGAGGGGATTCACCCCACCTGCAGAGCTGCCTCCAGCTCTGGGGTCCCAGCACAGGAAGGACATGGAGCTGTTGGAGAGTCCAGAGGAGGCCACCAAGGTGATCAGAGGGATGGAGCAGCTCTGCTATGAGGAAAGGCTGAGAGAATTGGGATTGTTCAGCCTGGAGAAGAGAAGGCTTTGGGGTGACCTAATTGTGGCCTTCCAGCCCCTGAAGGGAGCCTACAAGAAAGAGAGGGATTTTTTACAAGAGCACGGAGCGACAGGACAAGGAGAAATGCTTCAAATTGACAGAGAGTAGGTTTAGATCAGATATTAGGAGGAAATTTTTTTCTGTGAGGGTGGTGAGGCCCTGGCACAAGTCACCCAGAGAAGTGTGGATACCCCATCCCTGGCATAGTTCAATGCCAGGCTGGGTAGACCTCTGAGCAACCTGGTCTAGTGAAAGGTGTCCCTGCCCACAGCAGGGGTGTTGGAACTGAATCTTTCAGGTCCCTTCTAATCCAGGCCATTCTATGTTTCTATTACTGCCACTAAGACACTCTGCATGGGGGGAGCCAGTCCAAGCCCCTCTCCTGGCACATATCAATTTGTGCTGTCTCTTCTCACATTAGCAACATTATTCTAGCTTTATGCCATTAGAAAGGAAAAAGTAGTTTCTCAAACTTCATACAAAGCAAAAGTACTTGTCAAAATGGATTTTGAGGTAGTGCATAATTGCTATGTACTAAGGCCTCAGTAATCTCGTAGTTTAATTACTCTGCTTATGGCACATGACCTAGCACAATGATACAATCCATATCAGGATTTAACAGTTTGTTTGATAGAGAAGATTCTGCCATCAGAGCCAAACATTTTCCTTCTAGAGTTAAAATGCAGGAGATAAACAAAGGCTGACTGTTTTCCCTCATCCAAAATGAAACTGGAGTTCTCATAGAGTAAACAGAATCTAATTTGAAGCTTATTTCTTTGCTTCATGTTGAAACAAAGTAGGTTGGCTATATAGCCTGAGTAATTTTATTTTGTGTTATTAAAGTGATGCTGTTATAGTCAGCTAAAAGTCACTCAGCTATAGAGACATTTTTCCATGCCATTATGTCTGGATTTAGCTCTTCTGACCTTTATAGGCTATATAACAGAGAGAGAAAGCTTGAGAGACATATCTTATTGTGTCAGAAAAATATATACAGTAAAGACAAGCTGCAAAGAGCCACGGTTTCATAGCATAAATCTCTTTTGCCTCAGCCAGGTTGGAAGTGCTCAATAATTCACAGGAACAACCTTTAATTTACTGTTTTCCCTGGATACCACTGAGGGCTGGTAGGAGGGAAAAAACTCATTACAAGGAGCATCTTTTCTCTATTGGAGAACAAAGATGAGAGCCAAAAGATGCCAAGGATTGGTTATCACTTCTCAATTGCTTATCTCTTGAAAACTGAGCTTAAATCTCTTTGTAAATTATTGTTTAAGGATATGCTAGCAATTTCTTTAATTTTGTAGTAGGAAAAAAACAAAACTGGAGACATTTTTAAATTAATTTAAGCTGCTACTGCTTGTTTTAATATCAGTAAGCTCTGAGGATGTACTTTTTCCCTGTCAGATAAAATGTCTAATTTTGCTCAGGTTCTGAGGTTCCTCTATAAGCCACAAATAAAATTTCACAGGATAAAAGATAATTTGCAAGGCTTTTTCACAAGTCTTGGGAAACTTGTTTGTTCTCTTTGTACATTGGAAGATTTGCTTATTTCTCAGGTGAAAAGAAGGAAAAGGAAAACACAAAAATGTCAAATACGGGGAAAATGAAAGGAGTATAAACTGTTGTGTCTTTTCTGTCAAGCAAAAATATTATTTATTTTATACTTATTTCCTCTTCTGCTATGGTAAGTTTCTTGTTTTTAGTGACATCAGGTACATTTGACATTATTTAGGAGATGGAGGCATAGTTGCCAGTGCCAAAGCCCTGTGTTTTTCAGTGCTGCTAGCAATGAATATCTGTAGTGTTTAGGATTACTTCAGTTACTGCAGGTTCCCTGGGCCTTATTGAAAAAAACACAGCCAAAACAGAGAAATTTGCACAGTATAGACAGCAGAAGTGGAAAGCACGCTGCTTCAGATCATGGCTTCTGATTTCTCAGAGGCTCATTCACAACACTGTGCACTTCCTTGAATAGAAAGTCATGTCTCAGTTCTTAAGAAGAAAGGCTCTTCCTAAACAAATGCTTAGCATGATATCTCAGAGACATTCTGGGAGTTCCCAGAGTGTTTCAGGTAACAGACACTTGAAGAAAAACATCAAATAGTGTATTTGTAATCCCTAAGTTGTCTGAAAGGACATTAGAACTGGACCAGAGTGTACAGAACAGACAAAGGTGAAACAGCAAGCTATATCCGAGACAGTCTTGCTCTGATCTTCCTCTTTCATGTAAGAAGTGTAGCCTCAAAATCATCATACCTTTCCATTATCAAAGGAGTTTCCTTTTTATTAGAGACAATTGACTGAACACTTCAGTGCAGAAAGTCTTTAATCTGAAGATCTGAAATAGAAACATTTGAAATTTGTCTCCTTTAGATTAGTAATGTGGTACGATTTCACTAGTACTGTACACGTACTGTTCAGGGTTAGTAGAGTTAATGAAGCTTTTGTTTTATATATTTTTGGTGATATTTTTACTCCAATAGTTGACAATTCCATTCTATGTTTTAATATATGTAATCAGTTTTATTTGGATAACATTTAAGTTTGGTTCATTTGGATAATATTTAATTTCAATATTCAGTTTTTCAATTTTTGCTTATGGTGGAAGGAGTTGTTGAACACCCAGTCTGCTTCTTAGTTCTCTGGCCTTTGTGAAAATTTTATTAATATGGCCTTCTACAGCATATAACACTGTTGTCATTATAACTATCTCTGGATGTACTGGCAGGGGATTTAAGTCCTATTTCACTTTGTCTTTGCTGTTTCAAAGATTCATATGGTAGCTTGCTCTGTCTGTACTTAAATGAAAACAGAGAAGTCCACATGGTGTGAACAATCGTTTTAGGTTGTCACACATGTTTTAACTGACAAATGGGTGCTGAGGCAATGTTTTCAAAATTAGGGTGCTTACACTTTTTCATAAACAGAAAGTACAAGGTATTTAATTACTAAACCATAGTTGCTGTTGCTGTTATTATTATTGCTGTTGCTATTGTTGTTGTTATTTTGAAGATTCTTGCACAATGAGTGAAATTACTGTTCTACCACTGTTTACCTGGCCTTGAATGTTTACTCTGAGAAGAGTTCCAGTGATATGAGTGATATGATGTCCAGGCCTCATGGAAGTATTGCCTGACTTTCTAAGTACTTTTTTTCCAACTGATTCAAAAATTTAGGACCAGATGGTGCATCACAGAAACTCACCTTTCTTCTTCTTCAAAGGACTTGGAAGTTAACAGGTTATGTTGAGTTGCGCTAGGAAAAGCTGCTGCCTGCAGTCATCATAGAAACATTGAATCAATAATTGGAAAAGACCCTTAAGATCATTGAGTGCAGCTGTTAACTCAGTACTTCCAAATTTATCACTAAATCATGTCCCTAAGCACAGCATCTCTGGGTCTTTAAATACCCCCAGGAGCAGTGACAAAACCACTTCCCTGGACAGCCTGTTTCAGTGCTTGACAGTCATTTTGGTGAAGAAATTTTTCCTAATACAAAGTCTAAACTTTCCCCATCACACAGGCAGGCTTAATAAACACCCTTCCTGCTGCTGTCACTGGCATAGGGATTCAGAGGGGGTATTCCTGCCATGTTGCTGTCCTGAGGAAGAGTAGGGAGTCTGCTTGAATGATGTACTAGCTCTTTGAGCTGCCTGTGTATTTTATACCTCGCAGTGATAGAACATAAAGTTTCTTCTTGCTCTTGAAGTGCATTACTGCTTTTCTGACACACTTATGTTGAGGGCAGTGTTATCTGAGCAGGTTTTGAGCAGAGCTTTTCATTTTCCCAGGTCATATGGGTTGGTAGGCATTTATAAAGGAGTGGTAGAAACAGGAGAGAGGGTTGTTTGGAAGCATCATGGTGCAGGGAAGATTTGCATTTGTCTGTCAAATGTCATCTTTAAGCAGCTGTGTGTCAGCATGAGTGTGCTGGGCTGTGTTAGCACAATGCCACAGTGTCATCCTGCCGTGTATCATGTGGCAACTTTTTATGATAATATATTTATGTAAGTGGATAAAATTAGAGCTGCCATTAGTAACAACTTGGGATTGCCTAGATTTCCATTTTTTAAATCTTTTTTTTTATATGTCATGCAGTTTGTTATTCCTCCTACATATGACATTAAAAGTAATGGATAAAATTTTATTATCAGCAGTGTGATGCTATGTTGCTTTACATTTTAACTGTTGTGTTGTTGCAATACTGAAAAGTGTTATTTTAAAAAGTAAAATTATATTGCTACATTTTAAAATCATTGTATCTATACAAAAATTTGGCATTTCTTAGTGAGAAAACATCATATGAATTAATGTCAGTAACAGTTTACTTCTGTTATAAAAACGTCCTTCAATTTGTTTTAGTAATGAGGACCAAGAACTGTAGAGATTCCAGATGTTATTACCTTTCATTAAAATATATATATATAAGTAGTGAATACTGATAAATGAAAGAAGCCTTTAAAGTATCATTTTTTAAGCTGAGAGGGATGTCTAGGTAGGAAAAGTCTCTAACTTGGTCAGTATCTTAAAGTTTATCTCGTGTGCAGTATTGTCCCACGATCCTGTTATGGGAACAAATTTCTGTTGAGACTAGTGGTATGGTAGGCACACATCTGTGCCATTGAAGCTATGGCCTCATACTCACTGCACATGTGAGGCTAGGTGCAGATCCATCACAGCTTGAACATCCACCCCAGTGGAAAATATACACAGCTGGATGCAGCATAGCCCAGCACAGCTCCCTTCTTGTCCTGAGTCCCTGTGTGCCAGACTCATCTGGCTGCTGGATCTCTGGTCCTTTGACTCGCTTTCTCTACTCTGCTGGGTGCATACATATCAAGTGAGTTTTGGCACGTCTGAATCTATGGTAAGGAAAGGAATGTAAATCTTTACAATGTAATCCCCATCCAGTTCCTTAGCCAGAAGACCCTCTTATGTTGTTCTTCACTGCTTGTGGGTTTGATGCATGCAGATATTTTAAAAGTGTGCAGGCATATCTGAGTGTGGTACATGAGTCTGCAGCTAATGGTCATGTAGATTGTGATGGAAATTTTCCATGGAATATCTGGTCAAATGAATGCTTGTCACATTCATTGTATATTTCTTTTGTGAAAGAAAGACATATAATTTTTCTATTTTTATCTGATGATACCTATTTCTCCCACCTTACACTGTTGTTGGTTTTAGAGGCTTAGACAAAAAATAAGTTAAAAAAATTTAAATTCACATCCCTATAGAGACTTCATATTACCCCTGGAGATCTGATATGAGAGCTTGTGGGGTGAAGCCTGATCCTCAAGGCAAAAAATGTAGTTCTCTCCTGATCTTTTCTTAAAATGTAACTTGAGTCAATTGGCAGATTGTATTACATTAGAGATAACTCTTGGCAAAGTTTCAGAACTGCTATAGTAACTGCATTGTGACTGCAGAGACAAGAGCAGCAAGCCTTCAGTTTATGACACTGCATATTCTTTTCTGCAGCATTTAATTGCACTCATATTTTTGATCTACGGTTTTTCACGCCACATTTTCAATGTGGAAAATACTTATCATACTACTAAAGTCTTTGTTTTGTTCATTGATTTTTCAGACTGCTCCTAATTCTGCTCAAACACACTGATAACTGGGCTCTACACCTGGCTGAGCCTCGCTTCTGCACATGATGAATAAGTAAAACATGTTACAACACTGATTGTAACTGCAAATCCAAAGTTTTGCAGTTTTTTAATTTAGATTTAATGAACTCAGAATCACTGCCACCACAAGACCAACACTTGTATGAGATAAGCTGGTGGCCTCATCATGTGCTAGCCCTGAGAATTGTTGTCTAACATCCCAAGCTGGACTAGACAGGATTGATTTAGCACTGATTGCCTTGTTTTTCACAGTGCATTACTACCTCTTTACATTAGGCTCCACTAAACTTTAAGAATATGCCTTTAGTGCTTGCACTCATGCAAGTGCACTATTACTACTCTAAGTAACCTCAGGAAGAAACTTGCAGAGAGTGATAGCCTCCCCACCATTCATGGTAAGGAAAATTAAGTCTACCCCAGCAAAAACCAGCACAGACACAAAGTCATTTGTGGAAGGCTGAAGTAAAACATGACAAAATCTGGCAATGTTAGCTGCCCTCTTCTTAGGAGCACCCAGAACACTAAGTACATAGGGATGAACAATTTCATCAGAACATCAGAAGATGCAGTTGAAATTATTTAATTCATTTTTGATTACATGAAACTGACTGGTATATTGCAGCCTGGATTTTCTATTTTCGCTTTGGATTAATTTAATAGGCATTCCATTATTAAGCAAAGTTTGCAAAAGTCTTTCATAGATGTTTTCATTTCTGTGGAGGGCAAATGAAAGCTCTTCTGAGAAGTGAGTCTGTGTTTTTAAAAAGAGGTTTTGATGCTGTCCCAGTTTGAGACAAATTAAGGGAAACGCTCTGGGAGGAATGTCCCTGCCAAAGAAGGCAGATTTCAGCTGCCCCTCCCCCACCAGGTTCAGAAAGAAAATTCCTTGGAGGAATGTGAAAAAGGAAAAAAAGTTATTTATTTAACAAACAGAATGCACACAAGCACGGGAAAAGAATAATGCTAAATAATAGAATCTCCCTCTGTGGAGAGAACCTGGGTAGATTTTCAGAGTCCTTTCTGTGGGTGTGGTCTCTCTTCAAAGCTAGCCATTTGGCGTAGGCCACTCCAGGCCAACTGATGTAGGGTCTCCCGGTAGGGTTCTGGTATTGTTGAACAGTCCAGAAGAGAAGAATAAGGAACTGAAATCCCAGGGAAGCAAAGGACTTTAACTCTCCATCTCTCTCTTCTGAGAAAAGGAGCCAAGAGCTGGGAAAAGCAGGAAGGTGCTTGCCTCCACTCTGCAGCAGCCACAGCAGCTATCTCTGTGTCCTTGAACACAAAACTGCTTTGAAAAGTTCGCCTGGCTTCTTTTGCTTCTTTCTCTTGGATCCAGTTTTAAAGGCACAGAAAGGCACAGGATTCATGTCTGGGCATAGAGCAGGTGATAGGGGATACACATCATAAAGTCACCCAAGACAGATGCTATAAGCATAGTTTAAATGCAGTATAACTGATTTCCTTATGTTAAAGGGGTCTTACATAACTAGGCAGGCAAGTATTTTTAAATAACTGATAACATGTACACCATACTAAGTATATGTGGACAGTCATTGAGATTTCAGATGTGGAAGTTTCAAATAAATTATTGTTATATAAACAATATAGTCCTGCTCTAACAAAAAATCCCAGTTGGATTGCAACTTATATTACTAATTCAATTGAGGCAGTTAAAAGAAATTCCCATTCAAACTTGACAGTAGATATAAAAATCATTGCATTATTTGAAAGTCTAATGTTATCCTCTATAGGTTTTGTGTATGTATGAATGCTAATGTTAACTTATATTCAACGAGATAGCACTGAGTGTCTCATAAATATGCCAGCTCATTTAATTGTTGTTTTAAACCACTGCTGTCCAAAGCCTCTAGTACATTTTAAAATTTTCTTTCTGTGATCAAAACCATAAAAAAAGACAAGCCCAAATAAAACCCCCAGCTACAAGTACCTTACTGCCACTGTTACCTCTGGTGTAAATTTCTTCCATGTTGAAAAGAATATATTTAGAGTTTTCAGTAGTCTGAACTCATCAGAGATTAACCATGGCTTTTGTTATATTCCTTGGCTGTTCATAGCTGATGGAAAAATGGATGTAGGAAACGTTTACTTGTTATAAAATTCACACAGGCCAAGGTCAGGCAACAATTTGAAACATATTTTGGTATACCTCACACTTCCTTCTTGTCTTTTGCTACCCACAGTGATATGTAATGTGTTTGAAAATATATGGTTGGAATTTCAAATATTGCTGCAACCTTCCCAAAATCCTCTAGTGTGTTAAAAATAAGAAAGCATTTTGAAGTGCTTTGTTGCTGGGTGTAATTGAAACATCAGGGCTGATTTGTTGTAAGCAGAGATATGTGTAAGTGGATGAACTACTGCTGAGGTTTTGAAGGGTGTGAACCATGGCAGGACTCTGATGACAAAGAACACACTAAAAGTTCTGCAGCTGCCCTTACTGCTGCTCTGTCAGCAGAACTCCATATATTCTCAAAACCAACAGAGAACTTCATTGCTAATATCTAATTAATTCTCTTTTTCATCAGTTATTTGTCACTGGTGAGATAGACCTTGCATCTAAAAAATATTCTGGTCATCTCCTGCCTTTCTGTCTTCTTTTTTCAGGCTCTGTGGCCTGCCTAACTACTTGAGTGGCGAAGTTTTTCCCCACAGCTAGAGCTTCTGTTGCAAGTAAGTTCTGTGAAGATAAATTTCAACTGTAGAGCCAAATATCCAGAACTTTGTAGATGCATTCCTCACGAATATTCCTCAGTGTTTGAAGTAGCAAAGGATGAGATATGGAAAGCTCTGTTGCTGTCTGCAGTTGCTGGTGCCACTTCAAGATGGGATTGATAGTTTCTTCTGAAACGGAGACTCAAAACTAAGACAGTCACTGCAGTGAAAGTAAGTAGCTGTCTGCAGGGTTGGTTATGACCCTGAATTGTAGCCATAAGGACATGACAAAGCTGTTCTGTTTGTGCAAGCCATTTATTTCACCCTAGGACAAATAGAAATGTTGGAATAGAAAAATAACTTTGGATATGGAAATAGCTTTTTGTACCAATTGATAAGTCCCATGCACTTTTGACAGTGAGGCCAATGGCACCAAAAGCTTTGGCAAAAATTAAGTTAATCAGTATGTTTAGGGAAAACCACTACATGCAAGGAAAGATATGAAAAGTTAAACTGTTTACTATGTTTATAAGCTATGGTTTATTGTTATGATGTTTTCCACAAGATGACCATCCTTCAGACACTCATAGTTTGCTTTTGAATTTCATGTATTGTTTTCTGCTGTATTTTTCAGAAAGGATGGACTGCAAGGTTTCTCTTCTTGGCCTCTGGCTACCAGGATCTGGAATTCTTCAGAGACATTCTCTCTATTGCTGGAAGGTCTAGCCTGGAAATGAATGAATCATGGTTGCTGTTTAGAAAGTAGGAAAGCATTCTGTGAGGGGAAGAAATTAGGAGTGCATAATCTAGGAGAGAAACCTTGGCTATTGGCTATGCTAACATGTTATTTAAATAAGAAAACTAAGTAGGAGAAGTCTGAACTACACACAGGGTGATAATCCCAGCAGCTCACTCTGTTCTCTCTGTTTTCTTTCTTTAAGCGATCTGGTGGACTGATATGTGTGAAGAAAGAGAAAACCAGCCCAGATACCTTTTTCTGTATTGCCCCAGGGAAGAACTGAAATTATATTCTCTGATACTGAGACAAAAACTCCAATGCTGTATTCAAATTCATCCTGTGTTGGTGTGAAAGTATGTGAGTTTCAGTTTAGTGCCGCAGATAATCCATTCCCATCTGGAGGAACTGATGATAAAAAAATGTATTGCCAGCTACCTTCACCTGGGCAGCACTCACCAGAGGCAGTTTTTAGAACCTGTAATTCTCTGGAAAGTGTATTGAATGAATACATCAATTTGTTTCACTACTAAGCAAAGACTATTTCCTGGAATCTGTTTGCGCTTTTAAATTTCCACATCCTCTCTTTAGGCACTTCATAATTTCTGGCCTGCAAGTATGGTTTGTAGTAATTGAAACTGATATGAAACTGTACGGAGTCTTGCTATTCATTATGACCGCATTAGGTGGGTTATTCAGTTAGTTGTTTGAAAGAAGGCTAAAATTAATGTAACATAGATAACATCCTTCCTGTTTTGCTCTTGTGTTCGATACTAATGTTCCTTTAACAGACTCACGATGAAACAGCTACCTTTTTTTGTCAGGTTCTTGCCTCACAAGAAAGCAATTTGCAGAAAACTATGTATGGAATATTCAGCAGAGAGCAAGACAGTGCTGGGGTGGGGGGAGAATTTCTGTGGTTTCATTTGGGAAGGCTGTGCTCCTGCTAAAAAAAATAAACTTTCACAAAACTAGCATGTGGAAGTTTGAGCAAAATAAGCTTTTCAAACTTACCAACTAGTAGGATAGAAAAAGATCAGAAAGCCTATGGTGTGTTTAGCACTCCCTTTGGAGGGGCAACGTGCATCCAGTGTATGAATTCATACCAGGAGGATGAGTAACCTCTGTCTTCCAGCAGTGTTGTATCAACACATGATGTAATATCCTGATAGTTGCTGTGAACTAGACTCACAAATCCTTGGAATGCAGTTGATGGCAGCTGTAAGCAGGTTTGTTTTCTTCTACAGCATTTGACATTCTCGGAAAGCCTCGACTTCTCCCCTACTGTACACATTACCTATGGCCACCACAGCACTCAAATTATGTGTTTAAAGGTAGCAGTTCCATTTTGATCAAATTTTCTTGCACTTCACTTTGTCACTCGTATTCTGCTGTCAGCGGGGGAATGAAAATTCAGCTATTGACTTCAAGTGCCTTGCTCCCTCTTATAGTAGAATATGCATAAAATAAAAGACCATTTTTAAAAACCTATCCTTTGACAATTTTTTTCAGATCACCTCATGTGTGTCTCCTGGTTGTTTGCGATTTTTATAAAGCATGCTCTCTCTGGCTAAAACTAAATGAAAGATTCTATGGTTATTTAACAACTCCCTATTTTTATTTAAACCTTCCCTTTCAGTTTCTTGAAAATCATCTCTGTTTAGGCAGGTGACAAGGTGTGCGTGGTGTGAGTAATTAAGGTGTGAGTAATTCCCTTTTGCTCCAGTATGCTTAAAAGTTTTAGCTGCATAGATACAAATTGCTAAGTTGAAAGGAAACATTATGAATGCCATGACTTTGGGCTGGGTTTTTAGAAAATACCCTTAGTGTGTGAGCATGTGTGTGTGTGTGTTTTTGTTTTCCAAATTTCAGACTTGTATTGGAATTCCTGACTCCTACTTATTTCTGTCAAGTTTCCTCTCCCTTTCTCCTTGTTTTTTGCAGTATAAGCTAGATGTTTGTTGCTTCTCACCCCCAGAATTTCTGCCTTCAAGTTCACATATTTTAGTTTTAGGTTTTTTTCAAACTGTAGGTGAGACAAACTAGAGGAGATGAGGAAAACAGATCTAATATAGTTCACATGGTTTAGGCTTTCAGGTTTTTTAATCAGAAACATGTTTTGCTTGATTTGCTGTAACAATGACTCTCTAGCTGTAGTGATGGACATCTCTATAGACCAAGTTTGCCCTCACACTCCTCAGTATTCATCTGAAGTACTACTGTACTACTGGCAGAGTCAGAAAATTACTTATAATTTATAATGCTTAAATAACTGAATGCAGTGATTATTTATTCTTTACCTGCGAGTTGTTATTTGGTGGCAGTTGTTATGACAATTCAGGAGAAATTCAATGTGGTCATTCTTAGATTAATTTTTTTCTTAGATTTATGACCATTGCAGTTTTCTCTTATCTTTTCTACTTTCTGGAATATTGACTCTGCTCACACTATACCCATGTACATCATCCTCTGATCCTGTCAGCCTTCTTGCTTGAGGTGAGAAAGCAAGATCTGATTGGAGACACACAATAATGATAATAAAAAATTAATTCCTGTCCCTTGATTTCTTTATAAGATGCAGTCAGCAAGTGAAAGGACCAGTGTAGTAACAAGGGCATTGAATTTTTTGCAGCAGAAGTTACACATTTTGGTGTAATATATAATGAAGTTTCTTAGAAAAATGTGTAAAATCCATCTTCATCTTTAGTCACTGTCTTCATGAATGGAATGTTTAGGCTTATTTCAAAAATTAACTCTTAAAATCATCTCTCTCTGTCACAATGTTTCTGTCATGCACCCTTCAGCAAGATAATGAAGCTTTAGGTATTAGAGAAATTTCTTCATTGTTCATACATTCATTCTAACATCTCACATTCCTACACTAGTACCGTCTTTCCATTTGGAAAGTATAGCATTTTTATTGGTAGCCTTCCTAAATACATGAAAGATGGGACAGCAGCACAATCAATACATCATGCACGTGTTGTAATAAGCTGCTCTGTTGCTGACTAGGGAGACATGAGATTTTGATTACACGTGCACGAAAGCCATGGCTGAAGTGTCACATTCTTATGCACACAGTGAAAGTTAAAAATGAAGTGTGTTTATTCTACATATAATTAAAATTCTTAGGTGTTTTATAAGTTTATACATACATAGCCATTAGTAGGTAAATGTAAAAATGCAATGTCATGGGGGAAAAATAACGATTTAATTCCTCAGGAGTGTATTTCAGACTCTTGCATCTAGTCCACCAAAACATGGTGTGTTGTAAGAGCCAGGGCCTTGAGTACTCTAATTTCTTTCCAGGGTCATGTATCTCAGTGCTATAAAGTGGCCTTAAATACTTACTTTCTCTTTTATAGTAACTGTAGTATGTAACTGATTTTTTTGTTAGGGTGAAATCCAATAGCTAATGTTTTTGGGGGTATGATTCTCCATTGTATTCTCTGTATAGCCTGGCTTCACCCTTGGAAAGTTTAATTCAGTAATTCCAGCAAAATCTTTGCAGCTGGAAAAGCTCTTCATTAGCTTTGATTCCTTCAGACCTCAGCTCCACTGATCCCAGTGCACCAGCTTGCCTTCTGGCTCACTTTAGGGTGGTCTTTGATGTCTGCACATCAGTTTCTTGCTTGCCCCCTGCAGTATTAGAGACTGAAGAAAGTGTGCACAGTCACCTCTTTTGCTTACTATTTTGTAAAAACCTGCCGCAGATAAGCTGTAACACTGTTTAGATAACTGTGAGAGAATTTAAAAACTTTTTTGGTAGAGGTAATTCAGGAAATTTAATCACTGACTGTGGGTATCAGGCAAAGCTGTTTTCCCACCTCATCATTGACTTCCGAGTCCTACTTTCCTGATGCACTATATCATCACTAGAGTGTAATATCTCTACTCTAGATGAGCATTATGCAGACAGAAATAGTTACTACTGAACTAAGGATTTTTTTCTACACCGGGGAGATAGGGTGTATCAATATTTAATTTGCATGTATAAAAAGCTTAGCTTTGAAAGAACGTCAAATTTAGAATAACCTTTTAGTATTCATCTTCTTTGTCTAGAGAAGGTTATTAAATGTGCATATTTTTGTGACTTAGGAATATACCTGTCTGTATGTGTTACTGCCAAAACTTACGCTAATGTGGGCTCATGTCAGTGAGTGCTTTGCCCCTGATTTTCTTTAAATCTGATTCCAGGATTCTGGTCCATATTGTCTGTGCATGTTCACATACACAAACATAGAAAATTTCCTCAAAGTCCCAGTTCTTCATCTCTTTCTACAGTTCAGCTGGTTTTGAGGCTGATCAGCATGAGCTCTCTAGTAGTGTGGATAACTCCATTAACAATTATATTGAAATTTCAAAAAAGAAACTTCCGTCCTCCTATGGGGATCTAATATTTAGAACATAACACTTCATGTAAGTGAGGGCTGAAGGTTACACAGCTGGCCTTGTGCCTGAAAGATATTCCCAGAGGTTTGCCAAGATGTTTACTTTCTTATAATAACAATTTTACATGCAGAGTATATTTCTGTGTGTCTCAATCAATCAAGCAAGAGCTTTCTGAGCTTGACTTGTGCCTGGTCCAAATAAAATGAGATTCCATCAGGTTTCATGGCTGGATGAAGTTCTTAGGCTCTGATGAAGTTAGAGCTGTGATTTTTGCTCTGAATCATTTCACTTTTGGGGTGTAAAATGTCAATAAAATAAAGATGTATACAAACTGCTGCCACAGCCATTGTCAGTACAGAAAAGAGAAGATATTAATTGTTCTTGTAACTGTGCTTCCATACCAGCATGTTATGGAAAAGTGTAAGATTGCTTCTGGTTTCATAATCCCTGCTAGAAATGAGAATTCCAATGAGAATAAGAGTATGCCCACAGAAGAGACTTTCTTGAAGTTGAACAATGGGGGAAAAAATGCAGTGCAGCAGTCAAGGAAAATCTTGATGTATGTTTCAAAAGAGAATGGCTCTCCAGGAGGTAATGTCATTCCAGCTTGTCCATTTTACTGTTAGAAGATGATATAATTGTGTCTTATCTCCAAACAACTTTTAAAAAATGTATTTATCACCTATGTCTGGCCTACGCCTCTAGCTGTATATGCTGAATAGATATCACTGTATTTGTAAAATATTTGCAGTAACATTCAGAAAACTCACATTTCTGTTTTGATGATCTTACTTAAGGAAACTTTATCAATCAGTGTTAGAATCACACACACAAAGAAAATTCCTCAGTTCAGAGCTGGCAGCATTGTTATTGTGATGTTATCTATGTTTTTATGGTTCTCCTTTATCCTGTCTGCAAATCACATCAGCCTCCTTGAGGCCCTGAAGTCATATCATAGAAGGCAATGCATTTGATGATGTATCTGCCATTGAGAGATGGGTTTGGTTAGACAGCTCTGAGCAGTGGTTTCATACAGATGAGAGTTCTGTTGGCCAAAATCTGGCTTACTGTTTGAGGTGAAATAGCTGAAAAAGATCAAAGAATAAACTTGATATTGTACTGTGGTATGGAGGTGCTGCTTCTTACACACTGGGACAGACAATTCTGTTCTTCACATGATCGTGTTTTGTTCTGAATGCACAGCAGATTAATGCTTGTTACCTGGCAGCCCCATGGAAGGTTTCATACAGCTGAAGCAGTGCTTCAGGGTAGGATTTCTCCCTCATGAGAAACACAACCAATCCAACCTTAATTTTTCAGGTTTCCTTATAAAATTTGTTTTCGTGGGACCCTCAAGACTGTCCACTAAGCATTTGGAGGGGATGATTTTCCTGCATTTTGGTGGTGAGTGAAAAATGCTGACTACTTTATTTGGAGTCTAAAAGCAGCACTTTATTTGTGCAGATATTAGGTCCTTCCATCATTTTTGAACTGATCCAATACAATTTGAATTGGCTTGCACCATGAGACAGCATAACCCTAAAGATGAGCAGATATCCCCTTAGGATCTTTCTAAAACCTAATTATAATTCCATATGAATCTGTTTATCAAGTAATCCTGTTTCCTGGGGATTGGCTGTTGAAAATACTTGCACAGAAATAGGATTCTTATGAGAATGTTCATTTCTACTGTTTCAATTCTAACTACAAAGATAAGCACAGAAAATCCCATCTATTTAAATCATCTGCTACTTTTGGAAATAATTTGCTGTAATTTTTTCTAAATGTGCCTTTTAAACCAGGTGTTGTACATGCTTTTGGATATTAGAGTCTCTCAGTTGTAAGGAAATTTATTCAGAAATGTATTAACTTACTTCCAGTGAGAGCAACAGGAATAAATCTACAAGCACTCAGTGAGTCCTGAGTGAGAAGAAGAGGATGAATTGCAGTACTCAGTCTACCTTGTTCTTTGACATAACATGTTCTTTCACATGGGCATCTTCCATCACCACCACAAAGATGAAGAGGCAGAGGAGACATCAGTGCTGTACTGGTGGAGTTACACGGAATTTAATCCTGCCCCTCCTCTGCTCCCTGTTCCTAATCCCAAAGCATTTGGATCATTTTATGCTTTCACTTTTTCACATATTGCCTCCAGTAATTATAATAAAATGGCAACTAGGAAGGAAAAGGGAAAAAATATCAAACCTACCATGTGCCTGTACTTAAACACCTCAGATTGTATCCACTGATCCTAAAATAAGCTTTCTAGTTATGACATATGGCTTTCAACCTAAGTGGGTGTTTTTCCTTTGCCTGAAATAAATAAAGATTAATTTAGTCGATCAAAGTCCTTTGGCGCCCTTGTCTGGAAGAATACCAAATATGTTCAGGGGTTTTTTTCTACCCATTACTTTTAAAAAGCAGTAGATTTTTGAGGGCAAGAAGGCAACCTAATAAATCGTATGGCTGCCACAGAAGATGATATGACAGATTGTCCTCAGCCAAAGGCATGGGAAGCATGGGAAAAGTCTCATGGAGCAGCTGGATTTCATGCCCTGGGGTCATTTCCTTTCACAGAACAGGCTGGAGACTGTGCTCCCTCATATCACTAACTGTGTGACCAAAGCAGCATAGATGTGTTTGCCATATTAAGGATACATGTTAGGGGGCACAGCAACATTGTGCTGCTATGTGCTCTGGTGAGGCTGTTCTGGTGGGTAGTCTGTCTGGTACCATTGGGTTTGGCAACTTCAGGGAGGCACTTGAACTGTAGGCCACTCAATATTATGACACTTTTAAGTTTGCTTTCCTCCCCTAAATTTTGCCTTAGGATCTCTTATACTTCAGTGGAGGTATAATGCTTCCTGGATTTTTTGATTGAGAGGGCAGTTATTTTTCTGACAATATGTCAATTAATAGGACTCAAAACCCTTCATTATTATTTTTTGCTAATGTTGATGAGCACACTCTATCTTGCTCCCCTATTCTTTCAGTATTTATGGTTTATGCGAAAAAGTCATGGCCCGTAGTGGGAGGTTACTTTGGGCTGGAAACAGGAGAGAACTGGCCAGCTGCAGTGCGGGGAGGGATACACTTTAGAGCAAGTTGCTTGCAGCAGCAATGGCTCCATTTAGGTGTCTTTCAGACTAAAAAGGGAAAAGCTTAGTGAGCAAGTGTCTTAACAACCCAGTACAGCCACCTGCCTGCCGTTTTGAGGTCAATAGTCTCAGTTTCAGAGAATGAGAAAGGTAGATTTTGAGCACAATGAATGAATGAAGTTGGTTGTTAAATGTTTTGTTTTCATGTTGCTGGGGCTGACTGGATGGCATTCGAAACCCTTATCTTGGAAAAATGACTTCTTTGGCTGGATGGACTTCCATTTATTTATTTTAGTAGTATCTCATGCATAATTTCTAAACATAACTAAAAGTGAGCTCAGCAGTTGTCTTAGCTCTTTTGTGCTTCCCATCCTTATCAATGAAGGCATTCATTAAGATTCTGACCCCCTTTATGGCAAATATAAATAAAATCTGACAAAATTTTAAATAAATCCTTTAGTGCAGGAAGCTGACAGAATAGGGCAAAAATTAATCTTATGCATAAAAATCTCATTAAGCAGATCCCTGGAATTAAAGCAGTTGGCATCAGAGCCCATGGTGTATGTTGTTCATTGTTTTGTCATCACATCCACTCAGTCCTTTCTGTTCATGCTGTTTATGTGAACCATGTTCTCCTTGCAGGATTTGTGTTAGTCTACCCAGAAAGCACAAAGGTCAGAGGGATCTCAGGGAAAATGCCCTTCTTTTCTCATGTGTGATCAGAAAGTTAATACAGATCAGCTGAAACAGCATACTGTTCTGAACCATTTTTTCCCCCTGATATATAGCAGTGACCCATAGAAGCTACACAAGTCAGAAAAGACTCAGAAAGGTCAACCAGGACTCATAAAATCCATTAACTAAAGTGCACAAAGTATTGCTTATAATTAAATTGTATTTCACAAAATAAGCAAACACACAATCCTTTAAGATGCAATTGCAAGGCATTGGCTCCTCTTCTCAGAACACTCGAGTTTCTAATTTTAACAGCAGGGAATGTCCTCCAGGTATGAAGGGGAGATAATCAAATGAAGTGGGAGATTTGAAACGGCCAGAAGAAGCACTTGCTAATTCCCCTACATTAAGTGTGGAGGAGCCTTTATAGCTTTGTAGAAATACAAATATTGCTGCTTTTCTTTCAGGCCAGAGACTGGTAATTTTGATTAATAGCTGACTGTCACTAAGGATGTCTAACCAGTGCATCTTCTGTGTTTGACTCTGATAATTTTAACATCAGTAAACACTTCAGAATTTTCAGAAAAAAAAAAAAAAAAGTACATTATATCTTATCATGAAGAGGGATTTAATCTCCTGTTTAATCTATATTAAGAAGTTCTATCAATTTTGTTTTTATGTGATATGCCAGCTACGATTAATATTTTATCAAGGAATTGTTATGTCCCCTATAATCATTTATATAGGTATGTATCTGACTAGTTCAGCAATAGGAATCTTCAATTTTTAATGAAGTAGAAGTTAGTAATACAAGTAAATAGATGTAACTTTTCATCATAAGAATTTAATAATTATTTTTTGATAATAAATATACATTGTATTCACATATGCACAATTATGTATTCACATACCACATTATGATTTCAGAAAGGTAGAAAACCCTCTGACTCATGGCTCCTACTCTAAAGCAAGAACAACATAGCTTGGTAGAACTCTGAAAATATTGCCTCCACCTGTTCTCTCCACCTGCAGGGTCAGACATCTGAGACATTTGTGCAGATGTTCCTGAAGCACTGTCGTTAACAGGATAGTGTTTTAACATAAAGTGGTGCTTCATCCTAAAGAGATGTGGTGCAAACTCCCTCCAGTTGCTCGGCTGAGTTATTAATGGCTCAGCAGTCACAGTATGGAGGCTGAGACAGGTGAATGGCAGTGACCTGAGCACCCATTTGGAACTGTGTCATCTCTGAGACATGCTCTAGTCACATTATTTGATGGCTGAAATCCAAAGGAAAGTGTAAGGCTTGTTTTTTTCTCTTTTGCAGAAGCTCAGAAATCCTCCGTTATCTCTAGGTATGAGAAAATAATTAGAACAGTGATAGACTGAAGTCCTTTCACGATATCTCTGACTATCACTTTTAGTATCTCTTTATCCAGATTGGGATACCCTTTGAATTTCGATATCTTCTTCTCCTTAATGATAATCCCTTTTTAAATCATGCAGCTCCCTTATTTCTTGGGTCATGTGTTAATCCTGCTGCTGGGTTTGCCCTTTGTTTTGTGTAAGGCTGGAAGAGATAATCTCCTGGCTATTAACACCTAATTTGAGTCTGTTGGGGAAACCATCTAACCAGCTATTACCCATAGAAGTCATTAGGGAATTAGCTATTTATGTATTAGCGAGGAGATTTTGCTATGCCGTAAAATCTAAAAATCCACTAATGTGGGGTGCAGCCTGTTCTTGAAAAAAAAATTTCAAAAATACAGCCAAAAGACAAATATGAAAATGCTGCTCATGCAATCTGAGGAATCCACATTGTCCGTTATTTGACATTTTGGCACCTCAGTAAGGTAATTCCTCCATTCAAATAACCACACCAGATGAGGAAAGCATGCCAGTAGTTTAACATCCTTAATTAAGGAGTATTAGGCTGAGCTTGCTGTATTTTATCACATGATTTGAGCTAGAAATTGCACATTTATCAGTTAGTGGAAAGTGATTGGCCAGCTGTAAGACTGATTTTAAATTTGCCTACAAAAGAGTTTCAGAATGAATTCTCATTCTCTGTGTATGGCTATCCATGGCTTTTTTCAGATGCATTTCATAGGACATTCTCTACATGTTCAAGCTGCAAAGTTGGGGAAAGGTCCAGTAGGAGGACATTACAAATCCACTAGGTCTATTATTTTTCCCCACTTTGCATAAATTCAGTTTTAATGATTTGACAGAAAGGAAGAAAGTGCATGAACCTGACAAAATACATTTTATTATTATTATTATTTGCAATCTAAAGCCATAATGATCATTTAGCCAGAGCCTGCTCAAGATAAAAGGCTCATTAAAAGCTTCAGGTATGAAAACTCTACTGTGTGAGACTGAGTCCTGCTGAGAAAAACCTAGTGTAACTCCTAACAGTTCTGCTGTGCTGCCAGACACTTCTCTTTTACTCAATGTGCTCCGTGGCCTCTTGCGGCCCCTGGGGACCCCAATTTGTGTTCCATCTCTGAAGCTGAGATTGTCACACTTGCAGCAAGTGCAGCCACAGAAAATGGGACTGCATTAATTGCTTAAGTCAGCCCAGAGTGTATATTCTCCTGTCAGCAGACACTACCAGCCCAGCATTTAAGTAGCAGCTCAAAGATATATATTAATCTTTTATTTGCTTAGTCATCATAATTTAATTAATTAACATGTGCAGCAGACTCCACCAGCTGTCACCAGAGTTTGCCATCACAGTAATTTCCCCACTGGGAAAATACAACCACAAAAGTTTCTATGGTTTGGCTTCATTGTGTTGCAAATACAGTTCTAAAGTATTTCTGGTAGTAAACGTTGCACCCAAATACCTTTATGTTCTAGGAGGTAGAAACAGTAAGAATTTCAAGATAATATCTCCATGACAAGTCGTAGGAGTGGAAGCTGAAATGAATGTTCTTTCCAAATTTTTGCTCTGTCACTGTAGTGCACTGTGTGGGCAATGTCTATCTAATTCAGCTTACAGCCACTGGTCATGCCCTCTTCAGACCTGGGAGCCCATCACATACAAAGGTAAAAGAGACAACTATTAAATTTGAGCTAGGGTAAAAGAGGAGAAATACTAATTCAGTTGCTAGGATCTTCATCTGACCACAGGAGGGCAGGATTTAGGAGAAAACTTTGTGGTGTCTTAAGAACGGAGAAGATGAAATTATAAAATATTCTGATGCTACACCGCTATTCAAATATTGTTTTGACTGAAATGTTGCAAAATATTGCAATAAAAACATTTTCATATATCCACAGTATGTTTGCCTGGTCTCATCAGTCCACATTAAATTGTGAAATTCAACACCCCAACATTAGAGAACACTGGGAAGTAGAGTAATGCTGTATTTGGCAGCATGTTACACAGATTACTGTAGTTATCAGGGTTGTGTGTATGTCCCAAGACTGATCTTCTCATTCCTGCCATTTCAAGGTAAAGGAAATTATGCAAGAATTCTTGTTTCGTAAATGTAAATCTCCAAATGGGTTAATTAGAGCTTGTGTGATCATTCCTACTCCTTTTCAGATGAACTAGATAACACTTATACCTTCAATGTGAAAAGCAAGATCAGCCACCTCCCACCTGAGTAGTGACCTGATTGCATAAGTTCTCCTCATTTATTATCTTTTACAGTAGTGTTGAAAAAACCATTTTGGCCGCTGACTTAAGGTCATCCATGTATTCCATCAATGATATCGGCTGAAGCTGGCAAACAAAGCTTCCCACCTGCTACATCATAGGTGGGAGCAGTGCTCCGTGTCTCTCCT
The DNA here is from genome assembly GCF_000691975.1 of Corvus brachyrhynchos. Lineage (NCBI taxonomy): Eukaryota > Metazoa > Chordata > Aves > Passeriformes > Corvidae > Corvus > Corvus brachyrhynchos. The sequence goes on along the minus strand of NW_008236935.1, from coordinate 808,439 downwards.
GTATTGAAAAAGAAGCACAGAAGCTGACATCCCTCAGACCCAGTGGGATGTGAGTGCTCCTTCTTCCTTTCAGTCTCTATGAAAAAATGAACAGCTCAGCTGTTTTGGTCTGACATAGAGGGAAGAACTCAGTCCTGTGCACTGCTTAGGGGCTGTGATTAACAGCAACAAAGCTGTTGTGCTCCAGTATAGCACAAAACACTGCTCATTTGAAGTTAACGAGTCTGAATCTGTGCTGAAAGGGAGGGAAGCAGAAGGAGCAGCACTCACAGTTGGAGTCAGCTGAGAGGCAGTTTAAGAAACTATTTCTCCTCAGCTGTAGCTGGTTGTATCCTGGCTTCTGACAGGGGTGCCTGGCTGTAGCAGCATGAATGGATGTTAACAGATGCTCACCCCTCGAATTGAGAGCGAATTTGGTGTGCTCGCAGGTAAGCTGGAGATCGTGACCTCAGCTGCCTTCCTGTGCTGGTGTAGCTCCTGATTCTCCATATCACAGCCTTCTAGATACAGTGCTGCTTATGACTGAACTTCCTCCTAGCTCAAGCATGTGCTTGATGGATGTTGCTGCTTCAAATCTGTTGCTGTTTTCTTTTGTAGGAGAACTGCAAAAGAGGGATGAAAAATATAAAATTACAAAAATGCAAGGGTCTGGATTCCATCCTCTGAAAGACCTGTGTACAGCTTTCTTAGGAGGAAGGGAGAAGATCTTATTAATGACCAGAAATTATTCTGTATAGCAAAGAGACGAAAAAGCAACATTGTAGTTGTTTGACTCATTCTTTTTTAGGCTTTAGCATTGAACAGGGAGTCAGACAAATTATCTTCTGCCAGCATCTGAAATCTAAACAAAAACCCCAATTCAAACCTAGGTAATAGCCTATGGACTATCTGCCAGTCTCCTGCCTCTAAATAGATATGTGTGAGTTTAAGACACAAGTTAGAAACTAAACATTTCTAGTTTTCTCATGGTGAACTAAGGAAAGAGCAAAAGGTCTGGACAAAAAAGACAACTTTGAAGTGAGAGTGTGATATTATCCATGAAATGGATAATGGTTACTGCAGACTCTGGCAGTATTTTGACATTCGGATTTTTGTAATATTTGTACCATTTTGATAGCTTGAAAACCATACTCTAATGAAGAGTCTGGTAAAATAATCAACTGGTATACATTGCCAAAATGCACAGACAGATTGACCTGAAGCTTTTCAAGCATTGCAGCAAGCTGCTATATGGTATGTAAATGTCTCGGAAACAGAATACAGAATCTTGCTGTGAACACTCAGCCCACATTAACTTTGGCAGAACCTAAAGAGACTTTAGGACTAGTGGTTAGTGCAAAGCTGAAGAAGTAACTCTCCAAATTGAGCAGAAAAATATGAAAGGGGGAAAAAAATTTTAAAAGTCTGGCAAAGCAACTGTACAAATACAGTTTGGACATTAAGACAACAGAGACAAATGGAATCATAGAGTTACAGACTCATTTAGGTTGGGAAAGACCCTTAAGGTCAAATCCAGCTGTAAACCTTAACCTTAACAAAACTGACCCAGGTGCAGGACCTTGCAATTGATCCTGCTGA
>NW_008236935.1:800532-806769 GCF_000691975.1 Corvus brachyrhynchos | reverse complement strand
CTGCTGAACATCATGAGGTTCACACAGGCCCCTCTCAGTCCTGTCAGGGTCCCTCTGGGTGACATCCCCTCCCTGCAACGTGTCCACCACCCTACATAGCTTGCATAACAATCTTGTTAGAACTGTGCTTACCCGTTCCACTCAGATACATGAATGTCCCAGAATTCAGCTGTCACTGTATCACAATTGAGAGCACGAGCCTTACAGTAAAGCTGTTCTGACTATTAAAATCACTAATGCTACTGAAGAAAGCTGCAAAAGCAAAATAAAATGTATGACCAGTCATGTCTGAATTAAGAGTCAGTTTCACAGAATGCCTTGTCATAATGCTTGATGTGAAGATGTGGCCTCTAGTCCCAAAAATATTACAGTCAGCAAAGATGAGAGAAATAACCAAGAAAAATGAATCAGTCAAGGGTCAAAGCTTATAACAACTAAGAAGCTAAGCCCCTGAAAACTGAAAACTTGGTAGTTTAGAATCATAAATTGTCTACAATGTATAAGTAAGACACCAGGCACTGTAAGGCAGAAGAGCAATCTTTTTAAAGGAAAGAGGAAAGTTAATTTATTTCCAAGCTAGTTAAGATGTAGCTAATTACATTAAAACAAAAACATAAATGTAACGATAGAATCTGAAGTACATGTGTAAACATGTATTGAATTTTGCTATCTTGTTTGAATTTTTTTATCTTGTGAAAATATGAGAGAAGGCAAGTGAAGAGTAATAGCTTTTCTGTTGAGGTAAATACCAGGACTGGAATGAAAAGCAGGTTTACAGATCAGTAGCTAGAAATGGTATCCCAGGACTGGGGAATAATAGGTCCAACATTGCACGCTGGGAGTTGCACTTCCCTTTAATGCTTATATGTTGAGTAAGGAAGTGACTCCTTTTTGCAGGAGGTCAGATTTGTACCTTAATCAATTAGAAATATTCACTTTCTGTTGAAAAGCTAAAAAAGGAGTTTAGTGTAATTTACTATATAGAAAATGACAACTCTAGAGCCAATAATTGCACCATAGTGGAACACAGGGAGAAAATGTTACTGCTAAGTGCAGAAAGCTTAGCCAAAACAAAACCATGATTTTTGCAGAATATAGTCTTTTACTGAGTGTTTTCCAAGTATCAGGTAAGTTCTATTAAAGTTTTCTTTCCTGAGGTTTCTGATCTTTCTTGCAGGAGGTAACATCATGTAATATCCCTTCTCTTCCTCAACATAGCTTATTTAATAAACATACTAGGTTTAAAATAAGCAATGTGTCTCAGCATGCTTATTAACTACTAGTTGTACGATGGCTCAAGACAAACAGTTAACAGGATGCCCAAGCAAGAAGCAGGTGCTTGCTAATAACTTTCTTCTGCATATATTAAAAAACTGTTAAGAAAAACACAAGCCTGAGGGCCCTACAAGCAGGGCCTTTTTATAATACTTTTTAAAATAAAATATTGTATGTCTTTATACTGACAAGCTCCACTATCTTACTGCAATTCACACCAAAGCACAACAAAAATTTTCCATGTTCACCAATTGAAGCCTGACACTATGAAGCTTTTGTGCTGGTTCTTCATATTGAGGGGGAATCTTTTACCCATAGATGATGACTTTTAGGAGTGTAAGTAGACTTAACTGCTGAAAATCATCCAAGACAGAAATCTGTTTGTGGTTTCTCACAGGGGGAATTCTTATATTGTCGCAGGTGATGCTCCAAATGCCTTCTCCTAGTTTCTTCTAAATAGGCTTCTTTGATATATTTGGACTTGAAATAGGGAGTATGTCTGCATAACTATGTAGTTGAAATTTTTTCCCATTGCAAAGCAGTATTACATACTTAGAAGCTTGGATACAGGGCTATTCTTCCAATAATTTTCTGCTGTATGAGTATTGGGCAGGAAACAGACTTCGTGATAAGCACATCCTACTTAGTCTGTGATAGGAATCATATAATTGAGATAAACTAATTCTACGAAGAGTTGATTTTAAACTTACAATTTCACAAAGGCTGAGTCACCATTGCATTAATGGCAGGGGACACCATTTCAGTCCATGCTCCCTGCCACTCTTCACTTTTTTTGCCCATCTTTCTGAAGAAAATCCTGGCAGCTGGTAATATCTCCTAGGGATTAGCGCCAACAACAAAAAAGGAAGCTCTTGGTGTTAAGATATCGATACTTTGTTTTTATTTAAAACCATAACTTATGCACCATGCTGAAAAATATTCAGACTTTTATTGCCACATGAATTCTAACTCTCTTCAACGAAACCTGCATAATTCTGTTAGTTTTAATATGGTTGATACTTCACACTGAAGTGCAAATATATAAAGGGCCAGGAATCAGAATTTTCTTAGAGGAGCTATTAGTGGATAGTTCTATTTAAATTTCACGATTATACTCTGTTTAATATACAAAATCAATGACAGCTAGCCATCCACATTTGTATGTTCACTATATTAATTCAGCTAATTCTTACCTATCTTCATTGATCAGTTGGAGTGGAACAAAAATAAAGCCTCAAGTCCTTCGGTGCATCTGGTCTTTAGTGAACATGGCTACAGCAGCACCATTCTGAATAACAAGGCAAAGCACAAGCAGTATACAACTTTGATGACTGCTGCTGTGGGATTTGCAGGCAGATCATTCGCAAAAGATGCTGTTTTCTCTAGGAAAGTCAGGAAGCCTTTCTTTAACTCGATAGCATCCTTCTCCTGGAAGGTAAAAATGGAAATAGTTTCCTGAGCAGTGGGTTCAGTTGTAGAGAAGAAGTCACAGGATGGGAGGATCATTATTCTTAAAGGTAAACTCTCTCAGATCAATAAAGTTACTCCCCCTGCATTTAATCAGTAAAAGATACACATTCTTTGTACAAATACTGAACAAGCTTAGCCTGCTTTCATGGAAATGGTAAGATTTTTATCAGAGTTCAAGATTAATCCCAGCCTGTAAGCTGGGGCAGTCCCACAGCGGTTTCATTTGTTGGCAGGAGCCAGGTTCACCACATCCAAGCTGATTAAACAACACTTGCCTGGTGGCTACAGGAATTAAAACTTCTGTTTCATGTAAACTTTGTAGACAATGATTTTGCCCCATTGGTGACTTCTTATATGAGTCATGAAAGCATCCATACATCCCAGTGCACTGTTATCTGATTGAGAGAAGGAACATCTGAGTGCTGCACATCTAGAAAATTCAATAGAGTTGTGGTGAATGTTTACACTTTAAAGAGAAATCTCCAAGTGTAGGTGAGAAACAAATGATCCTTCTGCTTCCTTGTTACATAGTATATAGATAAACACCTTGCAGCAACAAGAAATGTTGACCATTAGATGAATTTTAATTTGTGCCATGGTTATGACTCCTAAATTCTGGCACATTTGCTTTTTATTTTTATTTTATGTTTATATTTTTTCATTCTGGTGTTCATACATTTTGTAGTTACTGCTTGTTGAGGCTACACAAAAATTAAGAGTAATGATGAGTGTAAATTTGCCTGCTCAATACTGCAAAATTTGGGCTACACCCTCATTTCTCCCATCCTTTATGGGGTCTGAATAGTTATAAAATATATGTCATGTAGGATAACTCATACATGTTTGATCAAAGTTTTAGGTAGCCTAAAATGAAAGCTGAAGCTTTCAGTATTGTGAGGAAAAAAATAGCTGACTTTAACACCATTTTTTATGTCGGTTTTTTATGTCGTTCCCTCTGGTCCTATTATTGTTTTTTCACACACTACAGACAGGTATCTGTTGATGAGTAGCAGCTTCCAAATTACCAGGAATTTCGTATCAGTTCAATCATTTGCTGAAATTCTGAATTAAAATGTCTTGGGTTTGTGCAATCTCCTTTTCCTGACCCAAGATACTCCAAATCAACCATTGTCCCTACTTACTTTAGGATGGCCCAGGCTCAAGCTCAGAAATGTTCTGCTGATTAGGTGGGACCCTATCTCTCTGTGGAAAAAGAACAAGGAGACACCAAAGTCACTAAAAGTACCTTATCTGCTAACTGCATTCAGGACAATCTGTTACACACAGGGTTTTGGGCATCAAATAGAGCAGTCATCATCATTTTCACAGCTGGAAGAGGAGGCTGGTTTCTTCTGATTTTACTATAATAATCTAGCTCAAGCCCTCAGGTAGGAAGCCTGTCCCTCTGTCATCTTCATGTAGCAGGGTAAGGAAGGAATTTACCTCCAAATCTCTGAGTCTCTGCAATACTTTGAGCATCAGTCTCAGGGCTGGATAACTCCCATTAAGGCAAGGCAGTCAACAGAAAGGAGTACATGAATCATGGGACTCACTGGAAAAAGAGCAAAGATTCCTGAGCCTCTGCTCTTTGCCTGAGGAATCCCCTGGCATTGGATTTCTGGGATTTGGCACACAATGTCCCTGGTATTTACTTAAGATTTAGTATAAATATATGACATTTTCCCCAGAACAAGAGAATGGAGTCTCTGTTACTCTTTGCACCAGGGTACAGTGTCAGATGCTGTCCTACTTCACCCCATGCTTACTGCACTACCACCTTCCCCCCAGCAAGCCTAAAGAGACTCATTGCATGAATATATTTAGGGAGCCTTATCTTGCCCCACATCATTTCAATGTCAAAGTGTCATCAACCTTCTATATGTTGCCCAAATTTTAACTCAGTTTTTAAAGCTTTATTTGGATTATGTTTAGTTTAATCTGAATGAACCATTTATTGATATATGAGAGTAGAGACAAAAGACATGAATGAAAAGGGTTATGAATTCCTACCATTCCTAACTGAGTCGTGTGAAAATAAAGCATTTACAGATTGACATAACCTTGAATTAATGCAGTCTCACCTTAAAATCCCACCTATTTTATCTGGATATAGGCTGTGTTTGCTTACAGGCTCAATGACAAGGAGCTCTCCAAACTAGATACTGTTTTAGCATAAGAACATCCTCAAAGAAATTATCTGAAACACATTTAGTGTCTCAAAAAAGGCTCATCTCTGCATGAATGCTTACTGGCAATTTCACGAGGAAGTTCACACTAACTACATCACTCACAAAGTTCACATTTTTCCATATACAAAATATACACATATTTTAAAATACAACCATGTTTTCCTGATAGCAGTGCATGAAGTAAAGGAAAAATATGTTGTCTCCCAAATACCCAGACTGAAGAGACAGACTGAGTAATCTTTAATAGTAAAGGGCAATATGATGCCTCACTGCACCAAGCCATTTCAGAGAAATATTGTATCTTGTTAGGTATCTGCGGAGTGGTTTGGGTAGAAGAGACCTTTGAAGCTTCAACTAGATCAGATTGCTCAGAGTCCCCATCCCCTCTGGCCTTGAATTTTTCCAGGGATGGGGCATCTGCAAGCTCTCTGGGCATCCTGTGCTAGTGTTTTGATGCCTTAAGAGGCCTCCTAGAAACAGAGACTAGACAGGAGTAAAGGAATAAAAATAGGTATTTATTTGAAAGGCCTTCAAAGGTACATCCTGGGGAGCCAGAGGCTATTGCCAAAATGGACCCCAAGATGGACCCCAGGTCACAAGTTCACACTTTTATAGGTTTGGTTCATTTGCATAGCAGGGTTAATTCTCCAATTAAAGTTTCAGTTCAATAATGTAATTCCCCTCAGCTTACCCCACCTTTAGAGGCTCTTTGGTTTATACTTTTTGGGCCTAGGACAGTCAGAGTGTCCTTGGAGAGCAGGCCTGGAGAGGCTTTGTTATGTCCACCTAGCATGAGAGAGCAGAAGTTAACAGGCTACAAGAAACTTCAGAGTCACACACTAGGCAGTGAAGGATTTGAAAAATAGAAAAGTTTAAACCGAAGGCACCAGTTTCACCTCACTGTAAAAAATGTCTTCCTTATATCTAGTCTGAATCTACCCACTTGTAGCTTAAAACCACTACTTCTTGTTATGGCAGGTCCTGCTAAAGAGTTTGTCCCCATCTTTCTTGTAAGCACCCTTTTGTACTAAAAGAAAGTCCACTATGCAATGTGTAGAGCAGTACTGGACAGGCTGCTTCACACTCCGCTCTCCAGTCAGCTCTTCTAGTTAATGGGGAGAAGGGATAGCCCCCTTTATTATCCTATCCTGCTTCTGTGTTGATTGCCCAGTGAATGCTAGAGGAGTTTTGATAGAAATAGTAACAGTCCTTTTTAAAGAAGCTTATGAATCTTCTGCTCCCCTCTGAAACCACATTGACTGGTGATAAAACCAGGTATAATCCAGCCATCAATTTTTACATT
>NW_008236935.1:773441-800515 GCF_000691975.1 Corvus brachyrhynchos | reverse complement strand
CTGGGCAGGATTATACATTTCTGTTGGTATAATGCCTTTGAAGCTATGATTTCATCTTTCATCACCCTTAGTAGCTTTGACTAATTCAGCTAAGGACCGTTGTCCCAGAAAAAAGAAATACTGTTACATAAAATGTTATGGTTTCTCCCTGCACAGAGCTAATAAATCCACGTTGGTGTTCGGTGGAAATCTAGGTCTTTAAACAGGCTAATTCCAAATTCACCCCCCAGATCTAGTTTCAGATGAAGAGTTCAGGTTTGAAATAAAATTAGAGGCACATTGAAATTACGAAAATAAGATATTCAGCCAAAGTGAACTAATGCTATTTGCTTCTCAGTGCTGTTCAGAAGTTTGCTTGTGAGCTTCTGGCTCTGCCTTTACTGTCCACTGACTTTCTTTCTGATAGTGTAAAGAGATGTCAAAAACTGAACAGCCAATGGAAACTGAATTTATGGAGAAATCTTGTAAACCCCCAGATGGCATTTTATGCCTTAGTCTCAAGGAAGATTGCTTGTCACTTTCACCAGTAGTATATTGAAGCTAGGACACTGAATTATAAAAGTCACCTTATTGTTCCATCTTCTCACAGATAAACGTGGCCATAGAAGAGAGAAGAAAATGTACAGAAAAAAACCCTTTCTCCTTCATATAATTACTGACGCAGAAAGATTAATAAAGGATTAACAGCCACATATAAACTAAAAGTGGAGAAGAGCTGGTGCATTTAAATGATGTTCTAATAATCATCTAATGCTCTAGGATTTTATGTACTGCAAACTTATGCAACAGTGTTCTTGCACTTATCATTTGAGGGGAATTTGCTGCTCCCCTCCCTTCCCCTCCCATCCCTGAGAAAAACCTTCTCAGACAAGTTTTACCTCTTTAGGAGAAGTTTCTACTGTCCCTGAGAAGTGGAGATATCACTTCATTTCTGTATACAAGGCATAAGAATTAATAATATCAGGTTTCCAAAGACTTTGTCTTAGGAAATAATTTGGAAGCTATTGTGATATTTCCACAAGGCAACCTTTTTATGAAATAGACTCCCCTGTTACTGATCTTGACTTTCATCAAAGAGAAGTACACTGTAAATATAAAATATGAATATGTTGTGTGGTGAAGTGATCGGTCCCATCTGGAGATATTAAATTATTGCTGCACAGCTTTTATCTTTAAACCAAACAGGTTAGCTAGTACTTTCTTCTTTTTAAGCCTCTTGACAATCCTTCTCACAGATTATCCTCCAGTTTCTACCAATCATGCATGAATATTTACATATTTTCTTATTTTAATTCTCTTAACAAATGAGTATGTTATTCAAATTATTTCTTCCCTTCAAATCTCAGTAGCCAAAATATTCAGACCTCTAGACACTCCAAACATGCGAACTTGCTCAGTGTTTCAGCTTGCAACTTTATAGCAAATAATGGGGAAAAACATCCTCCCATTTTCAGAAGTTCTGTAGAAAGTCTACAGTATTTTCTTATTTTAATTCTCTTAACAAATGAGTATGTTATTCAAATTATTTCTTCCCTTCAAATCTCAGTAGCCAAAATATTCAGACCTCTAGACACTCCAAACATGCGAACTTGCTCAGTGTTTCAGCTTGCAACTTTATAGCAAATAATGGGGAAAAACATCCTCCCATTTTCAGAAGTTCTGTAGAAAGTCTACAGAAAAAAAAAAAAAAAAAGAAGATTATAAATCAGCAGCCATTCTCTGTATTCTAACAGGAAAAAAAGCTCAGAAAAGCAAAATATCCTTATTGTTCAATTTTAACTGAGAGACAAAATGTACTAAAATGGCATTGGAAGACATCAGTAGTTTACTTTAGATGTAAACCATAAATTCATCTTGAATATACAAATCAAAAATTAATTCCAACACTCAAAATCATTACCATACCAACAGGGCTTGATTTCATCTGGGTGGTAATAGCACCTGATATCAGAATCATCAAAAGGATAGTGTGACTGTGGTGTAAAGTTGTTGCAATGTAGACTTTCTTGGATCTATGTTTTCTCAGGGTACAGACTACAGAAGAGGGTAGCATTGGTTGAAAAGGATACATGGCCTGATTGGCTGAACCCAATGCTTGTTATGGAGAGGTTCTGGCATCTAACTTTGAAGATAAAGCTGTTCTTGTCTGTAAGAAATCTCTTAAATCGAATACTGCTTTTACTCGAAAAATGCCAGGGAAGTAAATGAAACCTATAAATATAGCCACGGTAGAGAACATCCAGGCTCCCAAACATCAAAGATGACATACAGTTCATACACAATATGTCTACTGTAATGACTTCTAATTAGTACTATATCTTTTTTCCCTGTTAGGTTTCATGAATCTTTGCATGGTATCAAGGCTGGGAAAATTCCAATATCCTCTGCCAAATTTCTTCTGGATGAACCTATTGCATTAAGTTATCAAGCTTTCGTAAGAACATAATAAAATTCCTTTTTTTCTAATACATTTTTAAAGTTTTGCTGCACCAGGAGCTTTCTTACATAACATCAATAAGAGATGATGAAAAATTGCTAGAACAACTGACAACAAATTGAAATCACCTTGGCAATTTGATTTGTTAAAGTAGTATTAATATTTTGATCTGAAGTACTGGTTGTTTAACATAAAGGATTTCCTACCAGGAATGCTCAATACTATTGGTCCCTTCCAGAGCTACCCCTTAAAGATAACAAGAGAAATGTTTCCATTCTCCTCTGCTCCCACTTCTGTAAATCCAAATTCTGACAAGATTCACCTGGTGTGCAGTACTATCCAATTTTGTTCAAGGGTGGAGTAGAGTTGGAACTGTGGCAGATCCTGGATATCTATTTACAGAAGATAATATCCTGCTTGCTACATTTCTTGACTCCAAATCAAGTATGTTTCTCATTTGGTATTTTTCCTGGATATCTGAATGGACGTGTTGTTACCTGTGGCATCACTACCACTGTTTGGCTGTCTATAGAAGAGATTAAACAGAGTTTAGAATCTCACAGCCCAAACACTCCTGGAGTTCAGGAAGAATGTACAGCCAGCTTTAACCTAAAGAATTAATGGGTCAGTCTTAGGACTCTCATGCACTCGGGGTCAGTATGTGCAGAATAATGTTAGAGTTTTTTATTTATTTTCAAATACATTAAAACTATAGTTTATATAATTAATAGTATTTAAAGTATTTCATCTTGATTGCTTCATGTAAAGCTAAAACCCATAAATAATTTCCAAAAAAATGTTTTGAACTATTTCAACAGGAGGAAAATCTCTTGGTGGTGGTTATTAAAAATAAAAAGCTGATGCTTCAATGTTTATGATGAGATTTTCTATAGCAAATACAAATGAATGCTTTTTATTTTTTCTTTTAACTAATGGATTAGGTATTAGCTACAGGGCATTTTGTTTCTGTGTTTATTTGCCAGTGAAAACAAACCCCATTTTCACAGAATGACAGTTATAAAGAAGTGTTTAACACCCTTCCTGCTTTCCATCACAGAACAGAATTCTCCTCATTAGCTCATGAAATTAAAGAAAAATCATTATCTGAGAATATGGCTCAAGATCAGGCATAAGTATATTCCTCCATCTTTCTTTTTTATGAGCTATTAACAAGACACACACTCCCCTTCTTCTTCTGTTTCCAGATTTGAGACTTTGAAACTATTTTAATTTCATGTCTTCTTTTGCCGAGTTTGCATTTTCACAACCTGCTTAAGTGAAGCTATTGGGGAAAGCAGTATTAGATAACAGTCACAGCACGAGTGCTGACAATGGGAACTTCACATCTTCTTCTGCCAGGACGGTCATGTGAACTCACTATTCAGTGGAACAAAACCTGTTTGTCTCCATGCCTGTGTTGGTATAACAAATTCAAAAATCAGTCACTAGAAAGGCTTAAATAATGTTTTAGCATATTTTTTTATAATTCTTGTTTCTATGGACAGTGCAGTTGCCTTAGTTTTTATTTATCTTTTTATTACAGGTAGATAATCTAGTGCATTACATGAAAATTATTTTATTTCAAATATTTCAAAATCAGATATTTTCAGAACTAAGTCCCATCTTGTGGAACTTGATACTCTTACTTGGTATTCTCCTGTGATCTTTTGCATGTCTGCTGAATTCCTTGCCTGACACTATTTTCTGGGGCCAGGTGTTACTCAGTAAGCACTAAGTGCCAAGGAATAAAAAAGATGGAAATCTTTTCCAGTGTCTGTTAACCGCTCAGGATTCAGTGACAAAAGCTTCAGTGGGATGTAACAGCCAAGTTCCAGCTAAACTCTTGAAGTAGTTTTCCAGGAAAACTGACTGCCAGTGTTGCGTACTGAACAGAGAGTCCTTTAACTCCACTCATGTTCTTCTACATGAACTGTAGAAGTTCATGTGCTCTTGCACTTAAAATTTTAAAATTAAGCATTGTGATCCCTGCTCTGGTATTGCTGATGTTTTTCATACAAACATTGCAGGTTTTAAGCACAAATAATTTGTAGCTGAACTGTTGAACTCTCTTTCTGAATTCCTGTGAGACTTCCCAGCTCTAGGGTCAGGGTGGTTTGAGGTGTGATATATTTTTGGTTAAGATGTGACAAATATAGAAAGTAGATGAATGCTAATTCAGGCCATCATATTTAATTAGGGCATCAAGACTGGAATGAAGTCTTCACTCTGAAAATGAGCTCTCATGATCAAAGTAGAGCTACCTTATTTAAATAATTTAAAGGAAGATCAATTTTAATCAAAGTTGATATTGAGTGTTGCATATGAGAATTACTAATTTTTTTCTTTCAATTTTCATGCTACCATGTAAATGAGCAACCCCCTTGTTTAGAGATATGTGGCATCTGGTTGGTGATATTTCTTTAGGGTGGAAATTTTGAATTAATATCTGCATAAAGCTGACAGCATAGCTAACCCCCTCCATGTGAGAAGTCAGAAATCTGTCTTTCTGTTTTCCCAGCTTTATATTCTATTTATTTTAAAATATTATCTGATTCCAAATGCTTTTATTTTTTTCTGTTACTAGGTCTAGCAGTTATCTACTTAGAGAAATTAGAGGATAACAATGTGGTAAAATTATTTGCTTCAGAGAGGATAGATATTCATTAAATTATAAATTTAAATAAATTATATAATTATGGTGTAATTTTTTTTTTTTAACTTCTGTGAGGAAAAATATTTTAATAGCAGATCTTTTAATGTGCAAACCTGGAAGAGCTCATGGATATAAGTACACGGAGATATGCATCCATATGCAGACATTTACATACCCACAAGCACACTTGAGATCACAAAATGAATGCAAAATGCTTTATTGGGTTTAATTAAAAACGAGATGTGTACAGAAAAACACACACATTTTTACTGGAGTCACTGATGACACCGCAGCCATGGAAAGTTTTCTAGTGAACAGATTCACACTAGGTCATGCATGTAGGATTAAAGCTGTAAATCTTTGAGGACCAAAGTGTGTTTTTGTTCTGTTTATCCATCAGGAAATCCTAATCCATAAACTTGACTTCCTGCTGTGTCAACACAAGAGAAGGAACCTGAGCTGACCTGTTCAGCTGGTTGTAAGCAACCACACTATCTCACAGGTAGAACTGAATCCCAATAGGCATCATTGAAACTTCTTCCATTGTTTCTTTTCACCCTCTTGTTGTGTTCTAATTCACTCTCTGGACATTTAATAAGTCTAATGGTTGAAAGTTTCTGAAGGCTACTGAGTTATTTTCTCTAGCTTGCCACAGTTATGAATATTCAGGCAAAATTTCCAGTTCACCTCACTACAAACTCTGGAAAAAAAGGAGAACTATTATACCTAACAAGGTGATGTCTGATCCATTCATTTCTGTCACTGAAAGGTGGCTTTCATGGCACGACACAGAGCTTTCCACATCTCCATTGTTCTTCTCAGTTTTATAAGTTTCAAAACTTGAGAGTTTTTTAGTGACCAAAGGTTATTTCTTTTGATCTCTCTTACCATTTGAGCAAAAGATTTCGTGTCATGTCCAGCATCCCATAAAAATGAGCCAGTTTGTACACTCAGCTATTGCTGCCTCTAGCTGATCCATTTGTACTAAACAATGGTTGGTTCTCCTCAGCTCAGTGTTAAATACCCCGTTGCCTCATTTCTCCCATGTCTTGCTAACACAGAGTCAAGCATGAGCTGGAATAACTCTTGCTATTGAGCCTCAAGAGATGTGAGCTTGCAACTTGGAGGCCCAAATGTTGAATTTCTAGAACTGAAACCTGAGAAATAGCCTAGTGGACCCCTCAAGTTCCTAAAGTTTCAGTGCAGGAAAAATAAGTTGTCTTTTTATTTTAGAAAAAAAAATTTTTCCAGAAAAAAAGTAGTAGTGATAGTATAAGCATTTGTTATTATATCTATATATATATACGTAATTTTTATTGTGAAAACCTCAGACTGCTTGTAATGTCAAACATAGTCATTGTGACCATAATACTGTTTTTATTGTATAGAGAATATTCTTGCTTATGGTGTCTCAACCCTAACAGAATTTAGCTAGCAAAAACCTATTTTAGCAGTTCCTCATTCTAAATAATTTCTTAGTAAAACTATAGACAACAAAGATGTTTTGTATTAATCAGGTGCTCAAAGTCCACCCAGCAAAATAAATGAGCCACATTTATTACATAACTCTATATTCAATAGCAAACAACAAACCAAAAAATAGCCCATATCAGTCCTGAAAATTAAGAATTGCCACCATGCTTCAGATGATAATAGTGGATAGCAGAATTAACCTTGAGTTTAGTACTTAAGATTGTAATTTCATATTAATCTAAAAATGTTGCTCTCACTGATAGGAATAACTGGCTTTTCATGACAGAAGATTGCATACTGTTTTCTTAGCTTTATGTAAGCAAACTATCACAATACTGGCAATATTTCAAAATCAGTCCTAATAAAAGGTAATGAAAGTAAAGAACGCCCTCCTTCAAATGTGAACACAAGTAAGCAACATCCTCCCAAGACCTGGAATTTTTAAAGACACAACAAAAATTGCCTTTATAAGGAGAAGACAGAATGGGAAAATGGGGGAAAAAATGACCACAAAGTTAAAGCTAAGCACTATATACCTTTTCTGGTTTCAAGTGGAGAGTGTGAATTTTTTTCAGGGCTGAGCAGAAGTCCCCCCTTAATTTTCGTGTAGAGACTGAAGAGCAAAAATGGAGTAACCAATTTGCTTCTTAACTCCTTACATTTTGAGAATGATTGAGACATTTTTTGCTGCTTGTGACAGTCACGAGTCCTCACACAATTTCTCAGTGTATTTAGATGCACAGTAGGAAGGTTCACACATCTGACTAGGTACAAAGAATCAATTTACAGCAAAAGGAAACATCAGATATTGGCACTTAAGCACCACAGCAGTAGATAACTTGGAAATACCTCAAGTAAATTGGAAAGACCTAGTGCTTAAAACAGCAATGAAAAATAATATAACTTCAGAGGTAATGTGCTTTTGGTTTCAAGCGGTACTTGAGTAAAATTTAATCATATATTAGACTAAAAAAATATATTTACATGGCTCCTTTCATGTAGCATTTGTGTGTTTTAAAAGAGCTGATCAAAACCTACCAGCCAGAAAGTTTTCCTAATGACATATAAGATTTTTTATAGCAATGCTAACATGAAGGGGTTCTGCTACAGAATTTTGAAAGTCTTAAGTTTATTTTCCTCTTTTCTCCCTTATATTCTGTTGTCTGCAACATGAGTAAGTCTGCGTCTTCCTCAGGTTTTGTATTTCATAAATTTTTTGCTCTCTTTACTTTCTTAATCCTTCCTCTGTACTTTGACATCATAGAAAAATTAATAAATTGAATGCATCCTGAAAATAAAAAGACTGGTACAACCCTCTGTAAAGTTTATTTTAAATTTTTGTTCTGATGTTAAAGCTGAATTTCCCTTAAAACTTGCTACAAAATTGGTTGTTTATAAAAGAACAAGTGTAGTTTCTTTAAAGCCTGGAAACCTGTTTTCCCTTTTCTATGAGCACTTCAGGAATATAATATATAGAGCTGCACTGAGAAGCACGCAGAAAAGGTTTATACAGCAGACTTATCCTTTTATGTGAACCCACTAAAAGTATGGAGTATGGCTCACCAAATATCCCTGAAATAGCCTGGGTATGAGTAAAATATCATTTCACTGCAGGATAAAGTGTTCCATTTAAAGTGCAAGTCCGGGCTCTAGGGTAATATTGACAAAGTGGAGTTATTATGAACTAAAATCTCTTTCTAGAAAACTGGAAAGATATACCAGTAATCCTAAGAGCAGTACCTTCTTCCCTCATGGCAGAAATAGTGCATAACAGAGAATTCATTATTTGTGCATAACGAGGTCTGTAAATGCATTTTATAAAAGCAAACCATAAAATACCGAGAACAGTGCAGGACTGAGAAACAAACTGGTTTCCCAGATGCATTTTCTTGTGCCATGGAGACCATAAAATGGATATGAATCGTCATTGGGAATGTTCTCTTTCCAGCAGGGCTCTTCAACTCAGGAGGGCTGGAGTAACCTGTGCCAGCATTCAGCATTCAGCCTCCAGCCTCCAGATTAGGGGGACTCCGTGCATGAAGAGGGGACAGACAGCTGTGGCTTCTGTGCCCTCAACTGCAGTCACTTTATTCTTCAGAGAGCAGGTGGTACATGAAGTGTCCTTTTTTTTTTTGAGGTAAGAAATGTCAAAGGAAGAAGGGAGCACAATGTCAGAATGAATGTCAGAGTTTTCTTTATTAGAAAGGGAGAATCAGCTATAGTATTTTGAAAAACATGTTGCATTTAAAAGATATGGTCTAATGGTAAACCATTACAGGCCTCATCTCAATTCTTGTTAATTTACCTTGAGGGAAACAGGTTCCTGATGCAGGCACCCACTATTCTCTGCCTGAAGAGTCACTGGTAGATTTAAGCCTATGTGGGATGAAGATCAATGTGTGTATACCTGTTGAATCCAGCTTGTAACTACACAAAACAAAAAGGACCCTTTTAAAAAAAGAATCAACTGACAACATAAAAGTAAGGGAAAATTACATGGGCTGGGTAAACAACAGAGATATCTGATGAAAGGTGAGCCAACAGTGGTAAACTGCTTAAAAATACATGACAAATATATCTGTTTAAGCAAAGATTACCATTCCTCTGATCTCACAATTGTCAAGCATGGCTCTGATTTCTTGCTTTGCATTTCTGATCATACAAATTTCTGATTCATGTCTCCTATATAGATAGGGAAGTGGTCCTGTAATAGACCAGTGGCCAGGGGCAGGTTTTTAGGGGAAGCAGACAGGCTTTTATTTCTCAGTGGTTGCCTCCTATGGTCATCTGCCACTTTTCAGAATTGCTGTTTTTAATTGCATGGACTGGAACCGATATCACCTTTCAAAGCCTTGTCAAAATAGGTGCTGAAGGATCTTCATGGAGGAGTTAGAGGCTGTACATGTCTCTGTACCTTTCTTCAAAACCACACTGGATCCATCTGCACGTGTTGAACATCTAACAGCTGCTAGACTTTGATTTTCTCCCCGCAATGCATCATGAATATTAAAACCTAATAATTTTAAGCTTGATGCAGCATCCATTCAGATCAAAGTATCCAGGCAGGCATTACCATTGGCTTGAGCCTGGCAGTAAGCTCATTTGGGTAGACATTGTTTCCCCTGAGTGTTGTAATCCACCTTCTGCCTCTTACATGGTGAATGCATGTCCAGGTGATCTTTGCGAAATCAGTGATATGCTCTAAATTCAAACACCAGCTTGCTTGAAGGTAACCATTTCATGTGGTCATGAACATGGCTTTTGAATTTATTTTTACAGAATTTATTGTTTCTCTTGGTGTGCCCTCTGAAATTTATTGATATGAGGCAATGTATTATATATATATATATTTTCATGTAAATAAATTACATGTTCTGTAATAAAGAGCTTTGCAGTGTTAGTTACATAATAATGGAATGAAGAACAGACAAACTGGAGAATAATTCTTAAGTAAAGTTACCAATTTTACCATCTCCTTATCTGAATAAATTAACAGGCTTCTCAGACCCACCTTACCTAGAATGAACCATTTTTGTTCTTTAGGCTATTCTCCTGTAAACACCAAAGCTGACTTTGGTGTTGTTCAGCATTGCTTTTTTGCTCGTATTCCTTTCTTAAGTAGTGAATTTTGAAGGATTAACAATGGCAGAAAGTTACATGAAATTATGTACATTTTCCCTGTCGTTTCACCTCTTTAGGATTCTTACTATTAATTTTTTCCATGTTGCCATGTATAATGGAGAGGCAATGGTGATTGTCCTGTGGAATGGGCATGGTCCAAAGGAAGACCCTAGTGGAAACTTTTGCAGTCAAAAAGGAAGTACCTGAAATGAGACTGTGGGAGGAGCAGGAGGAGAATGCATGGAGGGAACACAGAACTGGTGGCTACTGAAAGGGCCTGTCTCTTTCCAGAGGCACTCCCTGTGTATTTGTACCTCTTCCATTTCAGTCTCTTCTACCTCATAGGTCTAAGTTTCATATTAATGTCTCATTGCTTTCAATCTGTAAAAAAAATTTCTGGAATTCCCTCCATTTACTGACATTAACGCACTCACTGCTCTTTTACAACTATGTAAAATACAAATGGCATTCTGTATGTCTGGAAGAGAAACCATAAGGTAATTCTGGTAATTCCGTCAGTTATTTTAGGATATTAATTGCAGACACCTGGAATAGACAGGTATGCTGATATTGTAGAATATTTGGAGATATTCATGGTTACTTTGCCACTGAAGTTCCTGCACTGTCACACTGCAGCAAAAGTGTGAGAAGGCAGTGGCACTGCCAAATATTAACCAGTGTATTTGAGGGCTTCTAGTCTTCTTTAAGCCAAGAGGCCAAGAGCCATGTTGCAGTACCCTTCTGAACAAAACCCAGTTAATTTCAAAACAATGCACTGCTGGATATGTTTCATTTTCAATTTTCAATTATGCTTATGAGGAAAAGGTTAGCAAATGAATCAGAGGGATGTACACAAAGCTGTTTACTAAAACATGAAATGCAGAGCATTCAAGTCTCTAAAGTTTCCCCTTATCTTTCTATAATATAAATCGTAGAGTCATAGAATGGTTTAGGTAGAAGGAGACCCTAGAGATCATCTACCCATGAGAATGGACACCTTCTACCAGATCAGCTAGAAAACAGTACCATGAAAATATATATAAGCAAAAGAATATAGGAGGCATCTCTTGAATTTTATAACCACATACTAGGATTTTGTATCCCCTGAGAGTGAAATTTTACTCAGCTCTAAGTGTGTGGGCTTAATTGCTTTTGCCACATTATTTCTGTACCAAAGGATATTTTACTTCAAAATTCCATCAAACAATATGGTTTTCAGCTTGGTAAAAGCACCAAGCACCGCTGCTCTTGCATCCTTACCGCACTGAAACTTGTCCTGTTGTTTTCATCAGGGAGGCAACATGACTGGTTGTCCTAAAACGTATTCCCCCTGAACAGAACCTTGATCTCCAGCTGCTGGAGCTTTTGCCATGGGAGCCCTTAGCTGTGTTCTCAGCACAGGTGTCAGCAATGCCTTGGAGTGTCCTTGTGCCATGTCTCTTAGGCTGGCATCTGGAAGCAGGTAGTAGCAGAACCCCATTCCCTTAGGCAACACAGAGGCTGGCACAGAGGTTGCACAAGGCTTGCACTTGCAGAGCTCAGAAGAAACAGTAGCAGCCTTAGAAATAGTGTTTTAAAAACTGTACCAAGGGTGTGTCAGTTTTCAGTTACATTTTTCTTCATTTAGGAAATAGATCTTCCTAAGCCATTTCTTTTTCTCCCCTTCTGCAGTCACAAAATTTATTTGCTTTCATAGTGATTCACCTTAGAAAAACAGCAAAATATTATTATGGAGGAAAAAAGCAGGTAAGTGGTCCTTCTTGTGGCCTGACAACAGTGGCCATGGATCTTGTTATAATAAACTCTTCAGAGAAAAAGGGGAGAAGCTCCCCAGGACTTTCATCTGCATTATGATTATGAATTGAGACTTGGGTATTGAGAATTTGTGACAGTCTCACCCTTCTGCAGCAAGCCAAAGTTGCAGAACCGTATCTTCTTACAAAGTATGAATCAGAAATTCTTTCATTCATGTCAGTGGAATTGCATTCAGTGAACTTGGCTCAGGTTCAGGGCCTGTGAAGCAGGGCCATTAAATCTTCAGCCACATTATTTACACATTCTAATAATTTAGAATAGCGTTTTGATTTTACCTTAGTTCTTATCCAACCAATGCAAATAGGAATGGAAGCTTTGAGAGGTTTTTATTTTAAGCACACTGCACCCCACTCCTTCAGTCCCGATTTCTTCTAGTAAAAGATTTTCACAGGGAAATTTAGGATGAAATAGGGACACAAAATATGACTGAAAATTCAGCCACACTCAATATGTGGTGAAATTGCTGACACCAAGCCAAATTTCTTTTGTCTTGTAATTTATATATAGTAAAAATAAGGACTGTCAAGTTTTTTCATTTCTGATTGCTTTTATCTTGAATCTGCATTCTCAAAAGTTTCTGAACTAGACACAGTAGTACTAGAAAGAAATGCTGTGGTACACCATGCCTGTGTGGAAGGGCGAGATGAGATGCAGAATGCCAAAAAAGCAGAAGCAGGAGCATTCAAGCTGTCTGTGCAGGATTAGGAAGCTGCCCAGCCTCTTCTGCCTGTCAACAATAATGGAATTGAGTTCCGCACTGAAGATAATTGCCTGGAGCCATTCTCCAGCCACAGGGAAGGTAAGATTAATAAAGAGCATTTGTTGTAATGCTGCAACCAATTTATGTAATGGAACACATAATAAATAACCACATATAGCACAAGCATTTATCATAGCAAATTTATGCATCCATTTGTTCAATGTGTGTTAAACCAACCATTTGTATGAATAAGAGTGGTACTCTTTGTGTCCCTTTTTCTCTGTTAAATTAAAAATTATTGTTGTTGAGGAGTTTGTTGTTCTTGTTGAGCTTTTCTTTTTTGGGGTGTGTTTTTAAAAGACTAAAATGACAGTGACACATGCAAACTTCCCAGAAACTGAAATACAGCATAAAGTTTTCCACAGAGCCTGTATTGCTGCCTGTTGCAATTGTAAGATTATTTGAACAAGGATTAAAGCCCTCTTGCAATTATACTGTATATATCCCCAAACAACATGGTTGGATTTGAAACAAAACAGCACTGTCACACTAGAGACAGATATTACTGTGTTCTAAAAATCTGATCTGGAGTTGTCTTCTTAAAAAGAGGGTCTGCTCTGGAGCGCCAGAATTCTTCTAAGTACTACAGAAAGTGATCAGCTGGATATGGTAAAATACCTAAACAAAGGATTCATTTCTGAATATTGAAAAAGTAAAAGAAGATAAAATATAAGTCCATGTCTTGAACACCATTTAAAGAAAGAGAATCCCTATATTATCTTTCTTTCCATGTCCATCCAATTCAGTGCAAAAAGACGTTATTTAACTTATTTATTATATTTGTTTCATTAGGCCCTTCTGTCGTGATATGGTCTACAGTATTTGGTTTTCCACACCAGTAGCATTGCTATGTGCATTTTACAGGACATCCATTCTCTTAAATTATATGCTGCTACAAATAAAATTATTTAAGCATGCCAGCTAACTGCCTGTGTCTTTTCCATGCCATTCCACATCTCTTCTGTGAAGTGACATTTTCATTCCAGTTTATTTTCCAGTGGTTGGTAGCATGTATAGCTCAAAGCTCAGATTACAGTCTAAAAATAGTGTAACCAGACTGCATCTATTGTTACCTAATAGGAACCTGAAATATCAATCTGAGCTTTCCTCAGGCTGTTGCTTCCTCCTCACGCACTTTACATACGAGCACCGAATTACACAACCAAATTTTGTTTAGAGTGGCTTTGTTCCTACCTCCATATATATAACAACATGAATGAAGTGATGAAAGCTAGATACTGAGTTCTATAAATGAATAAATTCTCTGCTATTATATGTTGGAAGGAACTGAGACCAATCTTTTCCTCTTCTTTTCCACTTATTTCATCTTTGTACAGTGCATACTTATATGGTGGCCCAAAGCAGGTCTGACAAGTTTTGAACAAAGAACTATGAAAAGGATTTGTCCCTTTTTATTGCATTCCTTATACCAGAAAAGCTCCCCCCAGCAGTCATTTTAAAGTAAAATAAGAAATAAAAAGAACCTTTTATTGCCCTATGAAGAGCCATAATCATCCTGTTTTCATCCTGACTAAAAAGTCTTTCTGATTATTATGGTACTAGGAAAACTCTTGTAATAAGTAGATGTGACTTCTGTTGAGATGCATATCATTATTTATTGATGGAATACATTAATGTGGAACAAGGGGAAGACAAAGTCAATATTTATGATGAGGAAAAATAAACCAATGTTCAATGAAACAAGCTGTTTGATTCTCAGTCAGGAAGACAAACCCCCTCTGATGTACGTAAGACAGATATATAAATCTCGTAACTTCCTTGCAGTCAAAACACTAAGTATAGAGGCTCTATGAAGTTTACATTTGCCATTAATTTTTCCCAAACTGTCTCGGTCGTTCAGTATTTTTCTATTTTTAGATATTAAGCTAAAATCATCAGATCATAGAATCATAAAATAATTTATGTTCAAAAGGACCTTCAAGACTATTGAATTCAACCATAAATCTGACACTGCAAATTCTACCACTAAACCATGTCCCTGAGCACCACGTCCACACATCTCTTAAGTACCTGCGGGGACAGCGACTCTGCCGCTTCTCTGGGCAGCCTGTTTCTGAGCTTGACCACCTTTCTGTAAAGAAATTTTGCCTGATACCCAATGTAAACTTCTCCTGGTACTACTTGAGACCTTTTGCTCTTTTCCTGTCATTTGTTACTTGGAAGAAGAGGCTGATCCCCACCTCACTCCACCTCCTCTCAGGGAGTTGTAAAGAGCAATAGAGGTGACCCTGAGCCTACTATTCTCCAGGCTGAGCCCCCAAAGCTCCCTCAGCTGCTCCTATCAGACTTGTGCTTCAGACCCTTCCCCAGCTCCAGTGCCCTTCTTTGGACATGCTCAGCACCTCAGTGTCGTTTTTCCAGTGAGATACAAATGTTAAGGTTTGAAATATCTTTGTACACAGAGTGGTTATTTTATGTGTCATTCAAGCAATCTGGCTTACTGGTAAAGAAAAGAAGGTTTAGAAGAACATACGATAGCTTGGGCTTTGTTTGCATATGTCAAAGCAAAATAAAATCCAAATGAACACCACCTTCTACCTTCATTAGTTCCAAGTAATTTCTGGTTTTTTGGAGAGATAGAAGAGAAATTTAGGATTCCCTATTTTAAAGACAGGATTTTCTACTTGAAAAAAAATGGTTAGAATTAGTTTAGCTGTGAGCATTTTGTTTTATTTTGATATGGTATTTATAGCACTGTTTTTAATGTCTCTTTTATATTGTACAATAGATGAATGGGAAACAACTCGTGGGTCTGGACACCAAAGACTAAAGGCAACAGTAATTTGTTACAGGGTACATCTCCAATGGAGAAAGCCATCTACAGTGAACTGTGACTACCTTTGGGATCTGAAATCAAATTAGATTTCTAACATTTCTTTCCCCAAAAATATCTTCAAGAAGTCAGCTTTTCAAGAGGCCATGTAGTGCAGAACCCAGGTAATTCACACCTATTGACATAAAGCTGCTGATGGACAACACCCTGGGCACTGATTATACCATCACTGCTGGTTTATGATTTCTGTTGATTTGTAGTCCGTTGTGGGTGGGTTGAGTGGATGCACACACCACTGCACTGCACTTTGTGTACTGGGATAAAAAAGGTGTCTAATGGCTTTCTTGCTATTTGGTGTAAATACAGCCACCATGTTCTGCCTCCAAAATGTCTGTAACGTAGCTCATTAACCTAAACACTGATAACTTCCACATGCTTATCTGAGACCCACCTTGAGCTAAAGTGGTGGAGACAAGATTATGACTGGAGCCACTGGAGCAGCTCAAATAGCAACACAAACATAGTATCTTCAATTGAAACAAGTAAAATTATCTCTTCACCTCAGCTGTATCTCTCTGAAACTACTTTTGTGTGTATTGTTACCCTCTGCAGTGTCTTGGGAGTGAGGATCTCTGCTTCTTCCCTCTGTCCCTGCTACTTACTGCCCTGCTCACTGTGAGAAATTGTATTTTGTTAGTCAGTCAGATATAGAAGACTAATTAATTAAATGAGATTTGTGGCATAAAACTGATGTTATGATAGAAGTTTTTTGTACATTTATCCTGTTAGTAATAGAAATAAAAAGCTGACATAATGACAGATTAACTATGCATTATCATTATGATTATCCCCTTAGAAAAAAAAAGTCTTCTTAGATGTTTGCTTTCCTGTAACAGTTTCACATTCAATCTACACCTTCTTCCTCCTTTGTCCCTATTTCTTATCTAATCACATCATCTTTTTCACTGTTAACATAAGACATAAATATTGATTATGTAGTACAATCCATAGTACTGATTATCAACAATTTTATCTTACATGCTGTAGTCAAGATTCAGACAAATTGCATTAGCTTTGCCATTTATTCTTTGAATGTTTAGTCTGTTTATTGAAGCAACCCCTCTGGAAATTTTACCCCTTAAAACTGAAGGGTAAATTCTCTGCTGCAATAAGTGAGGTAACTAGCTAACTGGAATAAGTAATACAAACACTGGGTTGCAGCTATTTTTCTCCAGTTTACTGTGTGTGAATGATATAGGGTCTGCTGTGCTTGACAGATAATATTTTGCATCTATAAAAACATTTCTTTTGACACTTGTAATGCTGTTGTAGTTCTAGTAAGACAGTACAACAACTCAGAGTCTTAATCTTTTATGAAGATGAAGTGGGAGAGACTAAATTATTGAATACTGTCTTAAAAGCTATTCAAAACTTGCACATAAAACAGAAATCTTCTCAAGTTCAGAGACTGATTAGAACTTCTTGAATTTCATTAAAATTACCTTTTGTTAGTTTTCTGCTCCAGCTAATATACCTTAGGAATTTGTATGTTGCAGATAAAATCAGGAAACTATTGTTTTGTTTATGGGATAACTCTAAAGAGAGATTTTTTCTTATCAGTGATGAAAGAGAGTAAAACAAGTATGAGCTGTTTCTTAAAAGACTCAATATTGAAAAGAGATTTGGAAAATAATTCAGCAGTCTATTTCTTAGCAGAATAAACTGACTTCTCACAAAGCTGCTGTGAACCCTCCTGACATACTCAGCATTTCCAATGTATAAAAGAAGATATAGATATCTGCTTTAAACATTCCCTTTGCAATATTACCCAAACATGAATAAAAATTTTAAAAGAAATGCAGAATAAGAATCTTCCCTCTTTCATCCTGTATAAAGTGTTTTTTTCTGATTTTTTTGACAGTCATTTATTATGTACAGCTGTCCTTACCCTTTAGTAGAGGCCATATGAATTTGACAACTATCAGTCAGTTGTCACTTTTTAACCCAGACACTCAAGTTATTCTTCCCTAGAAGTGATTTCAAAGCACAGGGACAGATCATCAGGGACTGTAAATTCGTATAGCTCCATTGACTGCACTGACATATTTACACCTGCAGATGATTTGTTTCAAAGTATGCTATAAATAAAAGCAAAATACTTCTAATGGTGTGTCATAATGATTGACACTTTTCATTTTAAAGACCTTAAAGCATTATGCTTTTCAAGTGAACGTTTGTATTTATGTAGAAAGATAGATTAACAGCATTCCCAGAATGAAGGTGCCAACTCTCATTTAATTTGAGTTCTCACTGCAGTGTAGTAAAGACTCATTAGCAGATAAAATGCTAATTATCTAGCATAAAAACACAACTGAAGAAAACTTGCACTTAAACAACACATTTATTTGATAATTAGTAAGCATATTGGAGACGTGGAAATCGTTAAAAGCATGAAAAAGGGGAATAGACCCGTTTTCAGCAATCTGTAAGTCTTCCTTTTTGTGAAATTCCCCTTTACACTGCTCCGTGAGCCACTAATCCACAACTATGCCTCCAGATACAGAAAATCTCTTTTATTGGGATTTAGCAGGCTAACTGGAAATGTCCCATATTTGTGTTTTGATCTGCACAGATTCATCTATCACTGAAATATCAGTGTTTATAATGTCAGTGTTGCAGCTGGGAGAGAGGAACAATCAGTTGCCCAAGAGACTTTAAAACTGTACCATGAGACAGTATTTAGAATCTGTGACTTTGTAACACAGCTGCAAACTTTATTAAGGAGGAGGAAGAATTTATGCTGGAGGAAAGAATTATAATAGGACCTCACAGGGATTTATACAGATACATTAAAAATTAAATTGAATTGAATTTGGTTTTATATTGAGCCTGTCAGACTGAAGACATTCCAAGTGCTTAAAAAACAATGAGTTACTTACCAGTACCAAAATGACAATGTGGACAGCCTTTATATGGATTAAATATTTTAAAACATAATTTTAGACAGATCGATTCTCCAACTGCCAACAAAACAATAATGGAACATATATATACACATATAAACATAGGTTTAATATATAATGTATTAAAATAGATGTTTATTTTAAGTAGAAATACCTTGTAGATTTGTTACTTTTATTTATATTCATATCATATATCTTATTTTGTACATGACATACATTATATATAATATGCATTTAAATAATTCTATGAGCTTTATAGACATTAAATCCACTTTTAAAGATGCAATATGGGTAATTTTGTGGTTATACATGCAAATGGCTAGCTTAAAAATGCAGCAGATGTTTGTATGTAGTTGAGAACAAAAATATATATATCAACAATAAAAAGACTGGAAGATGGGCACCAAGTGAAAACAAGTGTCTTTCCCCAAAAACATGTTCTTTTTTTTGTTAAAAGGTTTTCCTGAAACTGACTGTTTTTTCTAAAAACAAAAGCAAATCAAGACCTTGTAGAGTAAACTTGAAAATAAAGAAGTGTTAGATATTTCATTAAACCTTCAAACTGTTCCTCAAAATAATAATGGGCTTTTATCTGAACAGCTCTACAAGTAAGTGCTGTAATCTATGCAGGGGGATTTATGAAGCTATATCACGTAAGACAGTTTTTACTATATAACAGGAAAACTTTTGTGGACTGTATTCTTTACTCCAATTTAAGCAAAACCTTTATTTTCCTTAGTGGCAGCTGCAGAAAGATGGCTTTGCTGCAGAGCAAAGAAGAATTAAAGATTTAAAACACTGATGTTAGAACAGAAGTTGGCTTAAAATGAGGTTGGAGGTTGATACAAGCCTGTTAAAATTTTGTATAAAGTGACACAGGTTCACCAGATAAAGTACTGAACGACCTAATTCCCAAAATGCAGTATTTAAACAGATATTTTGAAAACTGTAGGAAGTTTATTGGGAAAAAGTATGGTGAACTGTGGTAAAACATGTGTGTGTTTGTGTTAGAGGCCAGTAGTTACCAAGAGATAGAGCACTGAATGGCACTAAAGATAGAGAAGCAGGGATAGTAAAAACAAATGGATTTGAGTCACTATGACTTACAGTGAGTGAAAGAGAAATGCCAAAGAGCACATAAAAGATACGGTGTTTCACAGTAGATAATCTCCAACCTGGCGTCACCAGATGACAGTGCAATTCTATAGAACAGAAAGTCGTGTGGGCAGAAATGCTGAACTTATATCTGTGGTCTTGATGTCATTATTGTTTGATAGTTTTTGATTTAGCTTTGTTTTATCATGGCAAGTTGTTAATATGCTCCATTTCCAAGGGTATTGCTTCATTCCACTCATTTGACTCTACCAACACACTGCCTTCATCAAGAGCTCTCCTATGAATTTGAACTGCAGTGAATGTGTAATTCCTGTTGATTGTTAAATTCATATAATTACTACAAATAACAGATTACTCCATGGCAGTCATCTCCAGTATGTCCAGAGAAATGTAGCTAACTAGGGAGGCAGGGAAGCAGTTTTGATCTGTAACACAGTTGTTTCTGTGTGATCTGTTCTGAATACATGGAAGCTCTCAATGCTGGAGAGCTTTTCCTGGGTTTATTTTCCCCCACGGACAAAGAGGTCACTAGATCCTCAACTCTTCACACACAGAGTTTGTGAAAAACATTTGCTTGAAAACTTTTCCGGATTTGGCACATAATTTTTAGTCAAAACTGCAGAGACTTCTGAACCTTCAGGATCATGATGGTTAAAGTCAGGGTTAAAGTGGGGGTTAAAGTGACAGTGATTAAAGTTCAAGAGTCCCTTCAGGAGACCTAATGACCTGTTTTCCCAGCAAGTGCTGCAACCAAAGGGCTGCCTAGCTGATTTTGGTTCAGTTTGTTTTCATTTCAGTCTGAAACAGGAGCAGATTAGTTGTTCCAGCCATGTCAGAGCTGAGAAAACAGGAGGAAAAGTAGGCCTCTGAGAAATATTTGAAAGGCAAAAGGTCTGTCCAATTTAACTCTACAGAAATAAAATTTCAGATTTTGTGGCTTCTTCATATTGCTGATTTAGACTTACTGAAATGATAAGGTCTGCTGAGGCAATTTGCAAGAACACTAGAACAGTACATCCATAGATATTCACCACAAAGTGAAAGGTCCAGAGCTGTAGATCTGTCTGGGTATGTAGTCAAGAAAACAAATGGAGCATACCAGCTTCCACAGAACACATTTATCCCTTTTTTAACTGAGACAGTTAAAATATTTTTGTCTGCTTGTTTTCTCAAATAATGAGAGGAAATAAGGAAGCAGTACAGCAGCAAGTAGTATGGAAGTTTGTCCTTAGCTGGGGGCTTTATAAGTGCTTGTAAATAATACTGAAGCTAAATGATCCTTCAAATCTGATACCTCACTAAGAAAATTGCAGCCTGCTCAGAAGTAAAAGAATCACCAGTGGCATTTGTAAAACTCAACGAATATCTTGAATTTCTAGTAGGGAATTTGACATTTCAAAGTTAGCTTTGATGTTAATAAACAAGATTGCAAAAGTGCATACTCTGCCAGAACTTAAAACCACTAACATTATAATACTGAATTTTCAAAAGTGCTTTAAACCTCAGGTGTTCAATCTATGATTTATAGAGTGAATCAGAACTGAATGCACAAGAAAAAAAAACCTTCTCAGGACTGAGATTCAGAACCTGGCAAACAAATACTTCCCCTTCATCCCTGAGAGCAGAGATGATAAGGTATATCAGTGCAGCAGCAGCATGAAGGTGAAGCACTCAGAACCCTGTTAAGTGGCACTCCTGCTATGCATAACAGAGGGAGAATTGCTGATGGTAGGGAGACTTTTCTAAAGGGTTGATTGTTTTGATGTAATGCTGTTTGATATTAAAAAGGAGAACTCCTATCAGAGGATGTGAGTTTTCCTCTAATACCAGATCAAATGCTACTGTCCGTGTCATTCTGGTGGCAGTGTGGTGTAAAAGTTTCCTTTCTCTCACCCAATAGACAATGCTTTATTATCATTCTGGTGGTTGAGGCTGTGGTGAAGCAAAATTGCAGGATTGGAAACGACAAGGTGAATGTGTTAACTGTGCTTCATAGCACTACAAACATTCCCTGCTGGGATTTTCACAGAGGGATTGGTGTTATAATAATTGAATCAGTCAGCATGAAGTCCTTTGTTTTCATCTTGGCCACAGAAGATTTTCCCTCTGTGCCTCAAGACAA
This sequence comes from Corvus brachyrhynchos, assembly GCF_000691975.1. NCBI lineage: Eukaryota > Metazoa > Chordata > Aves > Passeriformes > Corvidae > Corvus > Corvus brachyrhynchos. Next base: position 778,761 of record NW_008236935.1, on the reverse strand, counting down.
AGCTTGGGACAGCTGCTAGCCTTAGTGTATGACATGGACTGACTTCTGCCAGAGTCGTGCTGTGTTGCAAAAAGTGGAAGCAGATGGTGGCAGGAACACAGGGAATGCTGCAAAGTTGCTACACCTTGGTTCATAGTCATTCCTAGGCTTTCCTCACAGCCTCTGAGAACACCTTAGGTTGCACAGATCTGTGAAAATAATTCTCCAGCTGCAGGATGTGAACTTCTTCAAGCTGCCAGGGTAGCATTATGTTGAGTCACTTGAAATATGTGTGCTTAGGAAAGTAAAAATCACATCGTTTATCTCAGAGGCCCCATGCTGGAAGACCTAGATGGTCAAGTAACGAAACAGTGTGATCACATATGAAATTTGCAGTGGCATTCAGCTCTGGGAAATGAGGCCACTTGCTGTCAAAGAGAAACTGAACAGATTTGAAGAACCTTACATCTCTAGTTCACTATAACAAATGCCTAAGAATATCAACCTTTCCAGAACTGCTAATGTTTGAATTAATTTCTAAAGTTCTTGACAGATATTATAGTCAGCTTCATTCTTAGATTCCCTGTGATAAAGACAGGGTTTAAGTGACATTTCTGCTCTTTGTATGACATACCTCTCAAATGCTTTTTATAAAAGATTTACAACTAATTAACATTTGTTTAGTAATGTATAACAACTACTTCTATTTATAAATGATGAAATGAAATACAGTGTGATCATAAGTCAAAATTTAACTGAAAGAAACACTAATTATAGTACAGGAAAGCAGGGAAAAATGCCTCTCTAGCAGGATCGCTTGTTGAGGTAGCTATATTGACCATTCTTCTGAAAAGAGTAGCAAAAAAAGTGGTGATTGCATCAACATTTTTTGTGATTAGATAATAACTGATGCTGTAGACCTCTAGATGAACTCTTCCCAAGCTTAGTTTAGAATTCATGGTTAGGGTTAGGCTTAGGCTTAGGGTTAGAATCCAAATGAGGCCTAGGTATATAAACCTTAACAAACCCAAAATAAACAAGGAAGATACCTGAATTGTCTTGGTTCATGGCAGGTCAGGCATGGAGGCTTTTATTTTGCATTTGAGGATGCTGGAATTGGAAGTTTCAAGTTTCACAAGGACTAAGAACTGTCTTCCTGCACATGTTGAGACAAAGTGAACAAGAACTTTCCAGCCAAGTAAAGGGTTTTTTTTGCATTACTGAGGGGTCATTTACACTTTCCATAGGGCCATGAGAGTAGTTCCTCAAGACTCGCAGAGGAAGATAATACATATCTCTGCATTATTTCACAGCTGTTGGGGCTGCCCATAAGTTTTGAGTTGTTTTGTATGGATTTCTGGAGGGCACTACAAACACTTTCCTTCATGCCAAAAGGATCTGTGATTTGGCTATGAAAGGAAATGTCTGGCACCTGTATTGCCAGCTCAGCAATACCTGCTGCTGCTCCAGCCCTTGAACAAAAGGCATCCTCAAGGCCAGTGGTCTCACACTACAAGTCTCTTGCTATAGTTTTACAAAGAAACAGGCACTGTTGAGGTTTGCTATTTTTCACATACACTGAAAATATCAGAATCAAATTGAACATAGGTATTAGAATGATGATTTATGCTAGTTATCAAAATAGTAATGGTTAACTGCTCTTGATTTATGAGATCGTCATTTTTATTTTTGAAAGGCAACTCAGAGAGTTTTGTTTTCTTGCAGACTTTTTTCTCATCTTTTCATAATTTCTCTGAAGTATGCTCCCTCTCTTCTTCTAGGAGTTTGTCCACTTCATTATGTCCTACCTAGAGCTCTTCCTGCCCTGTTTAGAAAGTAACTTGGTTTTAAATTCTAGACATAAAACAATACAGAAATTATACAGAAGTAGATCCATCAACTCAGCACAAAAAATAGTTTATTTTCAGGGAAATTATTCTGATGTTTACAGTGTTTAGACATAACAATTTAGCATGTTGATAGAAGGTTGATAAATCGGCAGTCAGAGGTTTCTTTCATGCTGCTGACATAGGAAACACATGAACCTGGAAGACAGCAAGTACAGCTGTTGTAGAACACCTTTCTGTTGCAGCTGAGGTCTAAACTAGATATCATCCTGTTTTTGTGCTGACAAACCAACAAAACTTGTGTATGGAAGGTATTCACGTTCTCAGTCTTTAAAGGGAATATTAAAATTAAAGTTACCGGGATGAAAAACTGAAAAGACAAAATGCTGCAATGAAGAAGCAAAATTTTGTACTCTCCCATTTCCTTTCAGTAGTGTTATTTCTGTTATATTAAGTCCTGCAAGTACAGATTAAGGCACACAGCAAAATCCAGGCCTGAGTAACACAGGAACAGAGATACCATTTCATTTGGACATAAAACAGGTGCTTTTCTTTTTCATCAGCTAAGTTTTCTTTATCAAGTCAACAATAATGAAGTTACCAAATACAGTGAATCCCATAGAACAACATATGGAGAATTGTTTTAAAATTTATTACAGTAAGGTGAACGCAGGAAAGATTTTAGGACTAGCAAGTCAAAAGAAACAGAAAGATCTTTTGGTTGTCACTGGAAAGAAGGGTTATTTTTTCACTATTTTTCTTTGAGAGAACTGGAGGTAGAATCTTGACCTAGAAATTCAAAATTTAGGTAAAAAACACATTGTGTAAAGCTTTATGTGACTGAATAATTGGTATCTTATGTTCATCCGTAGCAGAACTCACTGTCTTTAGGAATGTAAATGAGGAACTTGAAAGCTTGAAGGGATTTTAAGAGGTCTGTCCTTCTGAAAGATGCTTCTTGAATTTCTCTCTAAACTTCCCTAGGGAGTCAGTTACAGTTACCCTCATTCCTAAAAATGTTTCATAGTGTCTGATGTGAATCTGCCTTTTTGTGATTTAAACCTAATTATGTTTGTCTTATACAGCACTGAGAGGAAGAAATAGAAAAAAAAAATCTCCTTCCTTTTTGCAATGACCTCTTATGAATCCAAACATTGTTGCCCCTGTTTTCCTAGATCTACAGATGTTTGTAGAATCTTCCTTTCTAGACTAAACAATCCTAATTCACTCGATCTTCCTGCAGACCTGATATCCTGCCTCTTTTTTCCCCTGGACTCTCTTCAGCTGGCACACAGTCGTTCTGTAAGTGTGGTACTCATGCCAAAGTACAGTATTTTAGCTAAGGTCTAGCATTTGCAAAAGAGAAAAAGGATTGCTTAATATAAATTAATATCTCTGCTTTGGATTCTGCCTTCCAGTGTACACCTTGCATCTTCTGCTTCAGGAGGACATTGCATCCTCATCATATTTGCATTGGAGGAATATTCCTTTCAAGGTATAGGAATTTGGCAGAATAACAACCTCCAATGTTCCAGCTGGTCCTCAGAGACCAGGGAGGCTGGGTGCAGCTGGGCTTAGTCTCCAATTGTGACTAGTTCAGCACAGTAAATCTGCTCGAGTCCAATAAGATCTCAGATGCACCAACAGTGTGAGTAGCTTGTGAGGCTACAAGCCTGGTCACATTCACAGTCCCAAGCTCACCGGTGGTGTGATTTATCAACATGACCCTCTAAATCTGTTGGATTTCAAAAAGAACTTTCACAAACACAGATTAACAAATACTGAAGTTTAATGATGTAACAGATAATAGAGTCTTGCTAGATTGCGCTATCTTGTTAGATAGCACAATGTACAAGTCATGCTGGGTTTTCTCTGATGCAGCCAGACCTGCAAATCTTACCAAAGAAGAGTCTCTCCTTTAGGGAGGAAAGAGGAGCAGGGCCAATGTCTTGTGTGCCAGGTGGCTGTAGTCTTATCCTCTGCCATGAAGTATTTCAAATACTAATTCATACTTTTGGGAGAAGTGAAGGTGAAACTACAGTCAAATATACTGTTATTGGTGTCATAAGTTTTGGGGGGACAGCCACTGCACAAATAAACGTGGGATATCGAGAGTTACGCTGGCAGACAGTACAAAGGCTGTAGGTCTTGCACAAGGGTGGAACTGAACCATGGTATATTAGAACTATGCCCTCTTCCACCTGTCTGATTGCAGCACTAAGGGTCAGCCAGCATCTGCCTGATCACCAGCAGCAGGACATCACAATCCCTTCACCACATAATTCATGGCACATCTCTTGGAAATTCCTTCACCATATATCTCACAGGATATCTCATGGCTCATCCCACAAGCAGCTGCCTAAAATAGTCAATATTCTATATTTGTGTAATTAAACAGTTCTGATGGATTTCACTTTTCCTATGGAAGAAAAATCCATTTTTCTTCGGTCTCATCTTCAGATTGAAGTAATTAAGTAGCATCCTGAACTGTAGTTTGTCCTCCAGGAAACACTTAATCCCTCCACTAAAGGCAGAGATAGGTAATATCTATAAATTTACTAAGCACATATCTGTTTTGTTGTCCTAACCAGAAACTGCTGTTCTGGATGGCCTCAAAAATATACATCTCTACTTAATCCTTGTGTTGTTTTGATTCAGACTTGTGTACAGAAACATCAAGTACCATTTGGACACCTGAGACTATTTCCAAAGGCCTGGAAGGTAAAACACACTGCCAATAGGAGGCTGTACTTGAAGAGTAGAAAGACAGCCTAAAAAACCTAAAAGATAAATGGCTCAGCTCAGAAGGAATTGGATACTGTTCTTGTTTCTCTTTGTTCATATTGTTAGACAGATATAAAAACAATCAGGTGAGCCTCACATGACTTACATATTCTATTATATTCCTTCCCAAAAAGCTGTCTTGAATGATTAAGAGCAATAAACATCACCAGCAATTGGGCAGCAAATCTTTTACTTCTGATTTATTTTATGTAAACAATTTGCAAGGCCAAGCTCAGTGTCATTAGAGCAGGTGGATGTTCCTGGCCAGGGAGATGATTCCTCATTCCCAACGAGCACCTGAGTACACCTGAGGGGAAGAGAAACTTCCAAAGGGCAAGGCAGTGCCAATAGGCAGAGAAAGATGGATATTGCTTAGACAACTTGATGCTGCATGACTGATCTGGAGCAGTAGGTGGCCAAGGTACATGCTAATAATTTTCACTGGAGAACATGAAAATTATTCGATACAGGCACCCAGAGAAGTGGGGGTGTGGGTAAGGAGAAGTGAGTGATGATTGTAGCATGCAGTCTCATGCTAAATTACTTTCATACTCAAGGAAGGGAAGGAGGCTGAAGTGCTGGCAGTTTATGAAAGAGTTATGGGAGAGATTGAAGGGAATACAGACCTACAGCTGAGCTGTACATGCCCTGATATCCATATTGGTTGAAGGATAGAAGTAATGTACATGGGGTCAAATATTTAGGGAAAG
>NW_008236935.1:749792-773416 GCF_000691975.1 Corvus brachyrhynchos | reverse complement strand
CATGTGAATCTATGGAAAGGTTTTGGTTAGTTTGACTCTTTTTCTTTTGGAGCCTAATTATGTAATGAAGAAAGGATATCTGGTTAATGAAGTCAACCTGGGTATATGAGAGCTTATCCTAAGTTAGTTCAACAAAACTGTTAAGGCCTGTAAGCAGCCCTGGACTTTTCTGTACTGTCTACTTCAGTCACAAGTGACCTAGAAAAGGAAAAGAATTATGAACTGATTTGTAATTCTACATGGGGACAAACTCTGGAGAAACGTGGATTTTAGAAGGCAACAAAATAGATTAAATTTAGCATAGGTAATTGGAAACTGATGCATGCAGATAAAACCAGCCTGAATTTCATATGTAACATTATCTGAGAAAACCTTCACTTCTCGTGTGAGACCTTGATATTTTCAAGGAACTATTATAAACTCAGCTTAGTGCTTAATCAGCAGGGAAAAAAGCAAAAATGATGTTAGGAATTACTCAAGAAAATAAACAAACTAGAATGGAATGTAAGTTACAGTGAAAATCTAGGGTTCACTCCCTCTTGTATGTCGTGCGCTTAGAAACACAACTGGAAAAGATCAGCAAAGATTAGCAGGAAGAAGCAAAGGTTTGGAATAATGTCTTTGTGAGGAGCAATGAAGCACACTAGGACTAACTTTGAAAGGGGCAGGTGAGGAACAATAGGATGCAATGTAGTTTTCGCTTTCTCTTCCAGTGTTCTATTCTCATAGAAGATACTAAATAGAGCTTGCAGTTTGTGGGAAAGAAACAAAGGACAGAGATACTCACAGTTATGGTTAACCTGAGGAATTCCTTTCTTGCAGGAAGCTGTAAATGCTGGCAGTTTACAATGGGGTTCAGAAGTTCAAATGCATAGCAGAAAAACCAGTTGAGAGCCGCTGAATATAGAGAAGTTATTTCTGGAAGTCCCAGTATTACGTGTGACTGGAGCCTGGGGTGCATACAGGGTAAATACAACCAAAAGTTTCCCCCATTCTTGTACATTTTTTCTACACTTATCTGCTTTAGGCAAGTGAAAAAGACATGCTTTGGGCATGACCCAGTATGAATGTTTTTTAATGCTAAAAGAGAGACGCTTCCTAGGCATCTGGAGAAACTGTAGGATTGTCAGTAACCTGAGTTACAATTTACAGTCAGTGAGCAGGGATTGAGAAAAAAAATCTTGAAAATAGAGGTGCCTTGCAAAGATATAGTGGTAGGGGTAAGATACTTTTAAATCCTTTTCTATATTTATACTATTTTCTGTAGTCTAAAAAAATTACTGTTGTAATATCTGTTGAAATAAAAGATTATCTATTACTAAAAACTATTCTGGTTTTGGAGTACTAAATTCTGCGGAAAAGATCTGCTCTGCCCCTATCAAAGGTTTAGCTGACTTAGTCCTGTCATACCACTATATCTTCTGGTTAAGCCTAACAGTTTCATACCAAAACCTTTTTTTGCCTGCTATCCTGATTTGAAAATATGCAGAAAAATGCGGGACTGCAATACATTCAAGTGACAAAGTTTTCGAAACAGAATCACAGTTATTTCTTAAAATAACCTTAGCTATGGAAGACATATAAGCAATGCCTACTTACCAAAGTTTTCAAAATTATGATGATTTAATGGGTTCCTTTGACATGGAGGATGCATATTCCAGATTGCAGGCAGATTTTAAACCCTGTCAAGTGACCCGGAAGAAGAATGACTTTAATGGGGTCTTGAACAACAACAAGTTTTGAACAAATTAAACAGGAGGTTGTTCATGCTGTATCCCTCGGGCCAGTCAGGACAGGACATGTGAAAAATGTGCTTTATGCTGCAGCCAGGAAGAATGGTCCTTCCTGCAGCCTCTGGAAAAAAGTATCTTAAGCTTGATTCATGGGGTTCTGGCCTTACAGAGAATTTGAGGTCAGCTACACCCTGATCAAAAAAGAGATCTTGGCAGCTTGTGAAGGGGTTCAAGCTGCCTAAGAAGTCATTGGCACTGAAGCACAGCTGCTTCTGGCACCCCAGCTACTGATGCTGGGATGAATGTTCAAAGGGAAGGTGCCCTCTACACATCATGCCACTGATGCCATGTGGAGTAAGTGGAACACTCTGATCACACAGCAAGCCTGGATAGGAAAACCGATCATCCAGGGACCTTGGAAGACACCACAAACTGGCCTGAAGGCAAAGATTTCGGACTATCATCATCATCAGAGGAGGAAAAGGTGACATATGCCAAAGAGTCCCATCATATAACCAGCTACCAGAAAATGAAAAGCAATACTGTCTCATCACTGCCGTTTTCTGCCAAATTGTAGGGCTACATTAAAAATGGAAAGCTGCTGTATGGAGTACTACATGATGAGTCACAGAAGCTACCAAGGGAAAAGGTGGATAGAGTCAGGTCACAGAGCTGAAAACTGGCTTTGGGTATAGCTGAACAGGAGAAATGGCTGCACTCCAGCTCTACATTGACTTGAGCATGATGGAAAATGCTCTGTGGGGGTGGCTGGAATGATGGAAGCCAATTGGCAGAGCAGAGGGAAACCCACCTGGGCTGCTGGGTTGTGGGAAGACAATGCTGCCCAGGTAGAGAATCTGGCTGTAAAGGTACGCCATATAGATGCACATGTACCCAAGAACTGGGCTACTGAAGGATATCGCAGTACTGGACAGGTAGATTGGGCTGCCAAGATTAACATGTCTCAGGTGGATCTGGCCTGGCAGCATAGCGGTGATTTTTTTTTCATTCAGTGAGCCCATGAGGCCTCAGATTTTCAGGGAAGAGATACAACATTCAATGGGCTTGTGATCAAGGGGTGGGCTCAACCATGGATACCATCTCCCGAGTTATCCATAACTGTGAAAAATGTGCTGCAATCAAGCAGAACAAATGGGTAAAGCCTCTGTGGTATGAGGGACGATGGTCAAAATATAAATATGGGGAGTCCTGGCAGATTGATCACACAACACTCTGAAAACCTGCCAAAGAAAGCATTACGTGTTGACAATACAACAACTAGATGGCTGGAGATATACCCCACACCTCACACCACTGCCTGGAACACCATGCTGGGCCTTGAAAAACTAGTCTTCTGGAGAGATGGCTCCCCCAAGATAACTGATTCTGAAAATGGGACTCATTTCAAAAACAGCCTCATAGGTACCTGGGCAAGAGAGCACAGGATTAAATATGATAAAGGGTGTATCTTACTCCCTATCATGCACCAGCCTCTGGGAGAATTGAAGGGACAGTTGAAATACAATGGACTAGAAAGCAATGGGTGGTGGGACCTTCAAAGTTTGGGATCTACATTTTACAAAGGCCACCTTGCTAGCTGACATCAGTTGAACTGACCTTTCCCAATCAAGACCTCCATGTACTGTAGAAGAGGATAAAGTCCCTGTGGTGCATCTGAGAAACGTGTTAGGGAAGAAATTTTGGGTTAGTCCTGCCTCAAGCAATGACAAACCCAGGAAACTCTTGCTCACTTTCTAAGGAGAAGAATGCTCCTTCAGGTTGGGAAAAAACATAGAGTGCAAAGCCGTGTGGCATTTGTTTATTGTCAGGGCCTTTCCATGTGAATAGTTTCTATGTCTTATATTTTTATTATTAATATTGTTATAATATATATAATATAATATTTCACTGCTGTTTCCATTCATATCTCAGCATTGTCTTTGCCTATTGACAGTTGCAGAGGGAGGAAGCCAGCAAGCAGTGTGGTTTTAGCAGGAATACTAAATTTGGGAATACCCTTCCTAAACCATGACACAGTCCCTTGTGTTTCTCCTGAGGCAGATGTGCAGTTGCAATAGCATTTGAAGGTATATAATGTGATTATACACAGATAAACAAATATGAGAGGCGGATCAAAGGAATACAAAGCATAAAAAAGACAGAAGGAGAAAGAAGGTGGCAAGTATGAATACTGACCCAACTATTTCCGCTCTTTCAACATTTCCTGTGTCAATAAAAATGCTTTCTTCTCTTTCTCTCACAGCCTAAACACCTTTATCTTATTTTTTATTGTATCTGTCAAAGAAGTTTGACATTTAATAGATATTTTTCTGTAATTATGCCTATATTGTTTGGTATTTTGGAAGCCTGCAGTAAATCATGAACGCTGAACCTAGAAAGACAGGTGGTGCTTAAACATCTGTATGGTGTATTGCTTGCCTGCTAGAGGGAGCAAAGGTATAAGAATAATAACTCATAATGATGTGAACACAAAGAAGACAGTCATAAGGATTTCTGGCAATCCTTCTGTATAAATTACCCTCAAGAGATTGCAAACTCTCACAGAAAGTGTATATCCAGGCAGTCAGTGCTGGCAGATCAGCTATTAACATAGTCTTTGTTTAAAGACAGCTGAAAGAAAAAGGTCTGAAATAAAGAAGGTTTTTTCTTAGCTTTAAAAGTTGTCATAAAACTTCAGTCTAGATAGTCAGAAATTTTCCAGAAAATGAAAGAGTTGTTTTCTTTTGAATCCTGGTATTTGACCTGAGCATCTCACAAAGTCATGTGAGCTAAGTGCAATAGCGAACTTTGTGACAGATTTGAAATGTTCAATGGTGCTTAAACATGAATTGTTCCAGCAGTAACTCTCTTCCATACAGAATTTCCTCTATTTTTAAATCCTATTTCCTCTCTGTTCCTCAATAGGCAGCTTTCCACAAAAAAAAACCTGATAAAAAATTAAGTGCCTGCTGATAGGTAAACATGTTTTAAACTGACATCACCACACCCAGTGCACAGAAAGACCATGAGTGTTAAAGCCTTGGAGTGCTTTTCTATCATCTTGCAATTTGTTTGAACTAACTGCCCATCCAAAGAAAAAGCCTTGACTATAAACCAGCTCTATCAGTTGATCTGAAAGCAAATGTACAGCAGAGGTATTACATGTGTTTTACTTGTTCTTCTGGTCAGAAGCAGATAACTCACCTGTAGATAAAAAGGTAGCTGCAAATAGCCAAATATCTTATTGCAGTCTAGCAATAAGCTGTCCAAGGGAAAGCAGCCAATGAAAGGTGAATACCATGATCCATATTATGAGATGTGCATTGTGCTATAGAAAAGTAGACATGGAAAATTTATGGTAAGAATGAACCAAAATTGACCACTTTCACTTTGGGAAAGCTGGACTGTTTTCTGCATCCTGAGTGTCCATGAGAGTAGTGCTTAAAGGGTGTCAGAAATCCAAGCTGTATAGCTATATAGCCCTTTAAGATTTTTTAGTTAAAGATAAATCCTTTACCTTCTTCACTTGCTTCTTTGAGAAGAGGCTTCTTTGTGAAACGTCAAAATATTAAAAATCTCTAAGAAGTTATTGACTGCCTCTGTCATGTCAATGATGATTCATCTACATTTTTTAAGGCTTAATGGGCTATCTCCAAAATGAGTCTTTGTAAATTAAACAGTATCTCTTATCAGATAAGAATAAAAGTGTAATAATAAACATTTCTTAACTTGCTGATAAAAACCCACATACTCTTTGTTATTCATTTATTTAAATAGTGCCATCTTAGTGTCTTTCATGCAGTGATATTTTTTTTCTCCCTTTTCCTGCTGTTCTTGGTCTCTAAATAATTGTCAACTTGAAAAAGCTAGGAATTTCCACTGCACTCTAGGAAAACTACCGAAGGGACCGAAGATTGGTACAGGCTGAGATTCTATTACCTAGGTGAGAAAAGTTAGTATTTAAGATGAGGAAAATAAAATTTTCTTTATTGTGGAAGATCAATTCTATTTTTAGTATATTGGTCATATTGCCATGAATCATGAAAGAGAAGCAAGAGTTCTATAATATTTTTGGGTTTTGGCGGAGATCTTGGTGGGTTTGGGGGTTTTTTTTGGTTGGTTGGTTGGGGTTTCAGGTTTTTTGGTTCTTTTGGGGGGAGGGTTTGCTGTTTTGTTGTTTGGAGTTTTTTTGTTGTCTTTCTTTAAACATTTTTTCTAACTTTTTCAGTATAGCCCTTTTACTTCAGATAAAAGGGCTGCAATTTTGGAAGGAATGTATAATTAAATCTGGCACCCAATTGACTGAGACATATATTTAGCATTGCTGCAAGTCAGTAACACCTATGACCAGATGATTGGTTACACTTCCCTCTCCTTAGCTTTGTATCAGTTCCTCCTGAATTTTATTCTATGCAACATACCACAACCTAATTTAAAGAAAAAATCCATATTCCTTGTATTCTCTGGGGATTTAGTAGCACCTAAAATAGAAGTCGTAGTTAGCTCAGTTGCTCACTAGGTACCCCAAAACCAGTGCAAGATGGACATCGTCTCAGTAGGTCAATTCAGGGCATAGTGACCCATAATTAAAAAGGGCAACATAAATTCTGTCTTTAAAAAAATTGCAGTCAAAGGGGATGTTGATTTATGTATTCTTTCCTGTTTCCGTGGGACGGATAACAGAACCTGAATTCACTCATTCTGAAATCTTTTCTTGCAGGTGTCAAATGGTAAGAGGGAAAAACAACTCTGTCTCACTCACCAAGGGATGGCTCTCATGAAAACAACAGTTCCACCAGTTTACCACCTTCTGGAAGTCACCAGCCCTCTAACACTGAGAAGCTGCTGCAACGAGATACCTGAGGAATACCAAAGAGTTGACGTTTAAAAATAAGACTTTTGCTTAACTTGTGGTTACATGGTGTCAGACTTTGTATAGGGGAAGTGAAATTACTACCTCAAAAGGGTTTGATACAGTACCTGAGTGCACTGGTGCAACTGCAATATTTTGAGTCAACTGGCATAGTGAACCCTCCAGCTGCCCAACAAGAGTCTGTGGTATGCGCCATCTCCAGAAGCAGCAAGTTGTGGTTTAGTGGTTCAGTTCTTTAATGCCAAACAATCTAACTTCACACAGGAAGCCAAAGCAACAATCTAAGTGAATTTAATGTTCACTCAGCAAAAAGCCTAAACTGCCTCACTGAAGTCATGTTGATTTATTGCCAAAATCAAGTTGTTCCCATCATAATGAATAATGCTCAATATTTAAGTACAGGTAAACTGAAGCATCCTAAATGTTCTGGCATTGTTAATGCATCCTATATGGTCATTTTATTTGAAATAATAAAATCTTTAAAACTTCTATAAAAAGCAAGTGTTGCCAGCCTGTCTTGTTAATTTCACTTATAAATCTTTGTGGTATTGTTCTGATTTCTTAGGTTTCCAACTCATCTAATGAATTGTGATAATTAACCCGTGGTTTCTTAATCAGATTCTTGTACTATAATTGGGGGGATTCTTCTAAACACCTCCATACCAATGGCTCATAGCAGTTTGAAAACAGAGCTTCGCTACTGGTTTTAGAAACATCCTTTGTGTGGGCAGAACAAAATCATGAAGGCATGCTGAACATTATAGAGTAAGTATAGATATTTTCCATCTGAGTATTGTCTTCCACCACTGTTCGTGGCCCTGTAACCTTTTTCTGTTTCCAAACTATCCAGCAGCCCTCAAGTACACCCAGCTGGTTGAAGAATGGGACTTAATGTGCAAAAAGATTTGAATTGGACTTTATGCTTTGTCCAGAAGGAAAGTATTGTGACAATGCCCTTCCCGTAGCTCTAGGGAAGCCAAAGTGTTATAGCAGTACTTTGTAATTTCCCTTCATGAATTATTATGTGCTCTTTCTACATATAGACAGGTATTTAATATATTCTGTTCCTATAATAAAGAATTGTTACAAAGATCTTTTTCCTTTTTTTTTCCTCTGATTTCTAATTGTAACTCTAGCCAAAGGCATTCACCTGAAATACCCATACATTTTTAATCTACAAATGTGGTGTAAAGACTTTTGTGTTCTTGGGAAACTATAAAAATATGTTCAGTCACCTGCAGCAGTAAGAGAAGGTAATTTTTGCAGCTGATGGTCCAAGCATGTCTCTTGCACCTAGATACGACACATTCCTTCCTTCACAAGTTACATCCTATGAACTGAGGTGACAAGAAACCCTTAGAATGCCTCAATACCGTTGCAGATATTCCTTCTATTTCAGGGTATTTCTAGAAGCTGATTTTGTGGCCACTTTCAGCCACTTGGATGCTGCAAAGGAGGTGTAATGCAAGAGAGAATCTGGCCTGGTTTTTGTGTCTTTGGGACATAAAATATTCTCCTCACATACAATTAGTTTCTTGGTAGCTACCTCATAATTTTTGATCAAGTAATTGGGAAGAACTTTTATACTGTATTATATATAATATAGTTATTGAATTTCCAGCTGACTGTTTCATTTTTTCGTTACACCTTAGTAATTTTTCTTAGAGCATTTGTTTTGTTTTTCTTCCAATGTTAAGTCTATAAGATGTCTATAAAATTGTGTGCAGTCTCTGTGAACCGGTGTTTTCACTGTTTAAGAATCGCTATTTTGGGTGTTTCCTGGTTTTCTCCAGGTTCCCTTATAAATATTTTTCCTCAGTCTTCTCATCACTGAGTTATTATAGCTGCATCTCACCATAAAAACTTTTAATTTTAAACTATGAATGAGTTGAGCTGCTGCTTCTTAATTTCGGAAATTACTTCTGCTGACTTTACTGTTTTGGTAACTGCCATCATTTTATTCAAGTTGAAAATGCCTATATGAACAACAGCTCTGTCATCTTCCTGTGAAGCCTGACCTCACTTCCTGAGATCATGCAATTTCTTTATCCACAGGTTCTGCAAGGAGTTCACTGTTCAGCCAAACTTGCCTTCCGTCCTCTTTGCTTGACTTATGACATAAATTAAATTAATATAAGAACACTATTCTTCAAGACAGACACGGTTAAAAAATTCGTTCCCAAAACTGTGAAAGTCAAATGGTCTTTTGTCGCAAAATCAAATCAAGTGTTTTGACATAGTAACAATCAGGGAGGAATTTATTTACTTTCTTTGCAAATTTAGCTATATTTTATCATAAAATTGCATCTTTATTTTGTGCTTTAGTCAGGTTATATCTTTTTGAAAATTCAAGAGTCAAATCCCATAATTATATAGATATTTGAAAATATTATTTATCTGGGAAATGAATTGGGAGTTAACAATTTGTATTGGTTTTTGCTGGGTTAGAATTAATGTTATTCAGAGTGGCAGGTATGGGGCTGTGTTTCAGATTTGTTCTGAACACAGAGTTCATATTACAAAGATGTTTTTATTGTTGCTGAGCAGGGATTGCACAGAGCCAAGGCCTTTCCTGTTTTTCACACTGCCATGCTGGTGAGGACACTGGGGCTGCCTGGGAGGCTGGGAGGGGACACAGCTGGGACAGGTGACCCCCAACTGCCCAAATGGATATTCCAGACCTTGTGGCATCAGGCTCAGTGTATAAAGCGGGGGGAAGAAGGAGGGAGGAGGGGATGTTGGACTGATGGGGTTTGACCTCCCAAGTCACCATCAGTGTGATGGGGCCCTGCCCTGCTGGGGATGGCTGAACACCTGCCCAACCATGGGAAGCAGTGAATTCATTCCTTCTGTTGCTTTGCTTGTGTGCACGGCTTTGGCTTTCTCTATTGAACTGTCTGTATCTCAACTCGTGAGCTGTGGAGCTCTTACTCTTCTGATTTCTCCCTGGCCCTGCTGGTGGGGCATTGAAGGCATGCATGGGGCTTTGCTTCTGGGGTTAAACCACAACACAATTTCACTTATCTTAAGGAGTTTAGAAAAATCTTTCTGAGTGTTGTGAAGTCCTAAAATATCATATATTATGATAAAGTAGGATGGGAATCTTGCTTGTGAATTATTGTCAAAGTAGCCAGGTCTGCCTACAGCTTGAGAGGCAGAGGGTCAGACTCCACTGACTAGTAATTAGTAATTTACACAGCCTCAAACACTGGCCTCACTGCCACTGTCTCAAATGTCTACAAGGCACCTTATATTCCTCATTTCTCACATCTAAATGAAAGCACAAACACATATATGTTGCTTTGCTGCTAAAATATTCCTACACTTCCGCCATAATGATTCATAGAAAAAATCCAGTTAGCAAATCAGAAAGTAATTACTTTACATCAATTGTCTAACAACAAACAAATCACCCTCTTATATCTAGAAATAAAAAGCAGCCCTATCCTTTGAGAAAAAAATTTGTACTGACATCTAAAGGAACACTAACCCAAAAAGGCTCCTTACAGTACCGATACCACTGAAGCTAAAAGAAAAAGTCAATATCATATGCCCATGAATAAATGGTTTCAGGTAAGTAGAATTTAAAAATCAAACCTTTGAAGGTAGGGTTTAACTCTTAAAAAAACTTTAACAAATTGGCATTGACTTCATGTTTAAATAGTGTACACATTAATGGAGTATCATGTGCTATGCAAATGTGTTCCTCATTTCCAGTGGTATTTGATGGGTTTAATAAGCAAGTGCTCAAGTTACACTGACAGTCAAGGTGCAGTGCTATGATGCTTTTTGCATTGCAGAAAGGTCAGTAGGAAAAATTTCATGTTTCTGTACATGATGCCCTAGTGCCTTTGGAAGGACTGGCAGTCTGGCCTCTATAGTGCCAGGAATTGAGCTGCTTGCAGTGTGAACTTGAATCAGGGGAGGTAAAATGCTTTCACAGAGGGCAGTTGTGAAGCTATTTGCAGAAGCAATATTATCTCAGTCACATGTTACTTATCCATTTACCCTCGGTGAGAAGAAAGACCTAGTAGGATGGATCCTTCAGCATTACACGAAATGAGTTTCTGCATTGCAAAGACAAACAATATTTCTGCAGTGGAATGTCAGCTTCAGCCCCCCACTCCCATACTAGAGATTGCAAACAAGGCAGTTATGGTGCAGCACTTTGCTTGTCAGTGCTTTCTTCCTAGCAGGTTAATAGTCACTTGTCCCAGTCGGTGGCTTGGTCATGCTTCTCTGTTGATGGATAATGAAGATATTGCCAGGGGTCACACTGGCCTCAAAAACCCTCAAATAGGTGAAGCAAAAAGAGGTTTCTCTTTATGTAAGTGAACTAAATGTTTCACAAAAAAATCAACTAGGTGGTTATTTTTCTCTGCTACATGAAGAATGAAAATGTTCCTTTCTCTCTGTTGACTTCTTGTGGATTTTTTTTTATCCCACAAAGATTTCTTGGATTTTATCTGACAATATCTTTTTTTTTCCTTCTTTTCCTATTTTTCTTTAGTAGCTATGATTGTCCTCAGTGCTGTATATCAGAAAAAATAGAATATGTCCCTACTCCTAGGAGTGCTATAGGAAGTGAGATGCAACAGATGGAAAAAGACAGACTGATGGAATGGGGAACACTTTGACAATGCCAGTCAGCCTGACAGTTGGTAGTCTCAGATCATAAGCGTCCTAACAACTGCTGTCAAGCTTCTTGTAGGCACTGCAACAAAGGAAGATTTTAAAGCACATTCTGAAGGAGGAAGATAAGTTTATTTTGCAGCTATTTATTGAAAAATATTATCTTACAGAGGACAGACACACAATTTAACAGTATAGACAATCAAAGTCAGCACCACAAATATTCACTTCTATCTGACTGTCATACACAAGTTTATGCAGCCATGCATCTTATTTTACATTAGCCAAGTGAAATTCACAATCTGTGTTTTAGAAAAGCTTATATGAATGTGAGATCCCTTCTTTCACTCTTCGGGGGAAATTCCCTTACTGGCATATTTTTTTAAGTCTTGGTAGCAAAAGAAAATGCTAAATTTTGCATTCCCTTTTCAGCATGGTAAGAATGCATTAGTTCAAGAGCAGTCAAAAATTTACATATCTTCCCATTTTACAGGCGGTGAAGTGAGAATAAAGAAGTCATGCATCATATTCGGTGTGGGGAGAAATTAGCAACTTACAGTGTGTGAGTTCAACACACCTCTGGGGTGGTGGAATTTCAACACTGGAGTTGGTAGGAGGCTTAGGTATTAAGGTTTTTGGATAAGGAGGGAAGGGGTTTCCTCCTCAGTAAAACTGCACTTCAAAACCTGATGGATGCACAGGCGTAATCTCCTAAACCAAGGAACCAAGAGGAGAGAAATTGGAGTGTATTTACAATTATACTGTGCTGTATAAGCCTATATTTCTATTTTTATTGTGAACAATATTCTCTTCTTTGAATTACCACTGAAATTTCCTGAAAAAAAACATTTTCTAAAGCACCAAAACAATGGCAAATTGACCGGGTAGTGCTCACAATGAACTAAAAAAGATCTGTATATTCAGTAAATAGGGAATGTCACTGTAACAACTTCAGTTTGAAAATTACCCTGCTTTGTGGAAGCTTCAACTTCCCAAATACAAACCAACTAAGCTTGATTTTGAAATATGCAGGTTGTGGTGCTTGTGTAAATAACTGCAGATATTTCATCACTGCATGATTAAGTGTCAGTCTGATACTTGTGATTGCACACACACATGCACATGGAGAGAGGGGGAGAGAGAGAGAAAGGAATACATACCAACAATGAGAGACTCTAACTTCAGAGCCCTTAACAGGTTTGTACGGAGGGAAGGAAACGGTAAGAAAAAAGGAAATATGCAGTCCTTTTTATGGTGGCCTATAGAAAATAGAAAATGGCAAAACTTCTTTAACCAATTTGCTCTCTCCACAAATGCCCAGTCTTTGTCAATTCTAACATATTTTGTACTTGACTATTCTCACATGGTTTCTTTTCAGACCGGTCTTTAATATGCTCTTGAAATCTGTTACCCTGCTATTACTAATGCCTTATTATTTCATGAAGCAGTTTTCATTCTGTACATCAGACACTACAGAAAGGACTTAAATACATATCCACAGCTCCTAGATCTCACAGTCACCTCCACCTAAATGTATAAAACCGTCTTGAAAATTCTGTTTTCATGGGTTTTCTTTCTTCTAAAGCTCTAATTTGCATTACCAGGGGAAGGGCTTTTGGCAGGGTGGGTAGAGGCACTCTGCCTACTGACAAGTGTTCAGGGTGGGGTTGTTCATTATCTAGTTCTACACTTGGTGTGCTAATAAGCATCACACTTGCACTAGCTGGTGTGTAGAAAAGGGAGAGATTTGGTCATTCCTTTTCATTTCTTGCCTCTTCAGAGCATGACAGGAAGAGCTTCATCTGTCTTGTTTTTCCTCTTCCGTTAGACCTGAAATTCGTACAAAGTCAGAGAGCCTGCCCCAGGTCTTTCAGTTGTAATTTAGCTCAAGCAGGAATTCCACCCTGCAAGACCACTCAGACAAGATCTTGTTGCATGTTGTTAGCAGAATACCTTATTTTCCATCTCTTCCCCAGCTAATACAGCTTTGCTGTGTGACTCGCATTTCACTCCAAAGCATTGGAAGTCCTGGATTTGCAGTATTTTGCTGACTTTTGAGGGAAAGGCTGGTTACCTAACTCACCTAAAATATGTTCCTTATATATTCTTACGGTCTCATCTCTAACATTTCATAAAATCATATTGCTTTGAATAAAATAGGCAGAAAGGGGAGTAGCTGATTACTTGTAAAGTTCTAAATCAGTTTGGTGGGAAAATACTGGGAAAGCCTTGATGACTTTGTCTTTCCTCTGAGTTCTCATATGCCTCAAGGAATACTGCAGAAATGTAATAAGGCAAACAACTTTTAAAATTCTTTAAAACCTATCCATCTATTTAAACTAAAATGTATGTATGTTTTTCACTGGAAATTTGACTCTAAAATATTTTATGTCTGACGTAATTTCTTATCTTCTAAAAACATATATTGGTTCATGATCAATGGATATTGAATACTAAAATTAGAGTAGCATTCAGATATATAGAATATGTGATGATATTGCTGTAGACAGAGGCCTGGAGATTTCTGAGCTCTCCTCTCTGATCTGTTATCAGCTTGACTCTATATACTTTCTCATTTAGAGAATGTTTACTTAGAACTATTATAAAATTAACTCATTTTGCTGAGTACATTTCTTGTAAGGAATAACTAGTTTGAATAAACAACAGCTTTCTTTTCTATTCTGTTTCCTACTCTCACTATTCAGAAGGATGATTTGTCAATATGTATGGGGGGGTTGTTCCAAATGATTTTGCTTAATTTGTCATTATGCTTGTTGTGCGCATGCTGTAGCACATTTTTTGTGAGCATTTCCTAGTTTTAAGTTCTGTGGGTTTGTTCTTACTGCATAAAACTCCTTGTAAAGATGGCAAGACTTCTGATTTTCTTCTTTTACTGAGTACATCTCCTACTGTCTAACATCATACTGAAAATATTCATAGCTATTGCAGGATCTTTATTGATCACATATGATCTGTTTCCCAATGTTTGCATACAGTTGATAATTTCTCTGCATAATTCTGTGTTCTGATTATTTGTTAATATATGCTTCAGTGGTCACAAAGGATACAATGACAAGCATAATAAATGTGGCAAGTTTTCAGATAATATTCAAAAATGTATTCACCCTCTCCTAATTATTGAAGGTCTTGTTCCAAGAATTGTTCTTGGTGCTTCACTGCTTCAGTTATAGTTATATTTGTAGGTCTGAAGCAAAAACACCTGCAGCTTCTCTCATAAATACAATTTTGAGAACAATCTGAATTCATTTGCTATTAGACATTCAGCTGCCTGCTTCCCTCCATGAACCACTCATTTGAACTACAATAATCACGTAGTAATCAAAATCTCCTATTGAGACAAAGACAAATGTAAATACTGAAATAGTGTATGACACCTCAGTTCCATTTCACTATTGAAATGGATTGTGTATTAGAGTTTCCCCTGGTTAGAATTATTTCTATTCTTTTATGGAAATTACAATGAGTCTACATTGGTAAAAAGCTGCACACTGGCAAAATGTCAGATTTTTTGCATTATTGGGAGATTTTCATTAGTTCTGAATCATATAAAACAATAAATACTAACTTAATTGCTAGGAAACTGCAAATGTTCCCTGGAGAATTCAAGTCACACTCATTCTGTGACATATCTCCATGGATATTTCAATTACGGACATTATTGCAGCCTTTAAAAAAATAGATGTTTTGCCATACTACTGTTTTTTTAGTTCTTCTTTCTTAAATTATTTATTTTTATTCAGACAGTGCTGAGGGTATTTGCCTTTTGAAATAATTCAATTGCTGCTTTGAGGACTTTAGAAATAGCTATAGTTTTGGCTCCTTTATCTAAGTCAAAATATATGTAGTAGTTTTCAGATGTTGACGTGATTATTTAAAAAACCATGATGGGTTCAGATTCACAGCATGGATTTAACAGAAGTATTTTGAAGGTATTTCCAAGCAGACGCCATGCACAATGTCATTCTTATAGAGGATTGCTTTAGGTGGCCATCTAGTGGTGCAAGTTCGGTTGCTGGAAGAAAAGGAGAAACTGATCCTTGTGTTCCTTCAGGTAAGGTTGAAATGGTGTGAAATCATCTCAAGATATATATACTTCAGCCAAAAGGAAATAATCCTAGATGAATATTCAAAAGAAAAAATAATAATATTTACATACATACCCAATATTGTCATGAGTTTTCTAGATTAAATAATTTTTACTGCTTATCTACTATAAATTAAACGTTCTTTTTATCACGACTGTTTTCTAGTTTTTCATAATGTCTAGCATAAATATTAAAAACCAGATGGAATTTCGTGTTCAAATTTGGCATACTTGCTTTTTACTTTTGGTGTACATTCATGGAGGCTTAAAATATCAAAAATTTGGTCCTAGATGTTCTGGACAGCAGAAATAAAGTCTGTTCTTAGATCCGTATGGTCTCTTGCATCCCCCAATAGATTTCTGTTGTCTTATAAGTTAATTTAGTACCACAGAAAAATTTTATTTGCAACTTCCTTAACAGCAGCCACTTTTGAGAGTGGCACAAGCCAGTCCCACGGATTTGTTCACACTCAGCCAGTTTTGCTTATACACAAATGAGAAAAGATGCAAGAATAGCAAGATTAACTCTGTAAAGTGAAATCACTCTTTCACAGTAACCAAGGAGGCTGTAGGCACTGCTTCCCCAACAAAACTATAAAATCTTGGATGTGTTGTAAAACATTGATTTTTTTTCCTTGAAACAGTGTGATGAAGAGACAAGAGGGCTGGACTTCATGTGTGTAAATCATACAATTTTAAAAGTCAACAAATTTCTTCTTCCTGTAGAATTTTTTTATTAAGAGAGAAGTGTGTGATTGCTCACCTGGGATTCCACAACTGCTGCTGATTTTATTAGAGGGATTGCTCACACAGGTCAGAAATAAGAAAAGCTGCCAGCCTTTAAGACAAGTAACTATGTTGTAGTGTTACATGTGTTAGGTCTGTGCTATGCAGAGGGAAAAGCTGCCTAGAGAAAGAGTCTAGCTTTGGCTTTCATGGTCCTTGAGGAACAACTCACTGCAACAACAATGTCAGGCCTTTGTGAAAATGAAGAAGTTGAGAGCGAGTTTTATAAGGGTGAAAGGGAGGAGAGCTGCAGTTTTCCCAGGTGGAGAACTGTGGTTTTCTGCCTGGGAGGAGAGTTCACAAGGAACAGCATAATCACATAGAAGGTGGAAGGCAGAGTTTTAGTAGGAAGGGTCCTTTCATCCCCATTTCAGTCATCGTCCACAAGCACCCATGCTGCAGGCCCACTTCTGGGTGAGATCATCTAGGAGCTGCATGTGTGTCACTGCCCATCATTGTGTGAAAGCCTCATGTGATAAAAACCAGCTTTTTTTTTTTTTTTAACTTGGATCTATCAGTGCCTTGAAGGAAAGGGAAGAAAAAAAAGGAATGCCTGGTGATGTCCTTTAAGAAGAAAGGAGACTTGGAAGAAAGTTCAGTTTGCTCCTTTTTGGGAGTCCAGAACAGATGCTATGCAGTTGGGTCCTGACAGGTCCAGGGTAGGGAATCATTAAGACAGATGGGGAGAATCAGATAGCAGCTGTTGTGTACAGCCTGTTATCCCCCAAGCACTGTCAGGTTTACGAACAGAAATCTGTGTGGTAGCTAACACTGCTGAGGCATGTGGCTTTAACCTTTCCCTCAGAAGGGAAATAGATGCAATCATTCTGAGAGTCTGTGACTGTACAAAGGGATTTGAGACAGTTCTGAAGCCGGTAGGTGAATCAGATTGATAGCACTATGGGACTGAGAGTTCCTGGGGTTTCTGGGTTCGGGTTTTGGGGTGTTTGTTTGTTTGTGTGCTTTGTTGTTGGATGTTTGATTTGGTGGGGGTTTTGTGGTTTGAGGTTTCTTGGGGAGGAGGGATTCTGTTGTTGTTTGTTTGGGGTTCTTTTTGTGGTTGCTTTGGAGAAGTTCAACTTGGAAGACAAAAGAGTGAGAGTGTTCTTACTCATTAGATGTTCCAGAGCTTGAAGCAACCCGGAATCTCAGGATTTATCATTGGGACTCCTTAATGATTAATGTCACAAACTGTGTTACTTGTCCTGTAGCTTCCATCTCTGGTGCATTTCCTGCTTATGCTTGACAGGACTTTCTTGGTAATCCAAGCAGGACTCTTGCCTCCTTTCCCCAACTTTTTGCTTGTCAAGGTGCATCGTTCTTACCCTGAAGGAATCATACCTTGATTATCATCCAGCTTTCTTGGACCTCTCTTCCATGCAGGGCCTGTTCCCATGGGATTCTTCCTAGAAGATCCCCATTTAGCTCTCCTGAAATCCACGCTGAAATCTTACTTGCTGTCATTTCCTTCTCGCGTGATACTGAGCTCCACAAGATCATGGTCACTGCAGCGCCCAACCTCCACACCTCCAAGGCCTTACCTTTGTATTAGTATAAGGTCAAGCAGCCCACCATTCCTCATGGGATCCTCTCCTAGCTGTGTCAGGAAGTTGTCATCATGGAGGGAACTCCTGGACTGTTTGTGTTTTATTGTGCTGCTTCTCCAGCAGAGGTCATGGTAGTTAAACTCCCCCACAAGGACCAATGCCTGTGACTGTGAGGATGCTTCAAGCTGCCTGTAGAAGGTCCCCCTTCCTCCTCCTGATCAGGCAGCACAGAGCAAACACCAACAATGTTATCACCCTGCCCTGGGTTCTCTGGCTGCCTTCCGGATTTAGATCAAGACAGTGGAGATGATAACTAGTCTCCTGTGAAATGTGCTACAGGAGCTTAATGACTGCAGTGAGCCAGAAGCCATGGTAACGTGCCTTCATATATAAAGATGGTATATTGTCTCCTGGAACTGCTGCGATTCAGTAGTAGTTCTTTAAGAAGCGTGATCCTTCCTGGCTCAGCAGTGCTACACCTTTTGTCACTTTATTCTCACTGACTGGAGTCCCAAAGTTGCCTTAACAGAAAACACAACCCTGTGGCACACCAAAATATGTCCTTGGCAATGCTTTTGTTTACTCTCTGAATGTTCAACAGTTCTCCTGAGAAGAAAATGGAGTTTTTTGGCTTCTTGCTCTGTAGTATCTTTTGGCTACACAAGAGCAAAGTACGTCAGTAGAAGAGAAAACATTAAAGAATGTAGCAGATGTGTACCTGGCTGGAAGCAAAGGAAATGTCTGTTACTAAGTATTATTGTCGTAACTGTGGTACAACCAACTATGTAATAATTACATA
The DNA here is from genome assembly GCF_000691975.1 of Corvus brachyrhynchos. Lineage (NCBI taxonomy): Eukaryota > Metazoa > Chordata > Aves > Passeriformes > Corvidae > Corvus > Corvus brachyrhynchos. The sequence continues at coordinate 754,941 of NW_008236935.1, read as the reverse complement.
TATGCATTCTCCAAAACCACTACTGGAGGTTTAACCTGAACATTTATGGTGATACTTTATTCTGTACTGCAACTCTAAAAAACACTAGCAGAAAAATGTGATCTAATTTTGTAAGATCTAGAGCACAAACCATAAAGGCTCCTTCCACACACTGAGCTACCCCATTATAGTTATAAAAATGAGGACAAAGTTTGAACCTTTCTTGGCACAGTTTGCATTATTTGTTCTTTCTGGGCATGGGCTGGGTTTTTTAATCTATATCTCATATTGTGTTGCTCTTTACTAACTGCTCTTTACATTTATAATGCCATTTCTTTTTACATTATATTCTTTAAGATAGCTCTCCCTCACTAATCTAAGTAACTGCCTCTGTTAAAATATTACTGCTTTAAGTAAAATGAATAGTATGCTGATTAGAATAATTCATTATAATGCCAGAACAAAAGGGAGCATAACCTTTTACAGTCTGAAGTAAAAGCAGCAATGGCTTTTTTGACTCTTTCTTGACTACCTCTGCTCTAGCAAGGCTTCCCCCTGACTCACTTCAACAGCACTGCAGAGCAAATGTGCCTTTGGTGCCTGGCAAACATGTGAAGGTCCAGGCTTTGCAACCCACATAAGGCTGAGTAGCTGCTGAGAGTTAGCAAATACTGGCTGTCTATACTGAAATACTCATGGTGAAGAACACCATAATCTAGTTTCATGATAATTAAGTTAAAATAATTAGGAAGTGGGAAAGGTGATTTTTCTGGCTGTGCTTCACTTGCACAGCCAGGGAGCTCAGTGGCATCTTATGATGGGAAGGATGTGTGCCAAGGTAAGGTTGCACCTGCATGCTTGAAATCAGAAAGCTGAACGAGAAACTTCCCTACCTGAGTGACAGTGTTGAGTTTCCGCTGTCCTGAGTTGTGCCGAGTATAGCCATTAACTGCAATCTTGTAAAACTTCCGCTGACGTGTTCTGGATAATGGTTAAATATAAGAAATCCCATGCAATAAATTAAAAATGAAATGGTTTCACAGAAAGACTCCTTATTCATTATATGTTACAGTTATGACACACTCAACCATAGATCTTGAAATGGTGCTTTATGCTACTTTGGCTGATCCGTCTCTGACTTTTGCTGGCTGAGTCATTTCAGTGAAGTGTCTCCGTTGCCCATCACCAGCTGATCAGCACATAGCTGGGATGGTGGACTCAGGTGGGTACAGTGCGCATGGCTGCTATTCACTTAAGTGTCATTATAGATCTAAGAAAGATTTGCTGACTTGTGAAGAAATGGAAACTGTATTACCATTTTCTTTCAGCACTTGCAACATTAAAGTAATGCTGCTTCTCTGGTAGTTTCCACTGTGATTTATCTAGAACAAAGATGATTTTGAATTGAAGAGCCAAAGACAAGACAGAAAAGAGACAAAAGGGAGAATGAGATGCTGGGAAAAATTCAATTCTTCCAGTGACATACTTTGCCCTGTGACATGTCTCTGCTGACTCTGCTTTTGTATGCTTGTTGTAAAAATGCCCAACAGACAATTCATTTAACTGGATGAATGATTTTAGACTGTTACACTTGAAACTGAAGAAAAAGCAAGCAAAAATGTCAGCTTGGATATTGTCAGGGCACAGTGTGAGACAGATGTCCCAGGAAAAGTGGGCCTCCCCAGGGCAGGCAGGACAGGGGGTGATGGGGCAGGTCCTGGATGGAGATGACCTGCCCTGCCCATCCCAAAGGGAAAATTGGACTCTAAACAGAATATTGCTACCCAGGCCACCAAAACCATAAGGGAGAGAAACCTCACTTTCTGTTTGTTTATCTTGGCATAATGGCTTTGGTTCTTAACTTAGAAAAAATGACAGGTTGTGGCCACTGTGTTCCTGTTAACAGTTAGGGACAGGTCACTTTGCATGTGATGGATGTTTTAAAATTACTAATTTTAATTAAAATTGCAGTAGTGCAGCTGGAGAAGAACGAGGAATCTACTCAGAAGATAAATGAATATGGCAGTTAATTAAAGATATATAGTTTCCACTTGAAGCCATTCTATGATTTTAAGGAGGAATTGTTAAGAATTTTGAAAAAGCAAAAAGTACAATTTCTGAGTTGTGTAATGGAGGGGGATTGCAAACTACAGCACAGGTCCACTGAGGAAAGTCTTCATATGTATCTCAGTGACATCAGAGTTTAGAGGTAGGTATTGCGTTGCTTTACACAGCTTAGATTAATGAAGGGGAGGGAAGGCAATTTGGCAAAAAGTGAGAAGGAAAAGCTGTTGAAGTAAAACAGCATGAGAGGAACTTCATGGAAGATCTACTGTACTATGTACAGATCCTCTGCCCACAAGTCAACAGACATTATACTAATTAATTAAAAAACCTCAGGATCAAAGACTCTGTTGTTGTATCAGCCAGGCAGAACTATGTGCATATTATCTCTGTCAAAGAAAAATATCCTGAGCACGGTCATCCAACTAAACAAATTACCTATTAGTCACTTGGAAGTCAGAAAATTGAGGTAAGCCCACCAAAGACATGTCAGGTAGAAAGACAGTAATCCAAAAAAATGGATCCTTTCCTCTTGCTTCAAGTTTTCAGACCCAAAATTAATTGCAGAAAGTTAACTTTTTGTAGATATTTCTAGCGTTTTTTATGACCTGGGTGCTGGCTTGGGTACATTCTGCTGCCAGACACTGAGATGTTGAAAGTCTGGAAAGAAACACCACTTGTTTCTTTCTGTGTTGGAGACACTGCAGGCCAATGGGCCCTGTCTGAAGTTTAGCTGTGCTCTGCAGGTACACAGCTCATGGCTGAAAAGGAACTGGTGACAATTTTTACTTCTTTGTGACGTCAGGATCTATCAAGCAAAAGGTCAGTGGGGTTTCTTGCTTTGGTTTGGTTTTCTTTTTCTCATTCTTGCAGAATATCTTAAAGAACAAAACCACATACTACAGAAGAGAACCAAAATAAGCCAAGCAGATTTTTGTTTGGCTAGCATGAAAAATTAGTAAAAAGAAATTATCTTTTCCTCTTGTTTGTTTGTTTGTTTGTTTGGGGTTTTTATCAACCTCTTAGTTTTGTCATGTGTTTGAGGGAAGAAAAGTTGACAAATTTTACGGTGTCAGCAGAACATACACCAGACACACGTGCACATCAGGCAGCACAGAAACAGCTATATGTGTGGGAGAGGAAAATGCACTACCCATCTGACTACAGGATTTCATTTATTCAGGACTTTTTTAAATGCAAAGAGTATTTAACATTTGACTGAAGGGGGCCTTTCCTTTTCCTTTTCCTTTTCCTTTTCCTTTTCCTTTTCCTTTTCCTTTTCCTTTTCCTTTTCCTTTTCCTTTTCCTTTCCTTTCTTCATTCCTCTTCTTCACTGCCTAATCCCATTGTACAACAATGAGTACGTCCAAGACAGCACTGCCCAGTACTTCTGTCTCAGCTGTTGGTGGAGATGCAGTGAAAAGCCACCAGGTGCTTCTAGAACCAACAGCAGACACTGGATCAAGTCTCCTCTCAGAGGTATCAGGGGAGCTTGGAGGCACAAACAGAAATGCTCCAGAAATGGGAATCCTCCAATCAAGTGGCAGAAGAGGTCATAGATCTCTAGGGAGAGCTGGGTAGGGAGAGAGCAGAACAATCTGCTGTTCTGTTGCTGGATGATGCCCAAGAGAATACCAGTCCTCAGATATCTCTGCTTTGAAGACCTAAAGTAGGATTGCACTATAAACTAAAAAAATAATTAAATAAACTCCTTTTGACTAAAATTTAGTCTCACAGCAGCTGTTCAGTGTATTTGTTTACAAATTAAGAGTGCATATGTAACAATAAGAAGAATAAATAAGAATTCAACAGAATACAGCAGAGTCTTTATTTATTAAAAATCAAGGCATATTTCTTACCACAAAATTCAATAAAATTCAATGGAAAGGATGCCCAAGCAAATAAAATGTACTATGCTCACAGCCTGGCAAGTGCAATCTCTGTTAAGCTGTCAGGATATACGTCAGGCACCGAGCAAGAACTTGCTCCATGACTAGATTTCACAAAATCAGTGGGCAGATCTACCAATAGTGTGTTGTTTATATGTTGTAAGGCGGGGGGAGGAAAAAAAAAAAGATAATTTAGGGCTCCTCCTGTAACTACCTTTACTGAGTAGTGTTTAGGAAAGGTATTTGTCCTAGGTTTGTAATTTCTGCTGTGAATACATGCCTTAGTTTAAGTTCTCCATGATTATTCTAAGAACAATGTAGAAGAGAAATCTAACTGTGAGTAGCACTTTAAAAAGGAGGAAGAGCTGCATTTTACCTTTCAGATAGACAAGAGCTATGATGCTGAAGCTGTGACAAAACTTTAATCCGTTACAAAGCTGGATCCAGTAAAAACGCCTTCATGTTTATACCAGCCTCTTATGTGCACCTAATTAGAGCCAGGTTCTTTGCTCTGTTGATGCAACAGTATCTCAAGATGAAGTTCAAATAGCCTTAATAGAAAAGAGAATTTCCTGAGGACAAATGAAAATTTGAGTTTAATGTCACTCCTGGTGTCTTCCCAGCCACAGAAAAGAAAGTTCAGAGGAGAGGGACATCAAGGGATGATGTATTTGGATGGAGCATCACTTCACACTCTGCAGATCTTGTGCAGGATTTTGTGCAGATGACTTAAAAATATCACAACTTCCTTGGCTCATGTCCCTTTCCTCACCTCTTCAAGATTCCCCACACTGCTCTGACAATGCTGGCAATGTGAAATAGATATCTCCATGTGGCTGTCCAAGTACACCCATTCCAGCTCCACGTGCTGCTGTCAGAGTATGTCAGGAGAAAGGGAGGTACTTTAGCTGCTGATGTGTTAAAGGGATCCTTAGATGTTACAAACAGTTCCAGGGGGCTGTGACTGTCAGATTCCATCAAAATAAGGCTGGAGTTCAGCTGTGATGACTGGTAGTTCTGGTCAAATTAAATTATTGAGAAATTGGAGAGCTATGGCTGGCAGTCCTAATCTCGATTACCCATGATTAGAATATGTGCAGAATGTGTGTGAACTTGAAATTCACATCTGTTCATTGAATAATGCAAATCTCATCTATAAGGGGGTGGGAATCTGTCTTCATGAAAGCACTTGCTTACCAGGTTAGCAAGCTGCTGAA